>NC_060158.1:18736903-18801971 GCF_021292245.1 Micropterus dolomieu | reverse complement strand
GGGGGGGGGGGGGGGGGGGGGGGGGGGGGGGGGGGGGGTCCAGTCAGACGGGTGTGTGATGGGAAGAATTTAATGTTTCACATCTGTCCCTGAGAGGCATTACCGTATTTCTTCTGTGACAGGGATGCTGTGGGTTTATAGCCTAATCATTATCGTCATCATCGTCGTCGTCGGTGACGGCAGTTGTTTGACACCAAAGGGTGAATTTCTCTTATTATTTCTGGGTTGAATATGCCCTTAGTGACTACATTAACAGTCATCTACACGTAGATGTTACCACGTAATAACGATCCTCTCTGATGTAATTAATACAATGCATCACCACTCAAATCTAGTTGCACTGTAGTAAGTGAATCATTACATCCCCGCCCCTAAAGTTCCCCTGGGAAACACCTCACTCAACTAGCCTATAAAACAGGATGTGGCTGGGATGGTCTGCAAAGCGGAAAGACTTGAGTTGGAGCAAAAGTTGCACAATGGAGTTTTGCTTATTAGCGCTATTCACAGTTTTTTCCTTGTTTTACAACGTTTTGGCGCTGCCACCTAAAGGTAAGACATGTTGGTATTATATCACTAATCAAGCTGAGTATTAAGGAGAAACGAGCGGCAATGTTTATCTTAATTACCGTACTTTTTTTCTATGTTTCAGTAACAATAGGCTGTATATGTTGCTTTTAGGTGTGTGCCTCCTTCAAGTGGACGAGGGACCTTGCAGAGGAGACATTGAGCGCTATTACTACAACACTATTACACAAAAATGCGAGGTTTTCTCCTATGGGGGGTGCAAAGGGAATGCCAATAACTTCAATAGTTATCCAGAGTGCCATAAAACATGTTTCAGAATCCCAAGTAAGTTGATGATGGTGACCTTGATCACCTCAGAAAGTTACTGAATGTGTAGCCTATTGGGTGTGGCTTTACTCTTTGTATTCTGTGGGCCTATTTGAAAATGTACCTTGAATATTAAGAAAATCATAAATGTATATTTGTTTCTAGACTTGTTGAAGTTTGTTCTTTCTGTGCAAAGGCTGCATGAAGACCATAGGATGCCACCTGATCTAATCCCATACTCAAATCTTCTCCCCAGAGATTCCCCAAATCTGCAGGTTTCCTAAAGACGAGGGACCCTGCCGTGGTCTGTTTCATCGCTACTTCTTCAACATGACCACCATGCAGTGTGAGCCCTTTAGTTACGGTGGCTGCCAGGGCAATTTGAATCGCTTCCAAGACCTCAGGTCTTGCAAGGAGTACTGCAGTCCACGAAAAAGTTAGTATAAACTTATTTTCTCTGACATGCTGCCACTTAGTAATCCTGAAGTGATGCTCACTGGCATCTCTGCATGTGTGGACTAGACAAGTGTGGCAAACACTGAAATACCAGGCAAGATTCACTTCCAAAAGTTTGAATGGTGTTGTTAAGAAAGAAGAAACAAACAAGCATTCCAGGTACAATTAAGTATTGCTACTGAGAAAGAACACGCATTCTGGACATGTGAAAATAATGCTTCATCGTGCCTTTGTGAGAATTCACAATAGATACACAATAAATATTTCATTCATAAGGAAATTCAAGGTCATCAAAGCTATGATTGGATATCTTACTGTGCTTTGTGTCTTATTTTACAGCTGTCCCCGTGCTCTGCCTGGATCCCCTGGACAAAGGGAAGTGTTCAGCCTCCATTCCTCGGTATTACTACAACACCATCACCAACATGTGTGAGAACTTCATCTACTCAGGCTGTGGAGGGAGCAGCAACAACTTTGTCTCCAGGAGGACCTGCATGGATGTGTGTTTTAAAGGTGTGTGAATGAATGCATGTGGCAAAGGTTTGACCAAAATGAAAGCTGTAACTGAAGGTGATCATTTGAGGAGAATTTGCAGACTCCTTAGTTCACTGTAATAATGACAGTATTTGGACTGCCTGTTAGAGCCACCTGTTGGTTTGAATGTGGAGAGAATTCAGGAAGTCAGAGGGAAACTGTAGGAACCCAAACAATGCACAGCTGATTTCATTATCAGGCTTAAAAATTGCTTGGCATCTGACAATTACAATGCACTCTGGGGTTAAAACCAGGGGCAGATTTCCCTTGGTTTCAACCCCAGAGTACTCTGGGAAGTGCCATATGCTTAATTATGAGTACAGAAAGTCAACAAGCATTAGAATTTTAAGTTGTTATACTGAATTGTTGTACTTTTTTGTTGCAGGAGGGAAAAAACTCATAAGACCAGCAAAAACTAATCGCATGAGACGGAATAGGAATTTCATCACTTTCTTGCAGGCGTAGATGTCTGACCCGTGGACTCACTTGGAAAAGCCCTTATTGGAAATATAAACATAAACTGCCAAAATGTGCCAAAAAGTTGACATGGTCTTCTTTGTTGTTACTGTAAGAGTTTTAGTGGCACATACACACATTTTCACTGTATTTGTATGTAACGCATAATGAGCCATTTCAAATGTGATTTTACTGTTTGCTGTTAATGAAGTTTATTACTACTGCACTAATGTTCCTGATTGTGAAATGTGATACTGTGTAGTGTATATTTTATATAAGAAGTAAATCCTTATTGTATTGTATTATTATATTATCACTACTATTACTTGCTTAGCTGGTTAATAAGCACATTTTTTAAATAAAATATACAGAATTTATTAAGTATTGCACCATTTTCTTTGCACTTTTACACTGCTGCTGTCAGTAAATGACTGTATTGTGTGTTATCTGAATAATTAACTAATGCAAAATGTGTTGATTACACCAACCACTGCAGTGTATGCATATAACCTTAAAGAGTCTTTATTACTTTTACTAAAGCACAACAACATTGCAGCCAAAATGAAAACAGGCTTGGCTGGTTTCTTCACTTTCTCTTTATCTCTGGGCCTCTTCCATTCCTTACTAATGCTGCTGTCTCCCCTCCTTATCTGGTAATACTTTGCAAGACACTCAAGCCTATCATGGCGGCTTCAGCATAGCCTTGAATCAGCAAGGAAGTAATCACGGGCCAGAAAACGCTATACTGTGGCAGGTTCATTAGAATGTTAGTGCATATTTAAAGGAGAGGAAGCTGCAGGTTTACAAAACATAAATCATGAGCTTCCAACTATAATTTCAGCATTTGCAATGTAATTACAGTGAAATACACATAATTAAACAAACCAGATTCAGTTGTTGAATTGGATTTTCCTTTTTTTAGTCAATCATTCCTAGTTTTCTCAGATAATATATTTTATGTACCACAGGAGAAATCTAATAACTCTGTAACCCCATTAAAGAAATTGGGCTATTAATTCAAAGTATACTGGGTTTCCAGAATATCATGACTGTCCTAAAACTGCTTTGTTCCATCTCCAACATCATCTCTTATAATAGAATAGTTGAAGCGCTGTGTGATTTTTTAGACAATAAATATTTATGGATGGTATCAAAGGAAGCTGCTCACCCATCCGTCTTGGCTATAAATAGCAATAAAAGATAATACATCTGGCTAGGCCCTTTGCTATTAAGAACCAATGCTAAATCATCTACTCGATTGCATTATGAGAGAGGATGTCTTTCTAACAGTCTACACTCAGCTTCTCAAAAGCTGCATAATCTTGAAATCATCACTAGTGGTGGTTTTGGGGAATTGAGGTTAAGCTTATTTCGATTACGTGCTCTTTGAGGCAAAAATTCTTCCCTGTACCAAGACTGTTCAATCAATAAAAATACAAGATATAGCACTTTTAAAAGGTGTATAAACCAGAATAGCAAAATAGGTGAGTTACATCACATCCAGTACAGGTCAGTGGTAGTTCAAACTCCAATCAATAGCTCATGGGCATTTGATGAAAATTAAGCACAATGCAGTACAGCATATTTTATGAGATACAATCTGTTTGCTTGTTTTTTGTTTCAGAAGATACTAAAACTGACCATGATGGTAACAAATCTTTCTTGTTTTCTATCAAATCACACTGTGTAGCGACATATTCTCACAGTCTGTTTCAATCATCAAAAGACATTACAAATGTTTGTGAGGGTACAAATGGACACAGTGGTTAGCTTTTAATTATAACAAAGCTACCATGATTGGGAATAATACTGACTATAAAAGATTTGGTATAGTTCAGAGAGCTTGAAATTAATAACCAAATCGTGCTCGGGTTATTTCATTAGCTGCAGTACATTAGCCACAAATATTTTGTGTCTCATTCTAAATGGTGATTAATGGACGTTTACATTGAAACATGCTTCTCATTTAAAATGACCATTTGTCAGACAACAATATTGTTTTCTATTTGTGGTTTGAAAAGTTGTCATCAAATTAAAATACTGATTTTGAAGAAGTTACATGTATGTATATATTTCTGTGCACTTTTTGAATACGCTGTTAAATACTTGCTGCAATTAAGAGTATGCTAATTTTAACATTTAACATGATACCAAATGAACACTGCTTGCAAAATGCCTTCACATAGTCTAGGGGTAGTACCTTAGACACCCCCTGGTGGCAGATTCAAATATCAAACAGCAACCAAATAAAAGAACTTTGACACTTCCAGTTTGGGGTGTAAACATACTCCAATTTGGCCAATTTTCTAACTGCTTTAATTACACTAATAAACTGCAGATACATTTTGCAGCCAATTGTAGTTTCAGAATATTGGAGCAACCCATGCCATGCAGCTCAGGTGTTGACTCAGCAGCATTTATTCTACTACAATCTGTTTCTGTAGGTGGATCTTGTTTGCTGAAATGAGCACTGCCTTCAGAGTACTCTCACAGCTTTGGCAGCACAGGAGTATAAAAACCACCAGGTTTGAGATCCAGCTGCATGGATTACAAGTTTCTTCTCCCTTTTTTGGCACAGCACCAACTCATCTTGTGTTTCTCATCTAAGAAAACTGACATTAGCAGATGGACATGCTTTATTTGAATATTTAAAAACAGTTACTCAGGAAAAAAAATATTATCCTAAGCTGATATAGCATTATTTTTGCTTTAGAAAAATCAACGTTGTCCAATGTGCCAGTGTCCTCAAAGCCAGAAACAGGAAATCCATTATAGCTATTTGTGATATTATCAACAAACAAAACAGCCATGTCCATAGATTTTTGATGTTATTGCCCATGAAAACTCCCTAATGTAACAGGATGTGATCATTAATGTTTATTAATGTTGGTGCTGAATAAACAAACCTCATCGGGTGTACATTTTCCTTTCTTGTCCACTAAACATTTTTAATGTGTGGCAGGTCTACCAGTTTCAACTAGTTCAACCAAAGAGTACTATTTTCTCCTTCACCAATAATCAAATAAATTTAGGGCAAATTTCAGTATTTCACAAGAAAAAAGCAAATATTAGAGCAAATTCTGAAAAAATAAAGCTTCAGTAGTTAGCATAAATATGTTTTTCTGCTTTCCAATTCTGTTAGTTACATCTTGATCATTAGATCACACCAACCCTTTGGTGGGGTTTTGATCCCTACAGTAGGTTGGGAACCGCTGTATTAAATCACAGGAGTGTGTTTAGTTGTTTTTATTTTAGACCTAAGGAACACTAAAACTGCAGACCGAAACTGAACTCTGGCCACAGGGATAACATACTGTATGCAAATTGAAGCGAATTTTTATTTTAAGATCATTTCTGGGCTGTCAGAGTTTGGTCTGTTTAAACTCTAGACCAAACATGTCAGGAGGCTTCCCTGCCGCGACATGGCATCAGAGTTTCCCCAACATCCATCATCTTCTGTTGGGTGAAGTGGAACCTCTCAGCTCCACCTCACACACCTAAGATTGATTCGTCTGGTGGGAAGAATTTGGGCTGTTCTTAACTGTCCATCTGGCTTCCAAACACATGTAGTTGTATAATTAAACAAGTCAGAGAACTCCTACTTCTGCTTCTGTGATGTTATGGAAGCCTGTTGCAGAATACCAACTGATTTCCAGAGAAATGCCAAAAGGAAGAGATTAATTTGTGAACATATGTGTTGCCTGGGGTGGCGCAGTGGTGCATTGGTTAGCACTGTCGCCTCACAGCAAGAAGGTTGTGGCTTCAAACCCTGGTTGCCCGGCCTTTCTGTGTGGAGTTTACATGTTCTCCCCGTGTCTGCGTGGGTTCTCTCCGGCTTCCTCCCACCATCCAAAGACATGCGGACTATGTTGATTGGTGACCCTAAATTGTCCTTAAGTGTGAGCGTGAGTGGTTGTTCATCTATGTGTGGCCATGCGATGGACTGGGGACCTGACCAGGGTATACCCCGCCTTGCGCCTGATGTCAGCTGGGATTGGATCCAGCCCCCCCGCGACCCTGTATGCAGGATAAGCGGTTGACAATGGATGGATGTGTTGCATCTGTAGTTGAGCTTTAGTAATTACACTACCTTCCCACTTCTAAAACTCTAAGGTAATTTCACCCTGCCTTGGCTATGATAGTGGTGTAGTAATTGTTTTTTGAGGTGAATACTGATTTCTACAGTTTCTATAACACACTCTAAGTCTGGTAATAGAGAGGTTCCAGGCTATTGTGTAAGGGTTCAAAATATGCTGACCAAATGCTTCCCACTGCGCACAGGTCTTTACTGTAATACTCATACTGTGCTTTTGATGTTTTCAAATACCATCTCTTTTGCTGCAGATGACTCATAGCTGTAAATAAATCGACTGCCCTCACCCTCCTGCACATGTGCCAGCATCATTTTTCATCAAGGTTGGGAAGATTAAAAATGATCTGAGCAGAACGAACAAAATACAGACGCCTATTTTTACCTGAACCTGGTGATGAATTTTTTCTACCAGCACAGTTAAAATGCGCTTCCATGAAAATAAAGATTTCACTCTGAGCTGGAGGTTCCTCCTCTTCACCTGTACTCTTCACTTACCAGCTGCCCAGAGGTTGAACACTTTATATCAAGCTCCAGTTCAGCAGTTCTCTGCAGACTCAGCAGCTAAACTCTTTGGCACAACTGAATTGTGCTGCTTAATAATACGGTTTTAATACATATTACATTTGGGAAAGCTGACCCACCACATGCTCCCCACGCGAGGGTGGAACAAGAGAGCTGAAAATTCCAAGAGTAAGCAGATTATATGCAGACTGGACGTGAGGGACAATCTTGTCAAGGATGTGAGCAGACACTTACTTCACTTCAGTTGGGTGATAAAATGTGTGCACATCACTACGGGCTACCATTTTTTCATAATCTTTAGCCTTTTGATACATTGTTAATATAAAAATATTGATTATAGCAGCTTACTGTTCAAAAATGTACACTGGAATCAAATTCATAAATGTTGTTTCAGTAATATTGCACAGCACAATGAAAAAGACAGCAACCATGGTTGTTTTACTGGGATATGGGCACATTTTCTGATTCACAGCTGGGAGCCTTCATTAAAATGAGCCATTTATGAATAAAATATAACAGACAAATGCTCTATGAACCCACAGAATCAGTCGAAAATGCAACTCCTGATGACAAGTCTTGATGGTGCCATTTCCTGCTGAGAAATCAAAGGATTGCATGTACAAAACCAATGTAAATGCACAGTGTTCTAGGCTTCGTTTCTAATTGGATATTCAGCAATCACTGTTTGAAAGATATGAAAGCTTCCACCCTGTAGCTAGAAACTGCATCTAACAGCAGAAGTGCACCACCGTCATTAACCACCTTCAGCGCTAGCAATCATTTCACCCTCAACTGTTGTTCGTATGTTTTCTGTATATCCAAGATAAAAATCACATCCTTCATGCCAGAACTTGATGCAGGCACAACTTATTAAATTCAAACTCTGACTCACACGGCCTTTTTGTTGGCATCATTATCCTCAAGATTCACATCACAGCATGTTCCACTAAACAGGCGTTCCTCCAGTTCCATTTTGCTCATTCATCCACAGCCTTCCATCGTCACCACAACTGACCATAATGAGGAGATTCTGCGAAGAGGACTTGCTTTTTCATGGAAGTGTCCTCTAACCACAATACCATCTGCAGCACAACTTGTGACCAGTCAAAGCGGGGGTTCTGCCAGGAGGGATTTAAGATGCGACTATGGTGTAGCATGTTCAGAATGACTTTTATCCAGGTGTGAATAGGGAGAAAAAGAAAAAGAAGTCCATTGAAGTTGAAAAAATATGACCGCCCCCCAAAAAAAGGGTTCTAAACATCTGTGTTACTGGAAAGTCACGTTCTTTGTCACATGGTATGATTTCAGGTTAGATTTCAGGTGCAGACGTGCATGTCAAATGTGGCTGACAAGGTCAATATTGTTTTCAACTTTGGAAGAACATTTCCAAGTAGACTGTAATTGTCCACTCGTCGTCCTCTGGACGTTCTGTCTTTTTTGCTGGTTTGAAGGCAGCGCTGCTTGTTTGCAGATTTCCTGGCTTTAGAGATGACAGCCTCATCATGTCTTTCACTGTTATAATGTGTTATAAATATGCAGCTACATGTCCACCACTGACTTGTCTGAGTGTGTGTGAGTTTTTGTTTGTGTGTGCCTGCGTGTGAGATGAGCATTAAAGATCCAGTGTGTAAAACCTGGCAATATTGGCGGAAATGTTGACAGAAGTGGAATATAATATCCAGAAGTATGTTTTTTATTAGTGTATAATCACCTGAAAATAAGAATTGTTGTGTTTTCATTACCTTAGAATAAGCCCTTTATATCTACAGAGGGAACGGGTCCTCTTCCACGGAGTATGCCATGTTGCACCGCCATGTTTCTACAGTAGGCCAGAAAGAACAAACACTGGTTCTAGAGAGGCCCTTATGGGTTTTTCGCGAGTTTAGCTGCCACTGTAGTTTCTGCATGCTTGGATTTTGTTGCAATCTGCAACCTCACCACTAGATATCACTATATGCTGCACATGGGCCTTTAAATTTGTGATTTACAACAAGCTAATTGTGTTGTAATCAGTGCTTGAAGTGGGCCGGCACTCAAAGGTACCTTCACTTCTACACTTGACTCTTTGGTGTACCGACTTTTATTTTTGCGCACTAGACTTCTGACAAGCTGCCGGTCCTCTTTTCTGCACACTCCATATCAGGTTCTCTGGGAGATTCATAATGGCCCTAAATAAACTGCATTACCCAGGGGGCACTACATTCTGCTCACCTGTTCCCGTTCTGCGGAGGTAGACGCCAACATGTGAATAAGGAGAGTAATGGCACTTATTTTTTTCACTTCAAGCACTGGCTGTAATTAAGTTCTGAAACAAGAAGACAACAATCAGGAACAGAGTACTTTTAAGTACTCCCAAAGATGTTGGTTCCACAGAGGTTTTATGTACCACCACCTTTGTAAACTGAAAGACATGGATCATCATTGGCTTCCAGTTTTGGTGTCACAAAAAACCATGCTTGTACGTGTAAATCTTAAACTCAGATTTAACGGTTCTCTGCTGAATTCTAAACATCTAGTAACTTGATTGAGCTGCTTTTCTATGAGTGGGTCCTTGTTCTGTTTTGCGATGCACATGCAAGCATTTGAGCTTGCGGGTGATGCAACTCACAGTACACACCTGCAAACAACGGGAAGAAGAAGCATGCTAGTTGGTAAACATAGATGTAAAAAATGCTGGAATTAAAATCTGCTTTGCAAATGTTTTGTGAGGACGGAAATGCACCCAACACATTTGTTAGATTGCAAGGATACACACAATGCATTTTGCGGATTGACACTGAATGTAACCAGAACTTTTGTTTGTTTTAAAGAAAACGCCACAGCGAGACATTCCCCCCTTCAGCATGAATGTCAAAACAAACTCTACACATACATCATTTCGGTGAAGCTCAAACATCCAAGTGAAGGAACAATAAGCAAAACGCAGTGGAGGGGGGTTTTAAAGCCTGACCTGAACCGAAGAGTAAAAATAAACAAGATGTTGAATATCTAGATCTGCTTTTGTTAATGACTCAGTAGACTTCATTGTGGCATTTCATCCATCAGCCATAACATTATGACCACCCCCCTAATATTGTGTAAGTCCCCTTTTAGTCGCCAAAACAGCCCTGACCCGTCAAGACATGGACTCCATTAGACCTCAGAAGGTGTTCTGTATCTGGCACCAAGATGTTAGCAGCAGATCCTTTAAGTCCTGATGGCCGTGCCATTCACATTACGCAACTTGCCGTCTTGTGACAGGAGTCTTGAAGTCATTGTAGCGATCACACTACGTGACTGATCGGTGAAGGGGTCACACACTACACAAGCTGACAGCGGCTGTGTCACCTGACGCTGGTCTCTAAACCACGTTTTGTCAAGAAAACACACGTGAAATTTGAAACGGGAAATGACGCAAACCTACACATGAAACAGCTGTTGCTCAAATCATTCCTGAACCATTTTTACTTTGTGGCAGGGCGATTTATCCTGCTGAAAGATGTCACTGCCATCGGGGAATACCGTTTCCATTAAAGGGTGCATATGGTCTGCAACAATGCTTAGGTAGGTGGTACGTGTCAAAGTAGCATCCGCATGAATGGCAGGACCCAAGGTTTCCCAGCAGAACATTGCCCAAAGCATCACACTGCCTCCGCTGGTTTGCCTTCTTCCCATAGTGCATCCTGGTGCCATATGTTCCCCAGGTAATTGATGCACACTCCATGTGATGTAAAATAAACGTGATTCATCAGACCAGGTCACCTTCTTCCATTGCTCCGTGGTCCAGTTCTGATGCTCATGTGCCAATTGTAGGTGCTTTCAGTAGTTAAGCAGCTTAGGCACTTTGACTGTTCTGTGGCTACGCAGCCACATACGTAACAAACTGCGATGAACTGTTTTCTGACACCTGTCTAGTAGAACCAGCACCAACCTTTTCAGCAGCATCAGTGTTATTCACTTCACCTGTCAGTAGTCATAATGTGATAGCTGACCGGTGTATAATCAGTAGTGGACCAGTTGATTTCCACTGGACTGAGGTCTTCCAGCATCCAGTTATCATCCTTAATTTTTTTTTCTGCAGATTGGTTGGGTCTATTTAGTCTTGACATGGGAATATTAGACCTATTATTGACCTGTTTTTTAAGAGAAGGAGTGTGGTATAATGAGGAAAATAAAAATCCCTGAGGGCATACTTATACTTACCTAGCAAGTGCAATGAGGAATATGGACTTTTCAGTTGGCCTAATTGTCGAAGTTGTATTTTTACAATGTAGGCCTAGATGTAATTTTAAAAATAGACATAATTTAACTTTTTAGTGATAAAAAAAACATAGGCCTATCAGATGCAAATTATTAGCATAGTATTTTATGTCTTAAAACATGGCTCTCAAGTATAGGCAACTGACAAAATGTAAGGGGTATCACCTGATAGTGTGACTGTTGGACTACCCAATGTGAATCAGTGTGATAACCAAATAATTTATAATGTGATTTGTTACACATCCTTTCCTAGTAATGTATGTTATGTATATTAGTGATAACAAGAGATTCATAAAGGAAAGATTATGGTAAACTAAACAAAGAGGTCAAACAAGTAGCCAATCTTTATGATCAATAGGCTATTATAAAGTCACTGTTGACCACCACAGACGAACCCAGCTGTTTCACATTCCTATAATGTCTCATTATATTGTTTGTTTTAATACCGCTGTCCAAGCCGAGCGCACACACGCTGTGGAGAGGTTGCCTCTCGAACAGACAGGCAGAGATTAAGGCGAGGAGGAGCTCCACCACCTCACGCTCGTCCGCGTAAACGGGAGGCTAGACGCACTTGGATTACCGGGCAGTCAACTGTCACCGCTCATAACGGCTACAGACCGGCGCCCTGCCCAGCGCTCCTCTACCGCGCGCACCGCCGGTCATTAATTCATCTCATAAAAAGCTAGAGACATGGGCAGTAGTAGCATTTAATAGATTTTTATTGTGGGTTTTATATCCGTGGATGCAAAGAAAAAAGTTTTTTTTTAAATTTTCTTTATTGAGGCGGCGTTAAATAGGACGACAGAAGCTGGGAGACAGCACCGGGCTTCTCCGAATCTCCTCAGCATCTGTTTCTCTTTCTGGGGCTGCAGTTTCTAAAATCTGTTCAAGTAAGGTAAGTCACCGACTCAGGTTTTTCTTCTTTACTTATTCAAGTCACTGCTGGAGACGGTGTCAGGATTAGTCACGTAAGGGGACATATTTTCAATTTAAATGTCAATTTGCCTAATTTTATGTCACATTTTCCGGACTGATGAAGGAGAATCCGATTCTCTTTGCATGGGATGACCGTGACTGTTGACGCAATATCAATTGGATTTTCATTTTCCTGCGTTTATGCTGTTAAAGCATTATGATTAAATAGCACGTAGAAGGAAATTTAACACCAGCTTAGCTCAAGATTATTTTAAGCAAGGGAAAAAATACAGAAAATGCAGGATGGATAGTTGTCTGTGATGCTCTATTTATGTGACTAAAAAAATATTCGAAATTGTAGTGGATGCATGCATTATACTCATGGAAAATTTTATTCAGCGTTTTTCCTGAAGGAATTCTAAGAAAAGCAATGATCCATGGGATACATAATATTTGTTAATGTTAATGGAAAACCATAACCAACTTCTGCAGATTAGATACTCCTTGGTGAGTCAATGCAAATTTGCAGAGGGATTTTCAATAGTGGAGTACAAACTGCGCACATAAGGCAAATTGGAGGATCTTCTAAACATATTCACCTCTTTGCAGTCAAAAAGATGTGAAAGATTGTGTTACAGATGAATCTTTCAAGTCACATACACACACATACACTCACACATACACACAGCGCATACACACAGCGCATACACACATGTTGCGTAGTATCCAAACAGGCTCCAGCTTCTCTTCTGAGAGATTAACAGTACAAAAATGGAGAGGCATCGATTCTGTTCCCAGTAATAAATATAATTTTACAAGTTAAGAAATGGACACCAAGACACACACATAAACCCAAGCAATCAGGCAGCACACAATGCACACAAGTAGGCACATGTATACAGATTAAAGGTCAGTGCATGCAACCTTTCTGCACTTGCTGTATTATTCACAGCATCTGTGTGGAGGCTGAGACTAAAGCTGCTTTTTGCTTTGCTCTCAGAAAGAAATCTTGACTTTGTATAAGTATGTATATTTTCACGAGCTAAATCCACCCAGGACTCCTTCTCTTCTCTTCTGCGTGAGAATTTTTGACACTGCCTTAAACCACCCTCATGCATTCACCCTCATATTGATTATATTAGCAAATTCGTGGAAAGGGAAAATAAGCATTCCTTCATGGACCCACTATTCCCACAAGCCGGAAATAAAATGAGCCAAAATCATCGCCGAATGCTGCAAGCCTTCGTTCAGTCTCCAGTTGTGGCAGAAACAGAGCAGAAACTGGAGTGCCTGCTTCGAAGATGTCTGTGGCTAAATTGGGATTCTTCTTTTGGGGATTCCTTTGTGTTTACGTAACCGTGTTTAGAGTAATGGCTTGTGTCATCTGGAATTTTATTAGAGGCAGTGAGTGAAGTGGCTTCAATGAGCTGATATGACTGCGAGGAACGAGAGCTTCTCGGCACATGATATACACATACTGTGCAATACAGACCAAGACAAGAATAGCAACAGACACATAGTGAGGCCGTACGGCAGAAAGGCAGACATAAACAGCACAGAATGAGAAAGACAGCAATGAAGAGATACGTGCAGACAGGCAGGCTGAGATGTACGGCGCCCTGCAGTGAGCTGGGCTGGGTTGGCAATGAGTGTGGCTGCTTTTTGAGTCTTGAAGATTAGTTCGTCATTCATCGTCCCACACATTGTTTGTCTGTCTGTCCGTCTCCAGTCTGTCCGGTCAGAGACAGGCAAGCGGGTAAGTGAGCAAGTGGCAAAATACGCTCCCCCTTTGAAGGGACACGAATGAGAAGTCAGCATGAAAAAGGAGGCCTTTGGAGGGGCATTGTGCTCTGCAAGTGTTTGAGGAACAGCTTTTAAAGCTTTGTTTCCAATTGAAAGATTTGGATGCACACTTATGAAGCTGCTTTGCGCTTTTGTGTCTCATTTTGGGTTTTGGACTATAATACTCCTGCAATCGCCAAACCAACATTTAGACACGCCGCAAATGCAAATACATGCCAATACACATTTGCACACACAGCTTGTCTCACACACACACACACACACACACACACACACACACACACACACACATATACACACACACATACACACACACATACAGAGTCAGGTAATTGAGTCCCATCACTCATGGGGAGGTCAGCAGACTATTCACTGTCTGTTGTTATTCCTCAATATTAATCAAGCCTCTATGTTTTATTCATAGGTACATGCAGTGACCCAAAATGTCACTATATCTCCCTGTCTGAGCATCATAATTGACGCATTCATGAACAAGACAACGCTAAATACTACTGCTTAGAAGTAACAGTGACACATCTCCCGCTGCGATACGATCTCTTGGTGAAACAGATCAGAGGAATCAAGAATCATGTGAAATAACATGAACATGATGGAAAAACCCTCTTCTGTTGACCCCATGCTGTCTTAAGCTACTTACGTGTTCGTGTAACGTGGACAGTTTTGCTGTCACGCCATTAATGTTGGCAGTCTTGAAAACCTTGAAAGAGGAGAGAGACTAAATGTGCTGAGAAGCTGCATAATTTGGACTTACGCTGAAATGTCACACGTTAAGGTTTAGAGTTTCCATGCTGGCGAGCCATACATCAGACTCAGACAGATCTAAGGGTGGGGCTTAACCTTTTCCATTACATAATAAATGGAACTGTGTTGTCAGAGCCAGAGGTCAGGCTTTACTTCTTCATTTCATGCTACCATGTACACACACAGCGGTGCACAGCTGGGTCTGTAAAATGATAAAGACATTTATAGAGTAGCAAGAGACACTGAAGTTGACTTTGAGTCACTATTGGGCAAGCTGGAATGGTTATAGGATGTGATTAAAGTTAAGTGTTGCAATATGTGCAGCGCAACTGTAGCCGTTCTCTGTCCGTCTTTCATGTTAGCTCTCAGTTCTCTGCATGAGTCAGATATGAACTTTATTCAGGCAAATGCTCATGTTCATGATTTTCTATGAAGACAAGGGGATCTGCTGATGCAAAATTCAATTTCACAGTCGTCTGTTGCAGTTATCTCTGCCCCAGTTAGCTGTTTACCAATTGCAGGTGGCTGGATGAGCAGTTTCAGAGTAATAGAAGCTTGCAAAATTTGCATGTGATTTATGACTAAACTCAAATAAGGCTCCAGGAAAGACACGCACACGACAGTAATGAAACAAAACGGTCTTTATTTCAGCATTGTTATTTAATACAAATGGGACGGTGTATTTTAGGCAGTGAAACATCTCCTGTAAACAGTGCTGCAGCTACAGCACTTCATACAGTGAAAAGTAGTATCAATAGGTGGTGCTAGAATAGAGTGAATGGCTGATGGCTTAGAAAAAACAGGTTTATACAACAAATGATTAGTGTGTGTGTGTGTGTGTGTGTGTGTGTGCATGCGTGTGGGTGTGTAACAAAGAAAGAGATACAGACAGATCATTTCACCACGTATTAACATTTTCATAAAAATGTCATTGTGTCTCCTCTGGCCTGTGATCTCTTCCCCCTCCTGTAATACCTGAATTCAATTTGCAGTGCCGCTACTCCAGACGCTACAGCTGCACAGCTAACGGCACAACGTGCTCCTTTACTTCCTTGATCGATCGAATGTTCCCTGTCTGAAATCATGAAGATTTGTTAGCAGAGCCAAAGGAACATGCAGTTCCACATCTCCTCTTCTTTATTTCTACAGTGTTCACCCTAAAAAGCTTATCTTACGGTCATAAAAAACACATTATAGGTTTTGAAACGTAAAGAACAATTTGCTGGGGATATTATAACTTTATGGACAGCTGTTTTAAATGGTAAGGTAGCTCATTATTGAATAGCTGTTAGTCTGTGCAAAGGACTGATTAAAGCCCCCTTACAGCTGTTAAATTGGGCTTTTAATGGAAATTCAATTCTCCAGAATGGTTTCTAAATTTCTACCAGGCTAAGAAAGCTGTTAACCCTCTAAAGCATCCAAAATCCTCCATTTAGGCTGCCCTTAAAAAGTGGCTCCTTGTGAACAACAATTAACAATTACTCTGCTAAATGTTTAACACTGATGGCAAACTCATTTGCTCTAGTCATTACTGTTAATAATCCGACACAAAGCCTTCAATGAGTGTGAAAGCAGGGGAGCGTCATCGAAGCAGCCACATGTTCCTCCTCTCTGTAAGATCAAAGTGCCTCATCATTTTACTGTATAGGGTAAAACTAACATTCTCTGATAGAGCCTTTGAAAGTCAACTTGCTATGAACCCATTTTTATCCTTCTGGAAGACATTGACAGCGAATGGAAAAAACACGTCTGTTTAAAGGATCCCATTAGCATGCAAAGTTTCTATTTTTCTGCTGTCAGCGCAGCAAGTAACACACACTTTTTGCCTCTTTATCTCGCCTTTTTTTGCTGTTCAGTCACAGCTTCTTCTTTGCTTTTATTCACCTTTTTCTTCCTTTACAATATCTACTTTACTTGTCCTAGCTGCTACTTTTTGTTCTTGTGGACTTCCAAATCTTATTTCATCTTCATAATGTCCGCACCTCATGCTTCTCCTGTCTCATTTCTTCGTCTTTTTTACGTTTGTAGTGAAAAAGGCATGTCTTCTCCAATTTGATTT
Organism: Micropterus dolomieu; assembly: GCF_021292245.1. NCBI lineage: Eukaryota > Metazoa > Chordata > Actinopteri > Centrarchiformes > Centrarchidae > Micropterus > Micropterus dolomieu. The sequence goes on along the minus strand of NC_060158.1, from coordinate 18,785,301 downwards.
CATTTTCTCTGTCTCTGTCTTCCCCTCTCTTCATCTCTGTCCTCTGTTGTTGCTCTGTCCTTTCACCTTTTGCCCTTCACAGTTAATTGCATTCTCAGTCCCTCCTGTCTTTTGCCCATCTCTCTCATTCCTTCCGTCCTTCTATTTTTGCTCTAAATGTTTTCACCTTCTCCCTCCTGTGTTTGGTTGGCAAACACTTCCTGGGGCTTTTTCGTGCCAAAGTGTCATCCCCTGATAGCTTTTGGTCACTCTGAGAGACATGCAGTCACAGAGTGTGCATAATTCAGGGTCAGGAGGGGTTAAAAAGATGATTTTCTTTTTTCAGTGTTTTAAGTCGGTCTGGTCGAAAATTGGAGGTCCTACATTTTACAGCAACAAAACAGAGGATTCAACCACTTATGTCCTTAATCTCCATTAAAATAAGCCGTTGCTTTCTTGCCTTTCAGTCTGTGTTCATCGCCGATCTTCCCTGCTGTTTACCAGCCAGGTGTCCAGATTATCACTCCAGATATGCTTTTCCATTTTTTTCAAAAACACTGACATTTAGAGTGACGCACTGGAATATTTTTGGCTCTCATTCACTCAGGATTTGGCACTCTCACACAACACTGATACGTCTGTCTGCATATGTGCCTGCAATCTGTCAAGACAATGACATGGATAGGGATCTTTTTACTAATGAGAACTTGTGTTTTGCACGACATAAAAGATTTAATGGTAATGGTAATAGTGGGGTAATAGTTTGATAACAAAGAGGTAATAATTAAGTAATACCATCGCATTAAAAAATCCAGGTAATAGCTTGGTATTAACAATGGGCATATTTGGGTAATATTAGACTGAAATGAGTGACAGATCAAGCCCCTCTAAAAGACCCCTACTGTTTAATATTGAAGTCTTACTCGCAGGGGGCCTGAAAGCAAAGCCCAGTGTGATTGACAGTAATTAAAGTGGCTTACTTTCCCCACCAAGGGCAGCTCTGTGTGCGCTGTGAGACACTGTTAATTCTGATTTATTACAATATCCCTAGACTACCAGACCACTCATTGATTTCCTTTGCCATTCGGCTCTTTTTCATCCTCATTTTGGCTCACACTTCAAGTCTCTCTATGACTCACAGGGTCGGCTGTAATACCAGGTGTAATCACCTCCTCCCATTAAGGTTTCCGTGATTGATTGGTGGCAACCCAGAGAAAGCCGTTACGCTGACTTTGGAGGTTTAAGGCCAATGATTTTGTCCTCTCTCTGAGTTTCTATTTGTCACTTGGTCTCTGCATTAGGCAATATTCTCTGGAAATTTGGAGTTGCATTTGCAAGTTGGAATGCGACCCTGATGCTGTTGAAGAAGCAGAGAGATGTTTCTATTTATGTCCATGCCATTTGTCATCACACGAGTGGTATTTTCACAAACATGCTCTCTGCATAATGTCTGTGGAACTTCAAACAAAGCCGATGTCTATGATTGTGGTTATCATTAAATGCTAGTGTCCCCTCCTTCTTCCCTGATGACTTATACTTGATTCTTCCTAAATGTTACAAAAGGTTGTTGCAGATCTGACATCCACAAACTCAAGAGCAAGATACTGAAATAAAACTCTTGATGTTTATAATATGCACTCGCTGTTGTAGTAGAAAAGTCCAGGCTGACTCTTGCTGAGGGTCTGAGATTGCTTCGGCGGCTTCAGAATGAAGCTTCAGGGGCTTGTAGTGCAAAGAGAGTGATTTGCAGCATAACCGCTCTGTTCTGGAAACACTCTGCTCTGACTTACTGCTTTCAATTCTTCTCTTTTGTCACTGACTTCTTTTCCTATTGTCTCTGTTCTCAATTTTTCTCTTATCGCTCCTAATGTTAATTGCATGTTTATTGTAATGTTTGCTAATTGCCTCTCCCTTAATTTCTCTCATTACTCCCTTTATTTCCACCTCTTTCCACTCCTCTACAGTTTTACCCTCTGGTCACAATATTAAAGGACTGTAAGAGCACTTGTGCTACTATTTTAATTATCCTGTTTCCTACAGTGTGTACTCATGATAACAGCACCCATCTCTCTCACTCTGCCTGTCTCTCTCTCTCTGTCTGTTTACAGCTTATAGCACCCAGACACAGACCACTCTCTGACCCAACAGAGCGTACTAGGAACACTGTGCCCAGAAGGGAATTGTAGTTACAGAAATGCCTTTCGGCCAAAGTCCAGCGACAAATTACTTCTTTAATTGCTTTCCCATAGCCCTCAGCTGCAGTGTACTTCCTCTCCAATTGCACATTGATGCAAGTGTTGAGTTTGCTATGTAGGACAAATGGTGTATCCTAATGGGATCTGTATTGCATGCAGATATCCATCTCAGCAAAAACGTTTGTTGTGAACTTTAACACCATAGCAATTTATCAATCTTGGTCTATTCTTTTATACTATGCTGGGCAGTTAACATCATCCCCTATAATGGTCTTATCTCCTTAACCTTAAAAAGAATAATTAAACTTTTAAGCAGACTTAGAGAAAAGAAAACCCAAAATGCAAAAATCTGCCTCCAGTTTGATAAAGGATGCTGTGGCTTGTGTGCCTACATGGATATGTTGATGCCGGCTGCCTTCATTTCTCTCTTTTTTTTTTCTGTGACTCAGTGACTGATAGAAGATTTAAATTCTTTTGAAAAGCATATTTAAGAAGAGCAAAGGTTAAGAGGGGAGGGTCCTCCCTCACTCAATTAAGAGCATACTTAGGAAAAATGTGCACATTCTTGTTTTTTTATTTCTCTGGAATTGAAAAGGCAAGGTTATCTTCAAGATGGGTTTTATGATCTGCAGATGGAGAGGGGGAACTGAGAGCACCGTATAGTAAGTCACTCAGATGACAGTGGAGGCCTCATCTCAACCCATCTGTCACCATCTTTCTTTGCTCTGAACTGGTGCTTAAGATCTCAAGAGGGATGTTTTCCTGTTCATGCAAATTCACAATTCGAGTGTTTGAAATTTTATTTTAAAGTGACACATGAAAGTGACTTTATAGAAAAAAATGGTTGAGAAATATATACTTAAAGTTATCTTTGACTAATTGGAACAACATTAAAATTCACTATATATTTATATATGTGTAACACTCTCAACCCTTTTGACTCCATGTATTTAGCTTTATTATGATCTTTCATGTGCTTTTGTTTGATGTGGTCAGGTGCTTTTGTTGTTAGAGTTTTATAAAGATGTATAAATATCTGCTTTTAGTTAAGTGAACCATAACAGAGCTCTTATGACAGTAAAAGAATTTCCAAAAATGTCTAAACTGCTTCTAATTTCAAAATCAGGCCAGTAGGCGCCGTTTTAATTAAAGCGTACTGGAGGGGTTTAAATGTAAACTCACTTGCCAAAAGAGTTTATTATATTGGTTATTAAATATATAATAAACCAGTTATATAGATATTGTATTTATACAGCATATTGCATCATCGAGAATGCACAAAATTTGAGGGAAAAAAGGTTTTCAGTCTTTTGAAAAACTGTAGGCCAGTCCAAGTTTTTTCTCAATTGTAGAAAAGCACATCAGTGTAAGCCCAAACATCAAGAAAACAGGGAACCACCAAGAGTTTATTACTTATTTGTCAAATGAAAATAAAATACTTCAAGTACAAGAAATGAAAGCTGTATATAACCATAGACATTATAGAAGTCAATGAAGCCACTGTGACGTCACCCATTGGTTTGTGGACTATCGTTTTGAAGCCTCAAGTTTGGCATATTGGCCAATTATATATATATATATATATATATATATTTTGGAACCAGAAGTGACCATATTTGAACAAGAGGGTGGAGCAGTTTAGGTATACACTTTGCTATGGCTGACAGGTCGCCGGTTGAGTGACTTGTGTGGTAAATCTTGAAATAAAATCTGAATACAAGCTTGTCTTTTCATAAAGGGAAAGGGACCAGCCAGCAAAAAATGCTGTCCATACTGCTGCCTGGTGAAGTTTTTATGTCCTGTTTTTCACGTACAAAGAAACATCTGTGCTGACAGACATGAACCTAAGCACAGAAGAAGTCACTTCATTATTAGGGATGAAAGGTCAGATGTATTTTTAACATGATCATCAAGATTACAGAACACAGGACAGGGGTATGTAGGTAGGTTTAATGTTACAATATAACAGGTTATAGAGTGAAATTAAGTTTTGTAACTCCCTTCTGCTACATAGCAGACAATATACATTAATAAAGAATCAATTATGAAAAATGGTAAGGTCACAAGTTACAGGCCATAGTTACAATAAGGCTATTCAGAATGGCAACAAAACAAGGTCATTCATAGTTTTTCATCCACATACAGATATTGATAATCTACTTACATATCAAGATTTTAGCATGTGCTCTTGGCTGACACTGTTTTTCATTCACACTTGTTACTCACAAGGTAGGCTTGCCCTGAAGCATGCACTGTTTTTTTGTCAGTTTTACTTTAAATGGGACCATCATTTACAAAATGAACATCATGCTGTATTGAAGAAGACTCAAAGCTAACAATCAAGACCATAAACACATTAGGAAAGTGTTTACTGAGGTGACAAATAGTGAGAAGTAGGCTCACTTTGTCATAGACTTCTATACATAGGGATATCTTTTGCAACCAGTGGAGTCGCCCCCTACTGGCCAACTGAAGGAATGCAGGTACAAGGCACTTCCGCACTGGCTTCACCTTTTCAGACCTGAAGGTTCCCGCTTGTATCTAACGTACAAAAAAAGAATTCAAAGAATTCACATGTGACATGTTTTTGCTGAATTAATCATGATTAGTGAGTCAGCCACTTTTTAATTACAGTGAAAGTTGTGTAAATAAAGGTGGTGAAAGCACTTGGTACAAACATGTCTTCATGCTGAAACTTAATTTTAATGGTTCTAATGGTTTATTATGAAGCTGACTGTGATAGTAACGGTGCAGAACATCAGGCGCATCAGTGTACATCTATCTACTGATTAGTTAATAGTGGGGCAATTTGCAGTGTACTTTGCTGGCCAGACTCTTCCTGGGCTCTAAATGGTTTATGTGAGCATGGCACAGATAATGGTAATGGTATCAAACAGAGAGGAAATGGGAGACAGAGAGACTCTCTTCACCTTTGTGAATATATGACAGTCTGTGTGTCTTTGTGTGTGCAGGAGCATACAGACTAGCATGACACCAGCAGCATACTTTGCATTTCCTCTCTGGCCAATCCAAATGCAAAAGAATACCTTCAACCACAGCTGATAAGGACTTGCATTGTGATAAACCACTTTGAACTTATCCACCAAATGAATGCACAGGCAGATCAAGCGTCCACTGAAAGAGGGAAAGCTATTAAAGCGATCCCCTACTTTATAATTTCTAATGATCTTGAATAGAAAATTCACAGAAACTGAGGCTGAAATAAAGAGTGATTATCCCATTTGGAGTTAATTTTAGAGCAGTGAGCTTTCCTGAGCAGATGTTTTAGTTAATTATCTTGGCATGATACTGTTCATTTGCTAAACTCTATTGCACGACAATGCCCTTTGATGAAGTCTCTCTGCTGTTGGTTTTCCAAACTGTCCTTACATCCATAACGTTGAAGAAATAATACTTGAAGAATCTTTAAGTCTTTGGCTGATACTCTGCACCTGACAAAATGTCCTGAAAGCAACGTGATTGATATATTTGGATTGTAGCGTGCATGCCTGCACGCACCACCCACATGCTTTCTCTCTTTTACTGCTATACAAATCTGAAGAATCAAAGCACGTATTGTATGCAACACACCATGATCATCATGTATGTAGGGCATGAATATATGTGATGTGTTTCTTTATGTTTGGAGTCTTGTATTTTATGTTGCTACAAAAAGGAGATTGTCAGCAAATAAGCATTCCAAAGCATTCCATTCCATTAAATTTAAATTAATAATTTGACATTTTGTAAAAAAGGCTTATTCACATTTATGTCAAGAGTTAGATGACAAGATTTATTCTTTCATATACAGTATGTCCATTCAATTTGAAGATACAGGCAGGAAACGGTTATCTTAGGGTAGCAGACTAGGAGCAGGGGGAAACAGCTGGCCTGTCTCTGTCCAAGTCCAAAAAAAGAAGTGCAAAAAGGAGAGTTTGTGCTTATGGGTCTTACTTTTACAATAATACATGACTACATATTCAAATATTTTAAGGTTTAGCCTAAATATCTCCGGTCAGGGTTTTCTTATCGCTTAGAATCAAATCATTAATGATAATTTCTGCCACCATGAATAATCCTTAAGGGTGGGGAGAGGAGGGTAGTAAAGTTAAGGAGCCGGCTACTTGCACATGAAATAGAGAAGTTTTGTTATTGCCACTGCTCTGAACTACGGTAAAAAATCCATGCTCTACTAAAGCCAGCTTAATGTGGTTTTACTGTAAGTGCCTGGGCATGACCAATTACAGAGCGTGAAGGAATACTGCCCTATTTTACATCACATTTAGCAGCAGCCATGTTTGACCTAAGATGGCAAATGCAGTGGGAAAATACTGCACTAGACAGAATGTGAGGCATAACTCAGAAAACGTGCAGCGTTGCAAGTGTGTTCTTCATTCGGTCACCCAAAGGTATGTGAGACTGAGGATTATAATGGCGTCATATTGATATTTAGACACACTGAGCTGCTCTCAACCTGTAGTTGCAAGTATGAAGAAAACCAAGCACAAAGCTACAGTTGGAGCAGATCTTTTTTTTTTCAGCTAGGAAAATGCGTGTCCTTGTGTAGGAGAGCTCAATCCTTTCCATCCCCATTGTTGTAATTAGATCCATTATTCAGGGACAATAAAAATCGGCTTGCCCATGTCTGTTAATGATTTGGGAACCTTATCAACGTGGGCTTGGTTTCATTCCAGGCAATTCTGTTCAGGCAGTGGCACTCAAGCCTGTCATTACCTGCTGCCTCCAATCAAGGGTGATTTTTTTGCACAGTTTCTGAAAACTTGTTTTCAGAGTTTTTTTTCCTCCCTTCACCTGCTAGGCGATGGTATTCTGACAAACACATTAAATTAGAAATATGTCACTGAAATGGTTGCAATTAATGAAGACATTTATAATGAGAGGAACAGTTGGCTAAAGGTAGTGAAGTCATTGGAAGTGTGTGTGTGTGTGTGTGTGTGTGTGTGTGTGTGTGTGGTTCAGGTTGGTACTGCTCTGTCTTTGGTGAACAATATGCAGAAGAAGAATAGTTTGGAGATCCCTCTGGCTCAACAGCTAAAAATAACTCGTGGTCTATACTGCAACAGGAAGATAGAGGGGGTGTTTCTGTATGTTTGTGTGTGTGTGTGTGCGTATGTGTGTGTGTAAAAGTGATAGGTACGAGGGAATGATTGCCCTCTTTACCTCCAGTTCCTAATGTTCTCAAACAGGACATCAAATCCTCATTCGTTATTCTGCTATCAACAGTTTGCATCTGTGAAGGTCCTGTGCATCCAGCAGGACATAATGTATTGTTCTAGGCTTAATTTTCATATTAAACAGCAGAATAAATGTGAAAATGCAATGGTAAATAATGAAATAATGTTCTGCTTGTTATTATAAAAATACGAATGAAAAGTATTTTTCTGTCATGATGACACTTTTGTAGTTGAGTGTATGATGATTGTCCTCCCCATTGTGTTTATTATTATTATTATTATTATTATTATTATTATTATTATTATTATTATTATTATTATTATTATTAATAACACTTGACATTTCATAATGACACTTTTATAACAGTGTTGTTTTCTCTTCAGCAGTATGAGCTGCCTGGAATTGGTCATGGACAATGGTTTGCTCATTTATTCAACATAGAATAAAACAGCAATGTGAATGAGTGTTACGTCAAAGCTGAACTGAAAGCAGTGCTTCACCTGTTGGCCTGCAGGGGCGACATCATGACCATCCAACAAAAATATTTGTTGTTTTTGCAGCAATTGTTAATTTGCTGTATTGTACCACAAGGTGCTTCTACTCTTTAAAAGGTGTGAATATGTAAAGGAAATCAAATCAATAGAGCACAAAAACAAGTTTTAACAAGGTGATTTATAGAAAAATGTATTATGGTTATAGTAGCAAAATCAAGTCTATGTTTCACTTGTAACCACTGAAAGGAGGAAAGTACAGGGGAAGATATGGTCTCTCTTCTTACTATGACTGCTTCATTTTGAATGAGCCACATGCAAGACTAAGTCCTATATGGGTATGCATAGAGATAAAAGCATGTACACTGGTCTCCAGATCTCCAAAAACTAGCACCAGTTTTAATTTTGCTATCGACCTAATGTGGAAAAAGCTACTACTAATGAGCTTTGTCAAATTTCTAAAGCATGGATAAAAAAATGACAACCAGATTCTCGCTTACAGTATATGGACATGTGAAGGCAGAGATCCAAGAAAACTGGCTACAACATATTGTCTCATTAAGATGGAGATCCTCTTTGGCCATCCAGCATTTGACATGCTCAAGACGATTTCAAAAGAGTCTGAGGGTCATGTGCTTCACCTGGGAGAAATACAGCTGCGTGTCATCAGCGTAGAAATGATAAGGGACACTGTAACATTTACAGTAATTATAGTCACTTTTGAACTCTTGAAGGAACAAAGCAGTAACACACATTGTTTTGAGTCAGAGTTCTTCATCAGGACTTGAAACTGATGAAACGTTTAAAGTAGTAATGGCTAATATTCCATCATATAACGATGTATTTATTCACATACACTCTGCATTAATAAGAAAGCTTCTTAGAAGTCAACATTCAGCTGTTTACTGATGAACCAGGCAACAGAAAAATATATAATTCAAGTAGTTTTTGTAAACCTGTAACTGCACATATTAATATTTTGTATTTGTTAATTAATTACTATTAGTTATTATGGTTTGTTTTTGTTGTTTTCATACATGATGTCTTCCATATGCATTATGCACAGTAAGTTACAGTACATTTCTCTTTTTCCCGCTTTCTCTTTCACACACACACACACACACACACACACACACACACACACACATTGGCACCACCAATGTGTTTATATGAGTGTCAAGCAGTTTGTAACACTTGGGTATGTAATCACACACAAATGTAGCCAGTAATAAATTTAGCAGTGTATAATTATAGATACACTTATGTTGTGCCTTCACGCACACACACAGAGAAAGAGAGAGAGAAACTGTAATCCCTCTCATTCACACTCACTCACACACAGCCACTTCTCTTGCTTGCAGCTGCTTCTCTATAATCTGAAGTCATTTGCATATAGTTAGTATACAGTACAGGACTGCAATTTGCTTTTCTTTTGAGTATTTTGGTTTGATTGACTTTTATTGCACGTACATTTCTGTGTAGTTCTTCTTCTGTCAGGCATTTTTTGATGGTCGTCCTTGGAATTGTGGATTGTTTCCCCCCTGCAGGCAGATAATGTCAATGATAGTGATATTTAAAGTAGGTGTTTTGTATGGAGATGCTATAGGGAAATGCTTTCTGGTTTCATGGAAATGTCTTTCCATATTTGCTAAAGATTTTCCCATGATGGAAATGTGGTTGCGAAAAGGTTTCTAAGGGAACTATGGTATTTTGCATCCATTAAATGGGATTTTCTTCAGTGTGTCTGTGTGCATGTGTGAATGTGTTTTGCTGTCTTTATTTTGCAGTCTTACTGGATCATGCAGGACTGATATGCCCTCTGAGCCTTAACTGAAATGACTGTGCTGTGTGTCACTGATGTGAATTTGCTGTGCCTGCTGTAACTGAGCTATTTCTGTCAACCTTTTTTTTTTTTTTTTTTTTAAATTTCCTCCCACCTAGCTTTATTTATCATTGAGAATGTTTATTCCATTCACCCGTTGTACATCTCAGAGCTACTAGTTGTTCCAATAGGTGCATTTTTCATCTGAATAAGGCCTTTCTTTCTGGTACTTTTTGAACTGTCTTGTATGAGTTTGAGATTGAGTAGCAGGATCAGGTTGGATCTCTGCCCTCGGCGCCTCAGATCTCGTCCTCTGGGCTTAATTTTCTGTCTGATTGCAATCCTTGATCCAGAGGGGCTTATCTTTTATCTTTGATTTGTAGCACCTCCTATGATCTAATGATTCTACAAGCTGCTTTGTACAGCCATATTGTACCTGCTGTCTACTCTTCTCCCACACAGATCCCGTTTATCGTTTAGTAATGTCTTCAGTGTGGCACTTTAGAGTAAATATATAACCTTTGATCTTGTTCAAGTAAAGGACTTCTAGAGGGCTCAACTTGCAAAGCCAAGTGGGGGCTTATAATACCTGTAACAGGAAGGGGAAACTGTGGGAAAAAATTCCCAAGAATCTCCTGATGGATGACATCAAGAGGACTTTAGTGATTCAGTCTATATTTGATACTCTTAAACATGCATATTGGTAGAAATCTCAGTCCTTCTGAAATACCATTACATGTATTAAATTTTAATAAATGTTTCAAACTTTTTGGGAAATATGCCTATTTACTTGAGAAGATCGATACGAATTTCATGTGTGTACGGTAAATATGAAGCTATAGCCAGCAGCCGGTTAGCATAGCTTAGCAGAAAGACTGGAAATGTGGGAAAACAGCTAGCCTGGCTCTATCCCAAGGTAACACAATCCACCTACCAGCACATCTAAAGTTCAGTAATTAACATGCTATATTTAATTTATGTATTGACAGACATCAGTCTGTCAGCAAGAAAGTGGATAAGCATATTTCCCAAAATGTCAGACTATTCCTTCAATGTTTTAGAGAGTTGAAATGAGTTTTTCCAGCTCTGCAATACTGAACCCAAACCTGGCAAAGGTCATACGGTATTCACCATCTGTGCTCTGCTCTTCTCTTTTGGGAAAGGAGACAAACAAACATCATTGGTTGGTTGACAGATGAGATGTACACTCAGTGGAATGTCAAGAGGAAATGAAGAGGCTGGGGAAAGAAAAGGTTGCCAGATAAAAGGACTTTGATCCTCTGAAAATTACCCTCCATCCAGTGGCAGATGTCTGTAAGCACCTGAAGCTCTCCACACTGCCTCTGAGAGGCTGGAAGTGAAACTTAATCGGTTCAGGAAATAAACAAAAACTTAGTAGGAAGATGTCAGTGTCAGAGAGGGAGCAGCCTATTTGACAGAACAAAACCTGGGCTCGTAAACAGATTCCTTTGTTTACTGGTATCAGGAGAAGAAAATGTTATTGAGGGGATTATATAAAGGTATATTCAATAAACCTGACAACACGGCCGGGCGGTCTCTGTACTTATTGGAAATCCTGTCATGTTTATTGACCGTCTGAATTGCAGGTATGAGCGTCATAAACTATGTATGCGTGAAATGTATTTCAATTCGCTTTAAATATGCAGTTTTATAGTGGAGCTCTTCTTAGTATTGGTTGTACGATCTGGCCGCCTCATATTCCCATATGGCACGCATTGAGGAAATGAAACCTTGTAAATGCAGACTTGCATTGTAATGAAAGGAACAGCTGTCCACAAGATAGCTCATTGTTAAATGGTGACATGAAAAAAAACATTTCAATGTGCAGTGCTTGTGTAAGTCAAAACGTTCCCCTAATACCGCCCAACACTATTCTGCTCCAGATACAGTACGATAATATTGGCATGAAAATAGGTCTTTAACCAAACACCATCTCAGCAGCAACCCTCGGGATGTGGTGACATTAGCTTGAATTAATCACCTGTATGCAAATCAGCTGAAGCTTTGAAAGGAGCAATCACACCAGAGTCTTTCTTTTGTTAGCCATACTTGTTGCACGGCTGACATGGTTTAACAGCTGATTAATATGTTCTCTAATGATGTAATTCTGTTGATTGGCATATTTGCTGCTTCTGGAATAACAAAGCAGGTGATTTTGTTACAGTTTTGCTGTAGCCCAAAATAGGGGAGAAACAAAATATTTTAGGAGATTTAAGTATTTATAACTCTGAAATAATCAGGAATCTCTGATTAGTGGTGGTACAACAACTACCCTGATTTCTGTGCAATGTAATAAGCCTGCGATAATTACTTAGAACCTAGAACTTCAGATTTAGATGTTGTAATGGCGTCTCTACAAAAGGTGCAGGTTCAGTTCTTAATGTATTTCTCAGGCTGTTTTATGATGTTTTTGTTGTTTGTACTGCATCCTAACATTTCTCACTCCAGCAATTTGGTATTTAACGTACACTGTATATAGAAAGGGATTGCACTTCCATCAAGTTGGAGAATTCACAAGAGACAGAGATTTTCAGAGATAGGAGAAATGCAAGTATAGATAATGGTACAGATAATCTGAGTTTTCGTCTTTAGTATGGTTCAAGCTCCAAAAACATTCGATCTTATACTTCCCCTAATGCAACTTGACAGCATCGTTCATTAGACTGTTTTTTAAAGCCCACACTTCCAGTTTGTAACGCACACTTTCTGATAAAAATTGAATTCTCAAGACCAAGCTGCAATTACCCTGATGACTGATGTTATTTTTTCAAACTGTAGAAACCTTCCTAAAGAACCACAGCAAACTTTATACAACTGTTTTGAAAGGCTGAATACAGTAGTACTCCTGGAGACAAGTAATACAAGTGCTCCTTTAAACTTCATTCTCCAAAGCATTACCATTACATGCCATTTATCATATGAATGTCTTATTGGCCATTACTTTGTCTGAATGAGCTAAAGCTGGTCAGACAGTGGGATGGAATGGGCAGCTGGTTGGTTCAACTGTAGATTGGTCTGAAACAGTTGGGGAATACTCTGGATCTTTTGGCTTTAATGTCCTGGTGGTCCCTCCACTGATTGAAGACCACCATGACTGTAACCTTGAGAGACAGACAGAGAGGGTGAGAAAAAGACACAGAGAATAAGCAATAACGAGTGGAAGAGGTTTGTAAAAAGCAGAGCATAATGGGTGCAGGTCAAGCCAGTGAATCTCTGCTAGCTTCAGATTTGCTGTCATCACTGTCTGTCCCACAAATAATTTGTTGTGCTTCAGAAGATATACCGTACAGAACCAGAGATGCACACCATATTTTATTTATGGCAGGCAAAAGTACAGTACACAGTACAACTTTCCCAGACGTGTTCCAGACAGATTGTGAAAACAACCCGCAATGTCCAATTAAGGCTCATTTGCGGATGTCACAGAAATGGAAAACTATGTTCACTTTGGGATCTTACCTCATAGTAAAAAAAAAACAGGAGTTACCCTAAGATGCATGGTCACACCTAAGGCTGTTAACCACAGTTGACTTATTAGCTGTTGGAGTTGAAGAGTGACTCGAAGGGCTCCAACCTGTTCCATGTGGTCATAAGGGGAGAGAAGGAAATGGTAAGATGGCTCCCATCAGTCTGCCTGGCAAACACTGAATAACACCAATTTATATATGATGTATGTTTCTAGTACTTGAAAGGAGTTTGTGCCAGCTAGAATTAAAATAAAAGGGAGGCAGTATACTTTAGAGCGGCAACATGGGTAATTAATCCTTAATCTTCCTTTACAATCCTTCCCTGACTGCCCCTTCAATTTCTTGCTGGTCTTGGAGAGGAAGTGTGTAGGATGTCATGGCGTTAGAGATCACATATAAATCAACTGTTTACACAGAGCCGGGGAGCATCCTCTTATTACAGGAGGCTTGTTTTGAACAGCTGGAACACTAGACCACACAATGCTCTCTTGCTTCATTGCCCTTAACCATATTCCTGCCACTTCACCGGTGAAGAACAGGCAGGATTTGAGAAAAAGGTGCTTAAGCACAAATGCTGGAATGCAATATAACTCCTTGAGTTACAACAACTAAATGTATCTTCAAGGGGAGACAACAGCACTTATAATAAAAGTTTTTTTTGTGCATCATTAATGAAAAATTTGAAAATGAAACCCCTAAAAGATGCATAACATGTAACGAGGAAGATTGTGTTTGCCATTAAATGTGCTGACCTCCTGAAGATGAATCACAATGTGCTGGAGGAGATAACTGTCCAATCAATCCAGAGTATTAAGGCTTTGTGTATTCAGATGCATCTTAATTTGTTTACTCATCATGGAGATGTGTGTCCCTGTCAAAATCTGTTTGGTCTTCCACTGGGCAACCATCCACGCATTCTTGGGCTGTTTGGGAGGCTAGACAGGAATCAGGTCTCCATTATCCTTAATTGCAGCAGGGCCATCGCTTTTCACAAACATTAAGACTCATTCTCATAGAAAACAATCAGCCAAAGGACTTTTGACGAATCAATCCACTGCCTTTGTGTTGGGTTTTACAAAGAAAGTCAACATAGATTAAAAGAATATTCAACTATTTTCATCATATCAAAAGTATTAGCTAAACAACAACACTGACTGATGGACTACAACTGCTGAGAAGTTGCTTATTGACTGAGTGGCTGTTTGATGTACACTTGATATCGAGGACTGAACAATTCATTGTCGAGTGAAGTACAAACAAATGCATAAATCAAGACATAAATTCCCTAAATGGGCTAAAATGTGGAAAAGAGTTTAGAATTGCAGAACTTGACACAGCAAAACAAATTCATTATTTTCTGAATCTCTATTATCAGCGTGCCAAACAGTTGCCTATAGCTATGCTGAATCAGGAGTTGGATCCTAAACAAAGCTGTCCCATTTCAAAGGCACCTCTGAATACGTTCAATAAATGCAGCCTTCTTTTTTTGTGAGGCTGGACCCTCTGTGGAGGAGGTGTAGCTTGAGCTTGGCCTTCAAGTCCTCTAAAACAGGACGTGCTTTGTCTGTTGTACCTAAACAGCTCTATAGATGAGCTCAAGTACGTGTGTTCATGTATGTGTGTTCTTTTGAATGGACTTAAAACCAGATATTACTTAACTCTACTAATTATATAGAAATGGATATTGTTGCAATGTTTCACCTACAAATCTAGCAGTTGTCAACGTTTCCCCCCCGCCAGTAGGTCTGGGAGAAGAATTGTGAAGGATTGTGATGGTAGTCAAACCTTTTCAGGAAAGCAATGAAATCATTTTTTTCTCAACAGATTAATTTTAAAACAAACAAAACAGATTAGATATGAAAACAAAATGATGTTACCATTAACTTCTTTATTTTAAGATATTTCTTTAAAATTGCAGTTTTCTTTTAAAAGTCAAGGGGAGGACCCAAATGAAATAAATATAATGAAAAATAAAGTTCAACATCGTCATTTTTGGACACACCCTCAGTTTACATTTATCCCTCGAGAAAATAAAGATTCATTCATCTCTAAATTTGGACATTAACACACCAGGCTCACATTTGGTTAATCTTAAATCAAACATTTTCCCTGCGAGCAGCATTTTAACATTCCAAATTGAATGCCAATTAAGCCTCTAGATGTGATGTTAGTGTATTTTAAAGAAAGATATGCATTTATTTAATCCAGAAACAATATGAACTTTAACTCCCTTATTTATTTTCATGTTCCCTTTCGCAGGGAACTCAACACTGCGTTGTTGAAAACGACTCTAAGGGGAAGCTCCTCGAGCACCTGCTTCTGAAGTAAGAATGAAAGTAATCCAATCCTAATTGGTGTCGTGCCGTGGCGCAACATGTGCCGGCATACCCGGAAGCATAAAAGGACGCCGGCACACACATACAACAGCTTTTCGCTCTTCAGCAAGCGCTCTCTGTGAAACTGTCCTCTTCTCTGGTCAGCTGTCTGTTGTGAGACTTTTTTAATGGCGAGTGAGAAACAGCGGTACACTCAGAGAGGATGGCCAGGCTCGCAATCCCCATGGCTCGGGTCCCGCGGCCGTTGAGGCTCGGGTTATGGAACAGGAAGTACAGGCTCTGCTGGTCAAAGGGGAAAACATGTTCCCCTGCCAGACCGGGAGTCCGGGTTTTACAGCCGGTACTTTATAGTTCCAAAGAAGGACGGCGGGCTGAGGCCCATTTTAGACCTGAGGCAGTTGAATCGTGCCCTGAGAGGCTTCAGGTTCAAGATACTCACTATTCCCATCATCATGAATCAAATCAGATCCGGGGATTGGTTTGTGACAATAGATCTAAAAGACGCCTATTTTCATGTCTTCGTACTTCCATGTCACAGGAGGTTCCTGAGGTTCACGTTCGGGGGCGACGTGTACCAGTATCGGGTTCTTCCGTTTGGCCTAGCACTCTCTCCCCGCACGTTCACCAAATGTATGGATGCAGCTCTGGCTCCACTGAGGCTTCAGGGCATCCGCACACTGAATTATATTGACGACTGGCTTATTTTAGCCCAGTCTCGAGAAATGGCTGTTCGGCATTGAGATGTTGTCCTTGGCCACATTTAGAGTCTGGGGTTGAGACTCTATACGAAAAAGAGCGTGGTGGTACCGGCCCAGAAGACTACTTTTCTGGGCGTGGTGTGGGATTCGGTTACAATGCGGGCACGTATATCTCGTGTCGAGTCCATCCTGACCGTGGTGTCCGGGATGAAGCTAGGCGAGGCCGTCACTGTGAAGAGCTTTCAAAGGCTGCTGGGCCTCATGGCAGCGGCGTCCAGCATCGTACCTCTGGGCCTTCTACACATGAGGCCCCTCCAGTGATGACTGAAAACCAAGGGGTTTTCGCCGCGGGGAAATCCGTTCCCTGTAATCAGGGTCACGCGCAGATGCCTTCGGTCCCTATTACTGTTGAAGAAGCCTTGGTTCCTGTCCCAGGGGCCGGTGTTAGGAGTGTCGTGTTGCCGGAAAGCCGTTTTGACAGACGCCTCCCTCACCGGCTGGGGCGCTGTCATGGCAGGACACTTTGTCCAGTGTCTGTGGCAGGACCATCATCACTCTTGGCATATAAATTGCCTGGAGATGTTGGCTGTGTTCAGGGCTCTGAGGAGCTTCCTCCCAGATATCAACGGCTATCACGTCCTGATACGTTCGGACAATACATCGGTGGTAGCTTATCTGAACCGACAAGGGGGACTCAGGTCACGCCCTCTATCCAGACTGGCGCACTGGATTATTCTCTGGTCCCAGGGGCATCCAGCCCCGCTGGGGTTGCTTCAGGCCTGGCCGAGGCTTCGCCTATATGCTTTTCCCCTGATTGCTCTGCTCCAGGGGTCCTGGAGAGGGTCTGTCAGGAGGGCATCAGTCTTCTTCTGGTGGCCCCGTTGTGGCTGGCCCGAGTATGGTTTTCATACATAATTTCACTCCTGATAGCTCCGCCGTGGCAGATTCCTCTGAGGAGGGATCTGTTGTCTCAGGCGGAGGACACAATATTCCACCCTTGCCCAGAGCTGTGGAAACTGTGGGTCTGGCCCCTGAGGGGGCCCAGTACCTAGATGCTGGTTTATCGGCAGGGGTGGTTGAAACCATACTTAGCTCTAGGGCTCCATGGCTGGCTATGTACCTAAGGTGCCTTCGAGCGTGGCACAGTCCACTGTCCTGCAGGTGTTTCGTACTCCACCTCATGTGTCGGCAGAGGAAGAGCAGCTCCATTTGCTCTGCCCTGTCAGGGCTTTGAGGGTCTACCTTGAGAGGTCCTCTTCCTGGAGGAGGTCAGACCAACTGTTGGTGTGCTTTGGGTCACCTAAGAAGGGGCTCCCCGCGTCCAAACAGACCATTAGTCGTTGGATTGTTCAGGCTATTTCCTCGGCCTACAAGGTGCGCGGTCTGCCCTCACCTTTGGCCGTCAGGGCCCCTTTCTACTAGGGGCATGGCGTCCTCTAGGGCCCTCCACTTGGGAGTGCCCCTCCGGGAGATCTGTGAGGCGACCGGTTGGGCTACCCCGCACACCTTTGTCAGGATTTATAGTCTGCACCTCCCTAGTACGCCTGGTGCACGAGTGCTCGCGTCATGACTGGGCCCTGGGGTCAGTTCCGCCCTGGGGCAGGTCTTTCGGGGCATGGCCTAGTAGGCATAAATTCCCCTTAGAGTCGTTTTCAATGATGCAGTGTTGAGTTCCCTGTGAAAGGGAACGTCTTGGGTTACGTCTGTAACCCTTGTTCCCTGAGGAGGGAACGAGACACTGCGTCTTCTTGCCACGCCCCTTGATGCCCCGGAGCAACTTGCTTCATCGCGAGCCTGTTGTATGTGTGTGCCGGCTTCCGGGTATGCCGTCACATGTTGCGCCATGGCACGACACCAATTACGATTGGATTAGTTTCATTCTTACTTCAGAGGCAGGCGCTCGAGGAGCTTCCCCTTAGAGTCGTTTTCAACAACGCAGTGTCTCGTTCCCTCCTCAGGGAACAAGGGTTACAGACGTAACCCGAGACGTTTTTTATGTATCCTGCACAAGACCCTGGAAGTTTTTTAGTTATTCTACATTCTTTGATTCTCTGTCATGCTTTTCTCTAAGTAATTTAAGTATTTTAGTAGTTATGTGTCTTATCTGATTGTTCACACATGAACAGGGTTCAGGACTGCTTTGTGTGTGTGTATTCTGTGGAAGACAGACAGATTAGTTGAAAATATGATGTGTCACCATAATGGGAACCTGTTTAATGTTTAAAGGATGTGCTGGCTGATGGATCTGCTGTAGAGTCTGCCCAGAGAGTCAGAAAGCCTTGAAAATGTAGCCGGAAAGGGGGAGAAAGAGGCTGCTGGACTGGAGAGGGCAGAAGGGCTGGGCTTTTAAAGGGGAGATTGTAGAAGAAGGGAGGGAGAGCAAGGAGAGGGGGAGTCGGAGCAATGACAGGAGTGGGGTGGATGAGAGAGAGATAAAGAAATGAGGTAAGAAGGGAAATAGATTAAAGGAGCAGAAGATATATGGAAGTGAGAAGAGAAAAGAGGCCAGAGAGGAATGGGAATGCAGATAAATGTGGCATTTGGGTGAAGTAAATGCATGTGAGGAAAAGACACAAGCTTGTTCTTTTTTTACCTTAATTGGAGAGTCAGTATATTTTTAGATAGATGATAAAGCCCAAAAAACATGAAAAAAGTCAAGCAGCAGAGCTTTCAACGCTTTTACCGTTTAGCCTACCTGATTTACCTCACAAGCTTAACTCAAACATCATGCTAGCGCCAAGAAGTGCTGACAAGAGACTCAGAGCAGGGTGTTAAAACTGATCAGTCCACGAGCTTGTAACTGTAAGAGTCTTGCATATTTGAATGGTACTTTTTGCAAATCCTGCAAATATACCAGCCTGCAAAGTATAATATAAGTCAGATTGATTACCTACATGTTTCCGTTTATTTCAGTATAGGCTTGAAACTATTTTGCAATATTTGTGATTGTCCATCACAAGGAAAGTACGTTAAGTCACATTATCGCCTCATGGTAAACGGTGTCTTTTAGAAAATGTTCACAGAATCTCTCCTTACCGGTGCATCAGGGTGCTCTGGCATCTAAGCTCTGAAAATCAGTTGGCTAAAAGTGTATAATTTTATTCACATGCCCTTTATTCAAAACTTCAAACCTTGGAAAATAAATCCAATACACAAACATTAATGCCGTTAAAAGCATGTGCATGAAGCTTTAGATTCTGGATGCCAGAATGTCTCTGAATGCTGCTTGTAGGAAGAGTTTTAAAAACAGTCTCTCTGTGATGATGATAAATGTGTGAGCTGTTGGGGCTTTTGCTCTTCCTACTCTACTAGCTTTCCTTTCAATAAGTCTGGCTCTATTAGTACATTGTGGGCAATGCTGCAAATCAGTGAGCACGACTGAATTCTGAAAATATTGCCATCAGCGTGATTAAGTCTGATTCTAAATTAGACCATTAACAGAAATTGCTGTCTAGTTATTTTATCACTTAAGGGTTTGTCTATTGATTTACTCAAAAGTAGTCTATACCATGATATATACTGATATAGTGATATAAAATTACAGACATAGTAATAGAGAATTTTAATAATTTCACTTGTATGCATATGTATATTGTGTTTACATTTATTGATCTAAAACATTCACAATATGCAGTCTTTTAAAGTGTATTAAGTTTTAGTAGATAGTTTCACATTGAACACATTTATACATGCCTCTATATCAAAATTCCTTTATTGTGTGTATTCACAAAAGGCCACACAGATCCCCAGTGCACCTGAAGATTTAACTGATGTGTATAACTCTCCTTGACATTAAATATCATTTAATGGGAAGTGTGATTATGGAGGGGTTGTTGTGGAGCTGTGAAACCTTCTTAAGGATAGCTTATAGATTACTGCAATATTTTGATATTTAATAAACAAGACTTATATGACAGCCTTGTTGGTAATGTCCACAAACTGTTAATTCGTTAAACTAATCCACCTGAGCCTGCATTGTAATCAAGCTCATTTGTCCTGGCCCACGAATGGGACACCAAATCACGTCTGTGTGGCTGCTCCTTTCAGACTGAGTGATGGGCCCTGAAGTGGTGATATGTCGTGGGGGGGGGGGAAGGCAGATCGAGCTGCTGCATCCTCCATCACTGGTGTGATGTCAGCACAAATCTGTGTTGTCACTGTGCCTGTGACCGCTCACTGCAAGAGGAAAGACAAGACATGCGTGGCGCCGTCTGCTGCTGTCAGAGTGATGTATGGATGACAAAAAAAGAGGGAATGGAAATGGAGGGTAAATTGAGGAGGAGAGGAAGAAAGAGGGCAGACAGAAGACTAAAGACAAATCACATGAATAATAATAATACTAATAAAATTACAACACATTTATTCAATTTTTATAAGCCCAAGGCCATATGCCTGCCACCAATAAAGGTTATTTTAAAAAGTACAAAAGTATGAGTCAAACTTGAGGGATTTATTGGGGTAACAATCAGAGAATCGAGATAATGATGGCAGATGATGGTAGGGATAAACTCAGAGATGAGATACAGTATGTTAAGTTTGAATGTCAGCCACACATTTACTATGTACCTTTTGTAAAGCACAGAACTCAAGGAAAAGAAGACACTTTTCAAACTATACCAATGTCTGTTCAAAGACAAACATTCAAGAGTAAAACCGTACTTAAAGCAGTTCCTTCTACAGCCACTTTCAGCCAATGCTTTCTACTTACCGTCGTCACAGAGGAATTAACTTTTTATTTTTAAAGTAATTTAGAATCTAAGTAGTAATTAAGATTCCAAAAGCAGATTATTTCAAATCCCTATATATTAACTGACTGACATTTCACTTGATCTAAAGCAGATTTAATGATAAACAGCATTCCTAGAGAAGATCCAGAGCTGTACATATACTATGTGCTATATGCACTCGACTCGAGTGCTTTCCTTTGTCCTCTCTGTAAGGGGTCTTGTTCCTTTAATGAGCTATACATGCGTCATCATATCACATTGGACCTAATGGCCTGCAAAATGCTCTGGGGACTACGTTCAGAGTTTTATAAAGAGATAATGTGTAAAGCAGAAAGACATAGTTGTTAAAAGAACCTACACCTCCCATCACTGAAAGTCAAATATAGCTGGAAGGTTTGACTGCGAGTAAACTGTCACATGTGCTGCGTAGATATTAAGATAAGAAACTTGCTGTTGGCAAATTTATTACCGATGTTCTGATAACGTGTTGAAATGTTAGAGAGATTATTGGTATCTCAAACACACACACATACTGTAGAAGTCAGTTAAATGAGTGTCAGTGTCAGTGCCTTCCAAAACCATTCAATCTTGTCATCATCGTTGGCAGAGGTATTGGTAGACAGAGCCTGGATAGCTGTTTCCCCTTGTTTTCAGACTTTATTTTAAGCTAAGCTAACCATCTCCTGGCACAAGCTTCGTTTTGAATGGACAGTTCTGAATGTGCTATCGGTCTTCTCATCTAACTCTCGGCAAGAAAGCTTTCTTTTCGACATTTTGGGAAACATGCTTATTCAGCTTCTTGCTGAGTTGATGATGATGAGAAGATACCACTCTAATGGCTGCATACTAAATATGAAGCCAGACTAGAGGATCCATACTTTCCCTCCTCTGTCTTCTGTTATCCATTTGTCTTTGATTGGTGTTTTAGTGTGCGTCTTTGTGTTTCTTCAATACTTCTTTTCAAGCAGAGGTGTGGTGCAGTTTACAAAAGGGGTCAATCCAACAAACTTATTTTATTATCAAGCAGAAACATCTAGTTTAGTACGAGGAGAGCCAAAAATCCCACATAGAGTGTTCAACAGCTATTGTGAGTTCTAATACCAAAATATTTTTCATTTTGTCATATTGTTAAGAACATAATTATTGCAAAAATACCCTGAAATATTATGATATTACTTTTTGGGCCATACTGCCCAACCCTATGTCCAAATGTGATTAGTATCTACTATAGTATAGTATATATTAGTAGTTACTATATTGTATGGCTGACTAGATATTATCTTCATTATCGATTAATCTGCTGATTATTTTCTCAAGTAATATAATATTATGGAAAAGGGCCATCAACCTATAGATAATGTTTTCAAATTGCTGGTTTTATTCAATAAATATCATTTAATCAGAATCAGAAACAGCTTTATTAACAAGTAATTTGTTTTACACATACAAGGAATTTGCTTTGGAGACTAGGTGTGTAATAAACAGGCAGAACATATCAATATAAAAATTTGAAATTACCAAAATACACAAGTTATAGAAGAATACAAATAAAAGAGGCAATTCCTCACAATAGAAAGTAATGTTGGGAATTTCTTTCTTGAAAAATTACTTAAACAATTAATTATTGAGTAGATACTGACAATTAGATTATTAGGCATAGAAGTTGTAATTGTTTCAGCTCTACTTTATTGTGTGCAATTGGTACAGAGGGTAAGTCTATATTTGGGTCTATATTAGAAGTGCTCTCTTTATGAGTCTAGACTGAGGACAGAGGACATCTGGGGCTTGGATTAATGATAATAATCATCCTCATATCTACTATCAATTACAGTTTTAGTTTTGTGTTTCAAGAAGTCATGAATGAGAAATGAGAAATTTGGGGGAAATGCGTGTAGCTCCCTGGTCAGAGATCAGCACTCCTTGCCTTAAATTCTTGGCAGATGCACTTCCAGGTTCATTTTTTTTATATTTGTCATCCTAATGTTAAGTAGCCTACCATCAGTGTGCAGCTGAAAGCCAAAACATATACTATCAATCCTGTTAACCTTTCACAGTGACTTACATGAATCGCTCATGCATGTCTATCTTCTAAAAAGCCTGCCTCCTGGGCCTCTGCGGGGTGTGGGGAACAACCAGTAGGTCATCCTAACTGTTCAAACTGTGGACTGATGGGCTTCCAATAGGGACTCTGTGAGCCAAAGCAAAGAGACTTGAAGTGAATTCTAATCTCACATGCACTCACTTACTAAACTGCCAGATCTGCTGCTGAAGTCCTGCAGGAATGGAAGCTAAGCACAAGATGATTAATGACCATCAACTATTTTTGTCTTGTGTTTGTTCTTCCTCCTTTTGTTCACACAATATAATCTTTCGATTCATTCAATTGTTTCACGTATTGACGCAGACTTTTCCTCTCTATCGCTCAGACACACACATGCAGAGGAAAAGTGTGAAATACCACAGGCAGCAGTGCTTCTGCTGCAGTGTTTTGCATTTCAGATTAATGATTGCTGTTGTTGTTTACTCCTGGGAGGCCGCAATCCTCATTTGAAACAGCCATATGTTTGCTCAGTCAGTCACTTTCACGGTAGACAACTTGTTTTCTGATAGTTGTGACTCGTCATTCTCTTCCCTCTCTCTAGACACTTGCCTGTGAGAGGAAGATATGAAGCTAGTGGGCTCCCTTTGGATCCTTTGCTTTTTCCTGGTGGTAAGCTCTCACTTTTTTAATTCAAGGGAATGCTGTTAGCTCAACTTACTTTATGCCCCTTTTTGCCCATTACATATTCTCAATGTGTTTTTAAACATAGTATTTTATTTTTATTAAATGGACATGTAAAATGCTGTGCTCTAGTGGTTTTCTTTTCTCAGCAAAAGAATCTCATCATTAATTTTCGCCCACCCTGTATAATTAAAATGTATAATTTATAATTAGCTCAGCTTGATCATTACAAACTTGAATGACCCAAAAGAGAGAGTATGTGATCCATGACTGCATGTGTCTCTGTGTGTTTGCCACCTTCTTACTATATCTAATCTTTATTCTTTTATGCAGATGACGTACAGTCTAGGATGTCTTGCATTTTACCTGTTTCTAAACTTGGTTTGGAGATAAAGTAAAAACAATTATAAATATAATATATAATTAATACCTGTAATACCTGTGTGTGTTTTTGTTTTTGGTTCTATAACTCTGCGTTGTGTTTTGCATTGTGGACAACACTTCCAGGGACTGGCTTCCTGAAATTCATTGCGAGGCACTTGATAACATAGCCTATACAGTTCTACTGCACACATTCCTGCCACGTCGTATGTCTGTATTTTCTGAGTTTTTTGTCAGGGTGTTCAGGGGGCATTGGTAGTTTGTGCCCATCATATGTTAAGGCTTAATCTGTCATACTTATCATCTGATTTCAGCTTGGACAGTTGGGTCATATTCACAGTGTACTATAGTGCTCCAGAGAAATTACATCAATTAGCTTAATGGGGGTGTTGCAATCATCGGTCAAAGACGTGAACACGATTGTGATATCTCAGACAAATAATTTACGGTGACAAATTTTAGTGCCATGTTCTGCCATTTAAATTATACTGATTTGCCTAATGAAGGTGTTGTAATTTGTGGTAGACTTGCAGCTCTCTTTACAAATCACATTGCACCAATTGGCTTAATGAGGGTTCTATTATCAATTGTATTTACACCATGGCTTCTAAATTTTGCTGAGGACATGTTCACTTTGGGTTTTTTAAAAGCTTTTACAGCTGTAAAATGGAAGTCTTTCATGACTCATTGTCCCTTATGAAAAAAACATTTGGACCATTATTCTTCAGTGTCAGTGTGACATGGAAGTTTACTGTTTCAATTTCCTTTGCTGTTCAGCATCAAGCTTGACATTGAGGTCCTGGATAGTATCCCTGCCAAATGTTTTATGCCTGATGTATCTATGCTGTTCTGCTTTATGTTTTCTTTTTCGAGTGGTCTTGTCATATCAATTCAGGAAGAATAATGAAACGTAATAGGTGAGGAAAGGCCTTGACGTGAGAGAAGTTTTTTTTTCTTCTTTTTTCTCATACAACTCATCTGTTGATATTGGTGGTGGCCTGGTGGTCGTATGTATGACGTCATTTACTTCAATGTTTGGAGTGACATCATATGTACGGCTGCTAAACTGCTACATGGGACATCAGCCTTCTCATGAAAGTCACTGTTTTTTATTAAGAATTATGCCTTTTACAAGCTTCTATCAGATGGGAAGAATGATATTTTGGTCTAATGAGAATTCCTTTTCCCTCCACAAAGAGACAGAGGTAGGAGGTTTGCATCTCAACTGTGATAAGGCATGTGCAGACAGTCTTTCCGGCAATGTATTAAAATTCCTCAAATAATTCAGAAAATGCAAGTGCATGAGCCTGGCACTCTGTGAGGCTTAATTTTCAGCCAAAAAATCTGTGAGATAAGTCACAGCAAAATGGGCTCTTTATCCTTCAGTGAGCAGAATTATCAAAATCAGCATTTCACACGGCAGGCTTATTCACTTTAAATGCTACCTCCAAATACAAACAATAGAGCAAAGATAAGATTCATTTGATGAAAATGCAGCTGCTTAACTTCTTTTGTGAGCTCCCAAACACACTTTAATGAGTTATATGAATAGTGAATGACTAGAATTTCAAAGCAGAGTGAAATCCTCATTAGATCAGCTTTGACGATGCTTCAGAACTTTTAACTTATGTAAGGGTGAGTGTCTTTATCTAAGTATGATGAAAATGTGGAATGGTCTATTACAAATTTAGCCAACACTATCATGTAAGGTAATATTTACGCTTTATCTTATTTTTGGCAGTCAAGGGAATGTAGATCATATTAGCAACCACAAAACACACACACGCTAACAAGTCCCCATCTACACTCCACACTGTCAGTTTAACACATGTTTTCCTCCTTGCTTCCTCTCACCTCTGGTGTCGTGTTGTCTCCACAGTGCAGGGCGGCGGCAGGTGCTGAGTCAATCTCAGACCCATCGCTTAGGCCCGGACAGAGCATGACAGAGGGACAGGCCCAGGCGGTGAGCCAGGGTCAATACAAATGTCTTGAGCTATCCAACCAATACCTCCAAGAAAACAGAACCGGTGAGAGGCCCAAATCATTTTAAGGCTTCTTAAGACCAAACCGATTACGTCTGGGAGAGCATCACATGTGTAATGATGTTGTAAGGAGGTGGTTTGGGATCAGAACACTGTTGTTGTTCTTGTTCAAGGTAATGGTAGTGTTGCAGTGGTTTAAGACTGACCTGAAAGGGCTTTTGGAGTAGAAGCTGTGGGCTTATAATCACTTCCAAGGCTGTAGAGAAATTATGTTACTCTGAGATACTC
Source organism: Micropterus dolomieu (assembly GCF_021292245.1). Lineage (NCBI taxonomy): Eukaryota > Metazoa > Chordata > Actinopteri > Centrarchiformes > Centrarchidae > Micropterus > Micropterus dolomieu. The sequence continues at coordinate 18,758,996 of NC_060158.1, read as the reverse complement.
AGAAAATGTGTGACATTACACTTTTGTCCTTATTCTTTTCTCTAGGTACATTCTGTGGACGTATTTGGGATGGCTCCTTGTGCTGGGATAAGACACCGGCTGGGACATTTGTAACACAAAACTGTCCAGATCACCTTGACCTGGACCCAACTGGTAGGAAATATTTGATTTGAAATATCTGTGCTTTGCTAGTAGTTTTGAGTTTGTGTCAACTCATAATGCAAGAACTGCATATATTGTAGTTGCAACAGTAGAATATTATAATATGATTTTACAGTGTAAAGAAACTCCTCACTTTGAGTGCAAAATATAAAATGAAGAATAGCATTAGCTCAGGGAGAGCAGTGAGGTAGTGCTTGCAGTAGCCGATTGCCATCAACTGTTCAATACATGCGTCACAAACATTGGCTCATTCGTCATCCGACTAGCAGTCCAATGAAATCCATGCAGGCATATTTTTTTATAACTCTGCTTCTCCCAAACCTACTCCTTATGTTTTTGGTGTTATTTATTAAATTAAAGGACATTAAATTGATTTAATGTCCTTATGTTTATCACATGGTGATTAACATAAGGACATTCATTACTGCAAACTGTTGTGGAAACTGACTTAAACAGTGGCAAACAACATACAGTATTTAGTCAAGGTGCAACAGTTGTGCAGTTGTCATTGGTTAATAGGTTGAATGGGATTTTAAATCTATTGGACAATGAATCATAGAATGGGAGTTTTCATAGTCAATGTCCAAGTGCCACACCCCATGCATTAATTCCACATCAGAGACAACACACACACTTCTTAGAGTAACAGAGATTAAAATTACCATCAAGTACAACAAATTGGAGGAAACATTACAAATTCAGTTCTACATTTGTTAATAATGTGAATCCAATATACCTCTCTGCAGGTAAGTGAGGGGATGTCTTCACGACTCCACCTCTTTAGGAAAGGGTGACATTTTTTCTATTCCCCAGATCTTTAGTGATGGTGTACTGCCATGGTTAGCTTGTACAAAGACATATTGTGCTTATTCCAGTTTCATGTCAGATGTGATTTATGTTGAGCAGTAAGTAAATATTTCCTTATTTAAAGGGAGATTTAAGTGATCAATCATTTCAAAAAGTGGTAACCTGCCACATTCTCTGCTGTAGGGCTTTTGACCTTCTCAAAGAATCAAACAACGGAGCCAATACTGTGGCATCTTTTCTTTGGTTTTCTGTTCTGTTCTGTAGGTTGTGCTCTTTGCTACTCTTTTTTGCTAACTACCAAGTTTGTTGTAGCCACACTAGCAGCTCTAATGGCAATAACGGTTTGTCAGTCAACACATATGAGCCCCCACAGGCATGATGTAGTCTTTCCTCCTCTTTTGTGTCTTTTTCTTGGGGAAGTAACCTCTTTATGTGGCACCTTTTCACAATAATGATAAATTAATTCATTTATTATAATTAATTAATTTATAAACCCCTGGACTTAAATAGCTCCTTTGTTTAAGCAGTTTATTTGCTCATGTTCAAAACTTTCTGCCTATTCAGAAACTATCCTGCAATTCTGTGAGAATAAAGTCAGAGAATTTTAACAAAATCGACCTGCCCTACAGGCCTACTCTGCTGTGCAATAGCCTATTTTATAGCTGTGCTGATATGGTAGTATCCCATCATGTTGCCAAGAGAATGAATCCTAATAACTTTATGTGGCGCCAGACCAGTCAAAGATCTACTGTGTGGACTGGCACCAACTTCTGTAAATACAGTCATGGTTCCCAGAGGATGTTGCCTAATGCTTTTGGTGATACCCTGACTTTTCATTTAGTGCCACCAGGTGCGCATATTTGGTTTTTAGGGGAACGTTTAAAAAATTATTGGATTGAATGCCATGACATTTGGTAGCATCATTTATTTCCATCTCAGGTTAAATTGTAATTACTTTGGCAAACCCTTGACTTTTAATTTAGCACCAATTTGAATTTGTCTAATACTTTGGTTAATGACAAAATCAGCACATTAGCATTACTTTGTGAACATATTAACAAATTAATGTTAGCATTTAGCTCAAACACAGCTGTGCCGAAAATTATAACCTTGCAAAAAAAGAAATCACTACTTCTGTATGTTAAAATGGAGAAAGACTTACACAACTCTGAGTGTAAAGGACAGCTAGTATAGGAAACTTACAAGGTAATCATTAGCCTATTCGGTCCTTAATCAGACAGAATGAAAACAGGCATTTACTGAAATTGATAATGACTGTGGGAATTGATTATGCAAGTACACATAATGTTTGGATGGAAGTAGTTTCTAGTGTATGAGCATTTTTTACATTGCGAGGAATGCAAAGCTGTCTAGTTGAAGATATCCAGAGTCAAGTCAGGTCTGATTTAGGAGATGTGATGGAGAGAGGGAAGGTGAGGAAGAGGGCAGACAGAATAATGAAGGGTACATATAGAGAAAAAGAGAAGCATAAAAAAGAGGGATTACAAAAAAGACAGAGAAGTTGGAGTCAGAGAGATGGATGGGGAGAGAGAATATGAATGAGAAGAGAGAGAAGGTGTTTTTGTAAGAGACGGCTCATAAAGGATCTTCCCAAAATGCCTGTGACGTTAAGAGTCCCCTTATGGCTTCTTATTTGAAAGCTGATGCTGCTGATATGAGGCTTTAGGGGAGACGTGCAATTGGAAGTGGTTGTTGAACAGTTGATGAGCTGTTGGAGAAGACTAGGCAGTCGGGCAATGGTTATTGTTGTCAGGAATAATGTGATCTCATTCTTAGCCCAGCCGTGGCTCTACAGTACATGTGGTTTGAAATTACTCCAAAGAGGGAATTTTCTGTTTGACATAACGTTTGATGATGCGTGCCAAGTTAAATTAATCGCAGTTGTTCAGTAATGCCAAGATCCAGGGTCTGATTTATGTGTTTGGATGATGCCAACATACTACTGCTGAAAAACAAAGAGAGAGCCAAATAATATAGAGATTTCCTACTGGATATGAACCTCAAACAGAAGCAATAATGTGCCTACAAGAAATTCAATACAGTATATGAAGCTTTCGGGATATTTATTGATGGATTACTGTTGTGAAGGTGCAATTCAGTCATTACATGTTTTTTTTTCATTACAGAAAAAATTACCAAATTTTGTGACGAATTGGGAAACTGGGTCCAAACTGGGTCCTCTTGTGAACCAGCTATAAAGAAGAAATTAGAGGTATTTGGCTGTTGGCTATTTCCCTGCAGTTAATGGAAGAACGAGATGAAGCTAGCCTCAATTGCTCTCATCAGTAATTTGCACGTTGATCTTTTTATTTCTCAGAAGGAAGTCCCCCAATTTTTAAGGGATGCAGCAGGAGAGCCAACCACAGACGCCTCAGGGGTTAACATAGAAAAAGGTGGTGTTGTGGAAAAACAAATCCTTGAGAATGAAAAGAAATGCTTGGAGAAAATGAAGAAGGACCCACCATACCATAAATCAGGTACTGACACTGTCTGTACTACTGAAACCCACTATGCAACTCTAGTCTACCGACAAATGATTTTTATTTTACATCAACACGATTTCTGCATGACCAGATTTGTGATGTTAGGGTTAGGGTAACTTATGAACAAGAGGTCTGTAAACATGTTTTTGTTTTTTGTGACTGGTGTTTCAGGGTTATACTGCGGTCGTAACTGGGATGGCTGGCTGTGCTGGGGCGATACTCCAGCAGGAACCTACGCCTCCCAAAACTGCCCTGATTATTTTTCTGACTTGGACCCCACGGGTGAGCAGTAAGACTGATATCTGTTGATATCTTGGTACCCTCTCATGATGAATTCACCTTTAATCTTCTGCTGACTTTATTAGAGGTTGGACTTAATCACATGTTCTTTTTAGAAAAGGCAAATAAGTACTGTGGGGAGGACGGTCAGTGGTTTCACCATCCAGAGTCCAAACGGATTTGGACCAACTATACACTCTGTGCAATCACCCATGAGAAGAGGCTTAGGGTAATGTACAGTACTGTCAATGTAATAAACTTTGTGGTACAGTTTTACATACAGGTTCTTGGTAACTAGGCTTAACAGTACTGTCCTCAGCACATGTGGCATCTTCCCTAGTTCTAAAATATGCAATATGCATTTAGCTTTCACTAATTAGACCTCAACCATATATAGTACCTATAAAAGTACACAGTATACAATACAATATAATTAAACAGTATACAATAATGGCCCGTACAATAGTGGTATAATACTTGTACTATGTACACTTAAACTAATAGAAGTACTAGTCAAGTAAAAATTTGCATTTGAAAATACAGTTTAAACATTCATACCATCCTCATGAGAGGAGATGCGTACCTTTCAAACCATTGTAAAGGCACAAAGTGGATTTAGTACACAAATGTGCACCAATTTAGACCACACTGAAGGTATAATTACTTAAATAAGTTATTATACCAACACTTGGTGGATTAGGGAAAAAAACATTTGTTCACCACTGAGACCAGCGGAGCTTCCAGCTTCGCCACACCCAACAGACTCAGCAATGTTGAGCTGGTGGGAACAAGATATTATTTTATGCTAATAAGTTATTATCATATGGTCATAGATCCATGTGGTCTGTGAACAAGTTACTGTACTGTTATTATTGTGGGAACAAGTTCATACAGATCTTCTTAGCACAAAATATGGATCCTGAACCTTGGAAATGCTGAGGCAGATGTGGGTTTGAAAACACCTAACTACTGAAATGACACCTGTGGTTAGATTCTGGTTTGAGCAGACACAAGTTTCTCGATCACCAATGTTAGACTCTGACATCTTTTCCCTTCAAAGTAAGACTGCAGCCCACACTACTGTGGCTGAATTTCAGTAATGGGAGTTGAAGGTCTGGCTACAACAGATTATCGATGATCAGTGTTGATAATGGTTGGGAGTTAGGGTTAGTCTTTACAATGTTTTGTAATTTGTAATGATGAAACATCTACTTTCTTTTCACAGAAACTGAAAATGCTTGAGAATGAATACAAATGCATCCTGAAAATGAATCGAGAACCACCTTTTAACAAATCAGGTATTGATACTGTCTACTGAAAAGTGTACCTGTGGTCTGTTGTTCAATACTTTTATTGGACATACGCTCTTTTATTTGAGGATTTATGTTTACACACGCATGTGAACAAGAAGCCTATAATCATGTTGTTTTTTGTTTTTTTTGCAGGGCTGTACTGCAGTCGTAACTGGGATGGCTGGCTGTGCTGGGACGACACTCAGGCAGGAACCTACGCTTTCCAAAACTGCCCTGATTATTTTTCCAACTTCGACCCAACAGGTGAGCAGTGTGACCCAAAAGTTTTGCTCTAAAGGTCTGCTGACATCTTGTTAACCTCATCTGACTTTCTACTGACAGTATTTGAAGAGGCTGGACTATAAAATAGTCATTGCTTTAAAGAGAGAGAGTAAGTGATTCTGCAGGATTGTTGATATTTGAACTCAACTGCCAAACAAATACAACCCTCCCTTCAGTGCTCCCTCAGAAAAATTTTTTCAAATTTAATATAACTTTCTTCTCTTTATACTCTTCAGACCTTTCCCTCTTTTGCTGCTTCTCATTTCTCCTTCTTCACAAGCCTCGATTCCAGCACGTTCGAATGTGGCGGTGTATAGAACTCTCACACTGCCCCCCTATCCCCATCACTCCTGTGCACAAGCATTTACGCCACCTGTTGCTGATTGGCTGAACTATTTTGTGTGGCAAGGTCCACACCATTTAGTTTGTTTTCCATTTACAGAACCAGGACTTTGTAGGAAAAACAAATTTTTTTCAGAGCACACACAAAACGGAGAGCTAGAAAACCGTGAGGAAATATTTGCTGAATTTAACAAAAAGTGTATTGAATCACAATCACTTACTATCCCTTTAAGGATGAATTATTTACTAAATCATAAGGGACTAAGGTTTATAGACACAGTTGCACAGATTTATATAGGAGTGGAAATTGTTTGGAGAATGTGGTATACACTGTATATTTATCACATAATTGTTCTATTCAGAAAAGGCAACTAAGTACTGTGGAGAAGACGGGCAGTGGTTTCACCATCCAGAGAGCAGCAAGATTTGGACCAACTATACACTCTGTGCTGTCAACACTAAGGAGAAGTTGAAGGTATTGTACTGCTGGGTTTTCCTGTAATTACAAGACATATGGCCCCCTCCACAATTATAAAATGCTATGTAGCTTCCAATACTAAAACCTCAGATCAGTATCAAATTATCATACAGTCGCATAGATTTCACAGGGATTAGCCTTACATACTATAAAGGTATCAGGGATGTAATTTCCAATGGGGATGGGATGTATCCCTGACTTTTTAAAATCCATGCAGACACTACTCATGGCTGAAGAATTACTGCATCTTTTTAGAGCCGGAAATAATTTGATTTATTCTTTGACTGAACATCAGTCAAGATAAGGCAGTGAAGTGCTGTGCTCTTTTTGATGCAAAAAATATATTATCTATCATCAACTAGATGATGTCTTTCAGTGAGTGTATATGTGATTTTAAGTAGGGGGAGTGCATTAATAATGTAGTAATTTACATTTACAGTTGTTTTGTTAGAATATTGTAGAAAGCACAATAAACAGTTTCTGATATGATTTGATTATCTAGGCTGATATAGACATATAAAAACAAAAAATATAGCTTTCTTATAGTTTATTTCTTTTTATTTTCTCACCTTTTTTTGATTGAGGGACCCTTTACTGCACTGTGTCCTGCTCACCTCTGTAACAAAACCCACAGCTGTAAATACACATTGTCAACAAAAGAAATACCAGACAAAACACATTTCTTCTAAAAGTAAAATTTCTCCACAGATGTGCTATAATTGTGTTTCTTGCTTGTTTTTAACAATTGTTTAGTTTAAAAGATTATGACTCTGTGTTTGTGTGTGTGTGATGTTGACTTCACTAAAATGAAGGCAGCCACCCAGCTCTCAGGGGACACTGAGGTTGAGCCTGCTGATGAGGCCACAGTTAGCCCCATGGTGAACCCAGAAGAGCAGGAAATTGTGAGAAAGAAAATCCTTGACAGCCAGTACAAGTGCTTCGAGAAAATGAATCGAAATCCACCTTATAACAAATCAGGTAGATTTAATATCTACTGAGACTCATTGTGGCTTTCTGTTATTGTACTTCTCCACTGAAAATGATTAACTCTCTGTTGCTTTGTTGGTGTTACAGGGCCATACTGCAATCGCAACTGGGATGGCTGGCTGTGCTGGGACGACACTCCGGCGGGAACTTACACCTCTCAAAACTGTCCCAATTATTTTGTCGACTTCGACCCCACAGGTGAGCAGTGGGACGCAGGAGAATTGCCCTTTTAATGGTCTGCTGATGCCTTGTTCACCTCTCATGATGAATTCACCTCTCACACTCTGTTGACTGTTTTTTAAGAACTATGAAATATTAATAGCTTTGAATTATTCACCAAGGCTAGAAGAATCTAAACATGTGGACACAACTTTATGGATGCGAGGAAATTGTTGGTGGAGACACTCTATTTATTACTTAATTGTTACTTTCAGAAAAGGCCACTAAGTACTGTGGGGAGGACGGGCAGTGGTTTCGCCACCCGGATACCAACAGGACTTGGTCCAACTACACACTCTGCAACGAAAACACTAAGGCAAAGTTGAAGGTAATTAAATTAAGATAAAGTAGCTTGCTATCATAGATCTACTGCTTTGTGGTCAAAGTGGAATGGGTCAGCATAATCATTTCTTTTCTTGCATGAAGTCCTCCGGTATTTGGAGGGTGGGCAGATGGGAGAAAATATGGAAACTTAAAAATATGTAGTTCAGTTGTAGTTACCTATAAATAATATACCAGACACCATTATTAACATGCATATTTCCGAGACACATTACTCTCTGATAATCCACATTTTTAGAGAAGTAACTTGTACATGCACTGGGTGAGATCACACATGTTCTGCATCATCCAAAGGCAAAGCTGCCATTTAATGCCGCATGTGTTTATTTGGTAGAAAAGAAAGTTTAAAAATGAAGTTTGGACAACTGCAAGTGTTTTTGTTAGTGTTTTGATGTAACTTAACTATTTGCCTACAAATTTTAACAGCACAGGTTGATGACAGCAATTGGTTCGATATGTGACACTGCACTGTGCCAAATTTTAAAATTTAAACATACATTTCCATATTCAGTGCTGATGATTAGCCACCGCTATCTTAGCGTGAACAAGTCTGGGTTGCACTTTATTTTACGGTACAATGATAATAACAGTGTAATTGTGTCTAAGTATAGTATATTTTGGGTCTAATAAGGCATTACAGACCGATTCTAATTCTATAGCTTACTTTAGGTGTATGGTGTCTAATTAGGGTATAACTGTGTGTGTTTAATAAAGAACATATTACTTCCAGTTTTAGTCTAGTTTGATACAAAGTATGATTTATTATGTCTTATTAGTGTACCGTAAAATAAAGTAAAACTCTATTCTGCTCTCCCATGTTGAACAGGGAAAATGACCAATTGCAAATAATGGCAACTTGTAAACAAAACTTCAGAAAACAAGAAGCTCCATCTTGCTCCATCCAATCAGAGTATGCAGTTGAACCAGCTGTCCTGGCAAACCTGGGAGAAAGACTCAAAGTCTGCTGATCGATCAGATCCAGAAATCAGCTGCTCCACCTGTTACCACAGAAACCTGATCTTTGCTGACTCAGACTCACAGCTTCAGGAAACGTCTGTGAACAAACAGCCTCAGAAGTATGATCCCAAAGACAAATAAGGCAATTAAATGTTAAATGATTTTCTGATAAGACTTTAAGATAAGCTTTTAATTATTTCCTTCACCAGCAAGGACCCCAACATCAAAAACAGCAAAAACATTGGTGTAGTTTGATCCTTTCTTAGATTCTGCCACATTTCTCCAGATTTGTTTACACTGAGTCTTCATAATCTTATTTTACTCTCACAAATAGCAGATTACCATTCATTCATGTATGCATGGTTTGGTTATTCTAGTGTCAATCTGTTTCTTTATACCAGATAACAAATGGTATGTTGTTTTGTTTTAGCAATCTTCATTTATCAGATTGTATTACTCAGTATGTAATCAATAAATATCTGCATTTCTTAAAGTAGTTGTGGTTTGGCTTACTTTTGTGGTTTTGGCTTATTGTCATACTTACATTTTATCCATCAGCTTTGCAAAAGTGGAACTGCGATCAGACTAATTTGGCATTTTGATGAGCTGTTGGCTGCACTAGTTCTACTATGCTGTACTAACCAAAGTTGAGTGAACAAGTGGTATCAATATCAAGAAATGGCATATTTAAGTTTGTATTTTGTCTTCAAAATATCTATAAATATATATAATAAATAATATAATTAAAATGGAACTGGGGAATCTAGAGAAAGAGCTGTCTGATTACTTGTATGTGTGCTGCGTAACCAGGCACCCATATTTCATGAATTAAAATGATGAATAAAATTGCGTAATAGAAGTGATGCACACAACTACATATGTAGGACTCATGTGAGATTTCTTATTCCTTGGGGTGTGCAAAATGTAACATTAATGTCAGTTTATTTAGTGTCAGGTGTTACATGCTTAAGTTTGTATAAAGAATGCATTTGTCCCATATAAATGCTTCTTTTCCACAACATGTGACACCTCATTTCCATAATATTCTGTATAACTTGACTTGAGCTGTAATTCTGATTTTCCTAAGTAGTAATGCTGCACATGTATTTCCTATTACTCAGTCCTGTTTTTATGTGCAAGGTGGGTTAAAATCATGGGCAACTGGACTTGGTTGAAGAAGAGATGTTTCTCCTCTCATCCAAGGGGGTTCTTTTAACCCACCTTGGATAACTACGGCCTGGTTGACTGAGAATTTTCACAGGCGACTCTTTGTCTGTGCTTTTTTACAGTCAGCATACATCCTGTTTTACATGGCAATTGTGGGTCATGCTTTATCCATAGCCTCCCTGCTCATCTCTCTGGCCATCTTCTTCTACTTCAGGTAATGGATTCGATGCCATGTTCTTATACTCCATGTAAGACAATAACAATACTGTAAGAGCATGTAGCTGTACTTGAGAAAACACAACACATTAACACAACACAAAAAGACAACACAACGCATTAAGAAATCACAACACATTAAAAAACACAACACAGTAAGAAAACACAACACAATAAGAAAACACAACACATTAAGAAAACACAACACAATAAGACAACACAACACAATAAGACAACACAACACAATAAGACAGCACAACACAATAAGAAAACACAACACATTAAGAAAACACAACACATTAAGAAAACACAACACAATAAGACAACACAACACAATAAGACAACACAACACAACGCAATAAGAAAACACAACACATTAAGAAAACACAACACATTAAAAAAACACAACACATTAAAAAAACACAACACAGTAAGACAACACAACACATTAAGACAACACAACACAATAAGACAACACAACACATTAAGAAAACACAACACATTAAGAAAACACAACACATTAAGACAACACAACACATTAGGCAACACAACACAATAAGACAACACAACGCAATAAGAAAACACAACACATTAACAAAAAACACAACACATTAAAAAAACACAACACAGTAAGACAACACAACACATTAAGACAACACAACACAATAAGACAACACAACACATTAAGAAAACACAACACATTAAGAAAACACAACACATTAAGACAACACAACACATTAGGCAACACAACACAATAAGACAACACAACGCAATAAGAAAACACAACACATTAACAAAAAACACAACACATTAAAAAAACACAACACAGTAAGACAACACAACACATTAAGACAACACAACACAATAAGACAACACAACACATTAAGAAAACACAACACATTAAGAAAACACAACACATTAAGACAACACAACACATTAGGCAACACAACACAATAAGACAACACAACGCAATAAGAAAACACAACACATTAACAAAAAACACAACACATTAAAAAAACACAACACAGTAAGACAACACAACACATTAAGACAACACAACACAATAAGACAACACAACACATTAAGAAAACACAACACATTAAGAAAACACAACACATTAAGACAACACAACACATTAGGCAACACAACACAATAAGACAACACAACACAATAAGAAAACACAACACATTAACAAAAAACACAACACATTAAAAAAACACAACACAGTAAGACAACACAACACATTAAGACAACACAACACAATAAGACAACACAACACATTAAGAAAACACAACACATTAAGACAACACAACACATTAGGCAACACAACACATTAAGACAACACAACACAATAAGACAACACAACAGAATGAGACAACACAACACAATAACTCAATGTGTTGTGTTGTTTTAATGTGTTGTGTTTTCTCATTAAACTGTTGCGGCAAAAAAAGTGTCCCCTGGAAACACTTCCATTGTGTTTTCTGATTGTGTTGTGTTGTCTTACTGTGTTGTGTTGTGAACATTTTGAGTATGTTTTCTTAAGTTGCAGTGCATTTGGCCTCTCAGGGCCACCGTAGAGCTTTGCCCTCAGAGGCTCAATCATGTTATCATCACCGAATCTGACAGGCACACAGATTGTGTTGGGCTTTCACTACAGTCTCCTCCAGCCACTCATTACTCATCTTGAGCAGTGCTTTTTTTCTCAGTCTTATTTGCGTTCAGCAAAATCTTCATTCTGCCTCTGTCCACATCAGCAGAGTGAATTTAACAGTTTTATACGCTCACTTGCCGCAGAGCAACACACACAAAGGCTTTTTGTGTTAATGATTGTTTATGTTTCAATCACATTTTATAATATAATCAAAACTGTGGATTGTTTATTCCCTCTTAGAGCTGCTCTGGGGCAAGTAAAATGATCTCAAAGTGACTCAAATGTTAGCACAGTGTTATATTAACACTGAAGACAATAATCAGAAAATCGTCTCTGTCGCACTGCTGTCACAAATGAATGAACTATCAACCTGAAAATAGTTCTGCTACTTCAGGTGTAATTTATACACAACCTAACTGTCGCTAATTTCATGCCAACTTGGTTTCCTTGTGCTGCAAATTTATTTCATGGATATTTAGGATTCAAAACTGGAGAGCTGTGAAGTCCATTGAATGCGTTTGTGCACCTGAGTGCATTGCTCATTAGGGTAGTTCATCCCAACGTAGCGCTTAATCCCACAGGGAAAAAGTGCACAATTAATTTAGATACTGCTGTTGAAATTCAACCTGATAATAGTTCAAATAACAAAGTGGAAAAGGGGAAATGAGGTATAATATTCAGTTAATGTATGTGAAATTTGTAAATGATAAGGCCTGAGAAAAGTCGTGCAGTGTTGAAACTTTGGAAGGAATGAACTTAATCAACATTATTTTTAATGGCGTCATAACGTTTATACGCAGGCAGATATCCGTGACGAAACTTAAAAATGGAGCCTAGGGGAAAAAATTTACTTTATGTTCCGTGACAATATTTGGAAGTTGTTTTGTTGGCCCTGTTGTTCTCGAACACTGCACTTGTAAAATATTGACTTGCTGAAGGGTGTTGACCTCCTAAACGCAGCTGTTATCCAGAACAGATCTTGTAAGAGACCCTAAGTTTGCTGCAAACCTTTATACACTCATAAATCTAGTGGCCATGTTTAGGGCAGGTGCATTATCGCAAAACCCCAAGACCCACTGAAAGTCAAAACTCTTTCCTCAGCTACACAGAAATTCAGCGGGACTTTCACAATTCATCTAGATCAAAGTCATAACAAATTAAGATGGCAACAAAGTAACACATTTATTGTTGCAGAAAATCATATTTTTTCTTTTTTCCTTTTTAACTTACCAAATTTATAGCCAAAACACTTAAAATATTGGAAGCTTAACGTTGTATTATAAGATCCAGATGTGAAGCTTACAGTGGTATGTGATGGTGTACAGCTGCGCTACTCTGTTATTTACAACACTGTCAGGATTCCCACATAAAAATACTCCAGCTTATTGTGGAAAACCAGAGGTGGTTGACCAGGCAACCTGTAGACATTAGGACCTGTGACAGTCCAAAAAACACTGCCATAAGGATTCAACCTGTGTTTTGACATCCCCTTTTAGATGAAAAATCTTGTGTATAAGCAGCTCCTGCATTTCCTTTTATGACTGTAGCTAAAAGTGAGAGTGTTTTTCTGCTGAAGATGGCCATAGCCTCTGAATAAGAAAACGTGCAGTTGTATATGCTGTTTTGTCTTGGGCTTGAGGAAATTTAGCGCTCTTCCTGTTTTTCATGGGTTTCTGGGGTTTTTATGACTTGACAAAGACAAAATTGGTATGAAAGGATAACCTCTTAAACTGCATGTTGAGGACTTATTTATAGGAGGCTTTATTATTATATTATAAAATATAATTGGTGCAAGCTTTTATTTACTCTGTGAGCTACAGTACATTTAATTAAAACATTATTTAACCATTACCAACAATAAAGCTGGTTATCAATGGCTCGTAACAATTCTTATTGTAATAGTTATTTTCACTTTGCCTGTCAAGAATTTCTTTGTGCTATTAATTCTGGGTAGCCAGCTGAGGTAATGAGGATACACCCTTGGGGTCCATAATGCATTATTTAACAGCGTTTCTAGCATGTACAGTTCAGTACAGAGAATTTAGAGGCAATCAAGCTGAGATCCCAGGGATCTCTTTACCAGCTACAAAAATTTTCTGAGATGAAAGTATTTGATATTTTATTTGACTACAGCAACATCTGACTACTTCATTAAATGATTAACCTGCCTGTCATGAGTTCTTTTTGTCATTTTTGCATTGCATTTTGTGTCTTGTTTAATGTCGTGTTTTTGTACGTCACCAGAGACTTTACTCCCACCTTTGGGTGTTTTTTATTTTGTTTTTTATTATCACATCATGTCCTGGCATGCCTGCATCTCACAAACTCAATGATAGCATCTCTCTTCACACAGGAGTCTGAGCTGCCAAAGGATCACTCTGCACAAGAACCTCTTCTGCTCGTATGTGCTCAATTCAGCCCTCACCATCATCTACCTCGTAGCAGTGGTCAATAATCCTGAAGTGGTGGGCAGAAACCCGGTGAGTACGTCCTCTGTTGAATATTTACTATCAGGAGGACCACAAGTGTTACTGTCCGCACTGCCATATGGAATGGAAACACAACATATCTGTTTTTTTAAGTGAAACAAGACTAGTCACAGTCATGCTAGCTGCTAAGATGCTCATAATATAATTGCTAACATGCTGATGTTTAGTGGGTTTTAACTTTGTTTACTGTGTTCACCATCTTAGGTTTGCATTTGAGTATGCTAACATTTGCTTATTAGCACAAAACACAAATTGTGAGGTGAACGTCATTAATTTTGCAGGTATTTGGCCAATGGTAAATCAAAATGTGGAACAAATTAAAATTTTGACCTGATAATGGCACTAGAGGAAAAGTTATTGTATCAAAAGTACTACATTTAATTTAATTTAAACATGACTGACTTTACAAAATTTTATAGTCCAGAATTTGTCAGAAATTTTTTTTTGCAAGAAATAACATTTTCTATGAACTTTTTAAAAATAATTTGCGAGGGAGCTAAATTTAAATGGAGTTGCTCATAATTTTTTTTAAAAGTTGCACAAGACTTTTTAAAAATCCTAATTAGTATTTCATCTCATTGAGCCATATGTTGGCAGTGTTACACAGTCAACTGACAGTTTTTGTTCTCTTCCACATTCTCCTGTCAGAGCTTTCACTGAATGCATTATGTGAATTCTTTGAAACCCTGAGGTCTGCTTTGGTAGAGATGATAAACCTGTCTCGTAGGAATGCCTTACTATCAGGCCTGAACATAAATTTGTGTGTTACTTTTCAAGAACCACTCCTTTTTGGAAATAAAAATAATGAATGCCTATTAACTCAGTGCCTGGTGCGTCTTAAAAGTTGTTGCAGTTCTTCCAACTCCAAAACAAAAAAGATTTATCATATTTTTACTTTTATGTAGAACTGTTTACATTTAAACACACTCAGGCAAGTCCAAGTTAATGAAAAACTGTCAGAATATTGCTTGCTACTAAAAAAATCCAAATTTCTTCATCCTCTGAAAATGTTAATGTGCAAAAACTAAATTAAAAAAGAGAACTTCAGATGATCAAAGTGCAATACAAAAACAAGAGATAGGATTGTGGAAGTTGGCTCACAGTGCTTACAATCCAATTAGCCTCAGCCTGCTTTCAGCTAGAGTATCTCTGGCCCAACAAAGTACTAGAAACATCCAGGAGACAGTGGAGGCTTCAGCTGGCCTTGGGTTTGATTCAGCATCCTGCTGCTGCTGCATTTCATGCATTCACCAAATCTCTCTGGCTCATCCTGACCGCCGTCTTTATTCACATCCCGTCTCTGAACGTATCCAAGAAAGCAGCCAGGAATGACAGCCATCATCATCAGTGTGAGGAAATATATATATTTTTGCACAATGGCTCGCTTTCAAGTCTCTCCTCCTCGCCATATGTTAAGAAGGTTTGTGTTGAATCTGTTACTTTCCGCCATAGAACTGTCAAGTTGTGCTAACTCGACGCTACATGTCAAAACACAATTTGTCACGTGGCCCTGCTTTTCAAGGGGGAGTAGCAAAGTAATCACAAGCACCAGTGGTTGGGGTGTCTGTTGGGAAACATTTTAGAAATTTACTGCTGCCATAGTGAGACTTATGAGCCTGTTTTCTGAACTGGTGATTTAGGAACGGTGGATCATGGTGGAGATTCGCTCTCACAGAGAAAACATTATTCTCTCTGGTGTGGTGATGCAGAGTCTGGTTTGGCCTGCCAACAGTGTGGGGGAGTGAATCCCCAAAGCTTATGTCAAACCAGGGAGGAGGCTGAAAACATGAGAAACATCTACATGATCTATAGCAGCTTGATTTGTAAACCAGACCATTGTCGGTAACTTTACACAAACCTTGGTTAGATGCAATGCAAAACAGTTGTGAATGAGTGAAAAGTGAGTCACCTATCTCATAATGATACAAGTCCATGTCTGTAATAGTGGAGATTGCTCAAGTGGAAAGGGAATGTAGGAAAGTGAGGAGAGACATATGGCTAAAAGTTTAAAAGTGAATGACTGTTGTGTGTTTTGAGCTAAGAAGACCCCTGACAGCAGCAGTTAATAGCAATGCCAGCATCTTTGAATTATATTGTGGCGGCATGCATGCTCTTTTAACACAGGACGGCGAACCAGAAACCTTGATGTGGATATTTGAAAAAAATATTTTCATGCGAAGGTTTGTTCTGGTTATGTTCTCCATGTACAGTATGTGTTTCAGGGAAAGCAATAAATTCATTGGTGTTTTTTTTCAGAATACAAATCAATTGCATTTTACTGTTTTGAAAGGAGAAACAACGTATGTTCCTGTATAAGAATCCAATTCAGAATTTTTATTTTTGATTGCATTGTCAACATGAGTTTTGTAGGACTTTTTTGTAGGATTTGTTTTAACCAAATTCCTCTTAAGTAATGTTAATGCTGTACTGTATCGATTAGATTTCTATTGAGAGCCTGGATCAGAGTAGGAACATTAAGAGTTTGTATGCTTGTGATGTGCCAACATTGTGTCTTTTGGGGGTTTAGCACGATTAACAAGAGAGGAAATGAATAAAAAGTCTGGTTTGGGGTATCGTCAACATAAAAAAGGACAATGTACAGTTGGCACTCTATACATATTATTTATATATAGAGTAAATGTCAGGGGGCCTGATATTGAGCCTTGTGGGACACCTTTATCAACTGTTTGGGAACTTGATTTGAAACCACCTGCAACAACAACAACCAGTAGTAAGCAGAATCAGCAAAACATGAAAAAAGCTTATTTAACTAAATGTTGTTTGTAAAACTATACAGTATCATCTTGTGCTTTATAGTATGATATTGTACTTGTTGAGATGTACCACATACTGATGGGAAACATGTATGTATTGTAACAATTTGATACCCATAAGTTTCTAGATTCCAAATTTGGTTTTACCATTTGCAGCCATCTTGGCTTTTATTTGAGCCAATAATTTGGGCACAGGGGAAGGAAGCCATCTGAGTTGGGACAAGCAAGCAGCAGCCAACACAGCTGACATGATTGGCTGAGGAGCTTGCCGATTAAGCAAACGTCCAAGAACACGTCTCATTAACACATTTCCCAAGAAATGAAACAATGAGTCTCAAAGTTACCAAAGGCATGCATAAGAAAATGTGAAATTAACTTGCTATTAACTTTTGTGGAAGAAAAATTATTTTTAAGAGTGAATTTGGGATTTTCAGAAAATACGCCAGAACAATCAGGTTCATTAGAACTTGTGTGTAGCAATCATTAGCAGAATTACATCTTATGCCGCATCCATAAGTGTCTTGGTAATTATAGCATCAGTAGACTGTGCTTAGATAAAGTAAGATTGGCATAACGATATGTCATGTCATCAAAGTCATCTCTTTCAAGAAATTACAGTAATGATTCAATCAAAGGGACATAATGTGACATGTTGTCATATTGTCATGTTGTCGTACTATGCTGAATGCATGAATAGAAAACTGCATAGTACTATATAAGGTACAAATATACATTCTGTCTGTCTGCAAGGAGTAATACTGGCTACTGATTTTGTGTGAAAACAAGGTACAAATATACATTCTGTCTGTCTGCAAGGAGTAATACTGGCTACTGATTTTGTGTGAAAACAACCTATAACATATTTTTTTGGATGTGTCCAGCTGAGATGATGTCAGGAGTGTGTAAATTAAATTGTGGTAATAGATATATTTTAATAAAGAAAGCCAAAAACGTAACATAATAGATATTCCTGTTTTGTCTCTCTCTGCAGGTTGGCTGTAAAGTGTTGCACTTCTTCCACATGTACATGCTGGGCTGCAATTATTTTTGGATGCTTTGTGAAGGCATCTACCTGCACACGCTTATCGTGGTGGCTGTGTTTGCAGAGGAGCAGCATCTGCACTGGTACTACCTCCTGGGCTGGGGTGAGTGTGTCTACATTTGATTTGAACACTATTTGCGGTGTTTTTCCTCTTTTAGTATATCTGTAAAGACTTATTTTTCTATGCCCTCACTGGACAATGGACATTGTCACAGCTTGAAAACTCATCAAAAAGCAGTACAATAAGATGAGACAGAATCTAGCAACCACAATTTACTCGTATCCACCCGATCTTCGTACAGTATGTAACCCTGGACATGCTGACAGCTTTATCGGCAGTCCTATCGCTTATTGCTTAATGCTGTCCTGTTTATCACCTCATTCAAAAAAGGAATAATGGGTGCAGTCTGTCAAACAAGTAAGCGATGGAGCTAAATGGATGGTCATCATTAAACATGAGGCCTGTTTTTACCGTGTGTGTGTGTGTGTGTGTGTGTGTTTAGGACGGCCAGTTAGTCAGGTCCATCTGTGACCAATATGGTGCAGGGTCTCAATGGTGACGGAAAATGGACCTGGATACATGGATTAATGTGTTTATATCCACACGAAAAGTAAAAAGCAGACTGAGCCCAGCCTCTAGTGGGTATTTCAATTTCAAATTAGACAGGATTGTTACAAGAAATTAAACATGCAGTGTTGTTTTTAGGGTTGGAGCAATAAAATTACAATAGGAAAGTTTGTGGAATGAGAATCAGCTTTTCCAAGAATATATGCAGAGATTTGCAAAGTAAAAATGTATTTGATGAGGAGGTCTAAGACCAACAAAACAACTGACCAAGCTAACCGCACTTTTACTGTTGCACAAAAGACAAATGAATTTCACTAAACTCACTCAAGACCTCATATGGCCGCCATCTTTTTGCTTTCCAAGGCTTTCCTCTAGTGCCCGCATCCATCCACGCCGTGGCAAGGAAAACGTACTTCGATGACAAGTGAGTAATGTTCCAGAAACTTCTGCAAATAAACAGGAGATGTTTACATACGTGCTCGACTGTGTGCAGCAGTGAGCGAGAGTGTGCATGTTTTTGTATGTGTGTGACTATGTGTATTTTGGGCAGCAGACAGCACTGACTGATATGTTTTTCCTTCTGTAGCTGTTGGATGAGTGTGGAAACCCATCTGCTCTATGCAGTCCATGGTCCTATCGTGGCTGCTCTTCTTGTAAGTCTGCTAATCCACTGTTTCAAGACAGTAAAAAAGAAATGCTTGGATCTAAAAGTAAAAAAAAAAAAGATAATTGGTTTGTTATTTTGGTAGCAGTTTTGGCTCTTAAAGTGTAAAAGATGAGAAGAAAAGAAAAATGGCTACTTTATTTGTTTTATATATTTTTTTTACTTTCTGCAGGTGAACCTCTTCTTTTTACTAAATATTATAAGAGTGCTGGTGACCAAGTTGAGAGACACACACCGGGCCGAGTCCAACATGTACATGAAGGCAGTGAGAGCCACGCTGATCCTGGTGCCCCTACTGGGAATACAGTTTGTCATTTTCCCCTGGAGGCCAGAAAACAGGCTAGCTGGGGAGGTCTACGAGTACATCATGCACATACTCATGCACTACCAGGTAGGCACTGACCTGACAGCAAGGCACTGAATTTACTGAAATGTCTATTTTTGTAACAGGTAGGAGTTCAATTCAAGGGTAATTCAAAAGTGAACTGAGAAGCAAAAAAGTGCTGCTTCACTGCTCCTGTGGGTCGAAGTGTTCTGCACCTCTGGTTGATTAAAGAGAAAAGTATCTACGTACGCATTGTACTCAATGCACCTTTAATACTGAAAGTTATACTTAATAGCAATGTTTATGTTTTTGTCCCAAATTGTCAGTATGCATGCATGATGATGATGATCCCGAACACAGCCCGTATATGCCAATGCCCACAGATCAGACTCAAGATTTAGACGTTTGGCATGCTTGAAAGTTTCCATACAAATAAACCTTGTTTTCAGCCTTGTGGTTATTGTGATTGATTGATGTCATTCACGGCTGATCTACCCTTTAAAGAACCAGTTAGGCACTCCATTTACTTTACTTGACCACCAGTTAGGCACTTAATTAAACAACAGGCAGGCAGGCCATGGAATTTCACTTCATTCACTTACCAGTTAGGCATTATGTTGCGCCATCAGATACTCTCTGTTCTGCACTTTTCTTTTCAAAAAGCACTCTAAATGATTGTGAAGTTGCTGTCCTACCTCACTGCAAAAAAGGTGATAATTAAATTCCATTGCTTTAAAAGAGCTAATTATGTCTACATGTTTGGCTTTTTCAGGGATTACTGGTGGCAACAATATTCTGCTTCTTCAACGGAGAGGTAAGCACTGTTCATGTCTTTACACTTTAGCAGTTTGGTTTCTCTACAGTACTACACAATGTTGTGTAGAGTTAAAGGATGGCTTCAACATCCGTCCTGTCTGAAGGCTAAATATGAAACAAGCGCAAAGAGACAGTTATTTTAGCTTAGCTGTGCCCAAAGGTATAAATTTCTAACAGCACCTCTAAACCCCACTAATTAACAACTTTGAATAGAGACAGGCTAGCTTCTTCCCCCTGTGGTCAGTCTTTATGCTGAGCTAAACTTACCATCTCCTGGCTTTACATCTAACAGACAGTCATGAGAGTGGGATAAATGCTCTCGTGGAACTGGCAGCAATAAAACAAGTGTGTAATTCCCAAAATGTTGAACTATGCCTTTAAGAATATCATTTGCAGGAAAAGTAAAATTTTTGGTGTGACAAAATAACACTGGCCTTTTAGGCAAAGGTATGAGACTCTATCAGGAAAAATGTTTTAATTTATGTTTTTCACAGGTCAGATCTCTTACATCTTACATGTGTGCCTGACAAGTTACCCAAGCACAGACTCAAAGTTGGGTTTTGGCATTGACTACTTAAGTAAAATAGTTGTAACTTCACAGAGACATCTACATCTGTCATTAGTCCAGTTGTAACAGTTCAAGTTCAAGTTCAAGTTCATTTTATTTATATAGCACATTTTATAGCAGCCAATGACTGACCAAAGTGCTTTACAGAACAACAAAATTAAAAGACACTAACACCATGCATAGCAGCACATCATAGAACAGTACAGCAAAGATAACAGGTTGTAAAGCATTGTGCTGTTTGTCTCTGCTGAGACCAATCTAGTGCTGTGACAGTGAAAGCAGGAGGGTCAAGTCAGGTGAAGTGTAAGACGTTGTAAAGCATTGTGCTGTTTGTCTCTGCTGAGACCAATCTAGTGCTGTGACAGTGAAAGCAGGAGGGTCAAGTCAGGTGAAGTGTAAGACAGTTTATAAATGTGTGTTTTCCAAGACCTGCTGGAAATTGACTCTCCTTTCAAGTCCTACTGTCAGGCTTTTTAAGTCTGTCTGCAGCTGTCTCACTGAGAGCATCCTTAACTTGGTTCAAACATTTCTCCGAACGAATAAGGTAGATTTCCATTAAAGCCCAGATCTGGGGTTTATGATGACGTTTTTGCCTCCGCAGATTCACTGTGTGGCAGATACTTTCAAGCTCAAAGCACCAATGATACGTGCTGTAAGGTCAAATTAGGCATTTTTTTGGGGTTGTTAAACTCACTGGTGATGTAAATGCCTTGGTAATTGCATCAGGTAATTACAAATAAACATGTGTATGTGCTTAAAACTAACAGACCTTTGTAAAATATAGCAAATAAAAAGGGAAATTATCTGTTAAAAAGAGACAGTGACGCTGAGATTTTTCCTTGAGATGAGTTGCCAAGAAAACAGGGCACAGATGCAAAAAAACCCGACAGAGCAACATATTTAAATATTCAGCGTGAAGTTTCTGTAACACAGCAACTAGCAACCTACTGTGGAGTTGCATTTTATACAAGCAGCCTAATAAATTGATCAGGTATTAGCGCATAAATGAGAAGCCAGAACGCAACAGCATCTTCTCAAACGATGTAAATAATACATGCAGTAGAAGAAGCGAGTGTAGAGTATGTCTAAAGGGCGAGGCCACTTTCTGGGTGATGCAGGGTCAATGAGCACACAAACTGTCACAAGGGAACGAGAGGGT
>NC_060158.1:18687366-18736803 GCF_021292245.1 Micropterus dolomieu | reverse complement strand
TGCCCGAGGATCTCAAGGTACGTGCTGGTGTGTATGGGACTAAAAGTTCAGAAATATAACAAGGCGAGAGGCCATGAAGAGCTTTAAAAGTGATCAACAGAATTTTAAAGTCAATTCTAAAACATACTGGGAGACAGTGTAATGAAGCTAAAATAGGAGTAATGTGGTCATATTTCTTTGTTCTGGTTAAAAGCCTGGCAGCTGAGTTCTGGACAGTCTGGAGTCGATCAATAGATTTTTTTGTTAAACAGGTGAAAAGGCTGTTGCAATAATCCAGGCGTGATGAGATGAAGGCGTGTAAAATGGTCTCGGTGTCCTTAAAAGTTAACATAGATCAAATTTTTGCTATATTTCTAAGTTGATAAAAACATGATTGAACAAGCTTTGTGGTGTGCTGCTCGAAATTTAAATTACTATCAAACCAAACACCAAGGTTCTTTGCCACAGGCTTAATGTGATTTACTAGGGAACCAGCAGATAATACAACCCCACCTACACTTTAACTGTAACCTGCGCAAACTGGCAGCCCAGGATGACTTTGGCTTCGACATCAGCCTATTTCTTGTTCCCAATAAAATGTGTGCAACCTCATTATAATAGTCAGCTGTTAGCACTTCGTCACCATCCAGCCGGCTGGACTCAGTGTTGCTGTGAATCCAGTCTGTCTGATTAGAAGGGGGGGTTTATAACACCTTCAATCTAAAAACCTATTTCCCACATTCACTCGACGCACACGAGCCGAGTAAAGAAAACACACTCTGACGTTCTGTCACTGATCACGCCTCGGGTCTCCCAGCTTACAAGGGAGAAAGTGATAGAATGCATTACAGGAGATGTGTCAAGAGCGTTCTGTGGTTTGAGTGAGTGGCCTGTGTCATGCAATTCCCTGATGGGTCTTTGGTGAAAGCTGGAGAGAGACACAGAAGGGCTGCATGAGAAGAGAAGGAGATGACAAGGATTTAAGAGTGGTTTTCCTGGGGGATTATACCAAAGGAACTTGGCAGCAGAGTCTCCAGGTTTCTCATGTACTGCAGGTAATTTCCCCTGTTCTTTGCGGTGCTTGACAACATGCTTTGGAAAGAATCTTTTTCTTTTTTTTTAATTTATGATGTGCAGATGTTCAAACTGAGGGATAAACACAGAGAAAAAAAACATTTAAGAAAGGCATAAAGGGGAGAGAAAAAAATTCCATTCCTCCTCGATCAGTATCTCTGTAGGCTTTCCTGTAAAAACGCAATTGATGCGAGTGGATGAGGCCTAACTGTGCTCTCAGACTGTCGGGCGACGCAAAGGCAACGCGAAGGCCTTCGCATGAGTTGAAAATTTCCAACTCAAGCAAGTTTTCGCAGGTTCTAATCGCCTTCTTGCATTGTGTGTGAACACTTGCGTGAATGTACTCACGCGAGGAAAGCGTCGTGAGGATTAAATTCACGTTTGGTCTGAAAGCACCATTAAAACACTGTGATGCAATCACTCACGAATGCTGTTTGGTGCGTGTACATGACAACCTTAGGGACACCACTTACAACTGTAACCTGAGAGTAAAGTTACCTTTTCAAGCAAAAAGGACTGACATAACAAGAAAAAGGACAATCGACTTCCAAACCCCCGCCATGGTTTTATGAAATAAAACCACTATCCTACAGGCCTGCACTGGATGCTGCATGCTTACATTAGTGTTTTGAATAACCCATTGTGCTAAAATGTAGACCGGGCAATCTTTGTGTTTTGTGCACATTTCCTTCCTCCTTGCAGCGCAGTATAATCCAGCATCAACTTCAATAGCATTGAATTTCTTCTTGAATAGCTGCTGGAATATCCTAAAGAAATATTTAACATACAAAGCCTTACTGCTGACTGAGGCTTTTACTGTACTGAAAAACTATCAATAATTGTTATATTCAATGATTTTGAATATGAATAACTGTATTTAAGCAGGTAGGAACTGCTAGCCAACAGGTATAATTTCCATAAATACTTTGGCCAGCAAAAAGTACATTCAGGAGCTGACAACAGTCCTTCTCAGACTTGGATATGCACATGTTTTTGTGGCTATAAAGAGATGGATTTTACTTGTGTGGGAAAGCCTGGCGTGACAATCACAACCCAGGGCAAACGGCAATCTGGACTTGTGCTCTTACTCTTCAAGTGCTCTTAACAGGAATAAATCGAAATCCACAAAGTGTACAGAGAGGTCCATCATGCTTGGGTAAAGTTGGATGAACTGCAATCAGAATTTTAAAATGCTAAAACAGGTAGTTTGACAGGTTATAAAGACTCTCTGCGATAACTGATTTGCTTCTGAGTCCATGTGACTTTTGCTTAAAAACTGTGGTTTGCTCTGAACTAGAGACCAAGGGCAAAACCGCAACAAAGTAGGCTTTTCGAATAAGGGTTACAAATTCTCATTTTGTTGTTTGAATAAACAACCATGTACATTTGTACTGTTCACTGTGTCACGCTGCTTTTTTGACTGAATGATACAGAAGGAAAGGGAGGTATAGGATGCCCAAAAATACACAAGTTTTAATAATAATTAATTCAAAAAGCTTTGGCCACAACTTCACTAGTGAGATGCCGGGCTGCACACATCCCCCCCTGGTGCTGAAGAGTTGTTTTATTACATTCTTACCCTTCTACAAGAGTCCTGTTGGCCAGACGGATGCAGTGCTCCCACAGGACGTTGGACACAGGCAGTGGGATGCGCACATGTCTGGAAACATCACCTAGCCGCTTGTTGAATTGCTCGAACTCCTGGAAAGGTGGAGGAGAGGAGCGCAGGTGAACACAAGCGTTAAGTAAAGTAAAATGAAAAGAAGCAGAAGTAAATTTTGTTGAAAAGGTGGATTTTTTAAAATTGGAAAATTAAATCAGTGTGAATTTTCTGTTATGTAACACATTAAAGACACATTAAACTTGTATTCTAAAGATATATCCAAAATCACATTACCAGTTTGTGAAAGGTATATTACAAAACTAAAAAACCTAAGTGCTATAAAAGATACCTGCAACAGTACACAACAGCAGCCCTCAAACAAGTCTCAAGAGGAAACAAACCACTATGGGATCAAATATAAACAATAACAAAATAGAAGTCTTCATGAACAACAACAGAAATATATTGCCTCTGACACGCTCTCAGCTACTCTGTGTTCCTGGATCACGCCCAACACCAGCTCCCCCAATCCTAACTTGGAAAAGCATTACAGAGTTATAAAACTGTGAATTGCACAACCCAACTATTTACAGTCTGCAAAGAATAAACTGCATCTCTCTTTTTTTTTTTTAAATACTTTGGTCATTTAACATATGGTACATACTCTGGTAGTGGTATAAGTAATAATGGTATAAGTAAATCAGATCAATCAAAGCTAATTTACTGTTTCCCCAGACCAAGCAGCATACAGTATGTCTGGGTTATTGTACAGCAACTCTATGGTTTTGCATTCTGGACTGATGGTAACAAAACTTCATAAGGTACCTAACAGACGTCAGCAGGAGGTTTGAATCCACCAAGCGACAAATGATGCGTTAAATGAGTCGACATTCGGTCTCTTTTGATTGATATCTTCCAATACATTCTTGAGATGACCTTTGACACCTGTATTAACATCTCCTCTGCAAGTATCTCAATTTCTTCCTATAAGATATCATTTTCATGCCCTAGCACAAAAAAAGGGACACCAGCCATGAGGGTTTTGTTACAACTAGCCTCAAAATGTTCTCTCTTTTATGTTTTAAAGAATAAAGAGGAAATATCCCAGAGGAATATGCAGGCAGCAGGAATCAAAAATGTGCTGTACAGTATTGAAGGAAGGGATTGCAGCTATGCAACTGCACTCTGAAATGATCAATTATGGATGAAATGATATGATTATGATATTATGTCCCTGTTTAAAGGGAACAAATAGCAGTACATGGTTCAGGAGAAGTATGTGGTTTTCTACTGTGTCTTGATGGCGTTAATTCAAACTGCATTGTGTTTAAAAAATGAACCTGGACTTAAAGTCGCACACAGGCTTCCATAAATTTTACACCCAAGAATGAAATGATATTTATTCACAAACAGTCCCACAATAGTTTCTGACTTAAGCATTTTGTCAATGAAGTCATTCTGAGGCTGCCGCATTTCCATGCCACTTTATATGCAAATCAATGCCGTTGTTGAAAGCTGGTGATCAACCTGAATCCATGAATACAACATTCTCCTGAGCAGTACAACAAAATGTAGCGCACACTTTTCAATCAACACACATAACACAATCCAAACGTGTTATGAGGGCCTGACAAGTTGGCAGAGAAGGCTATTAGCACCTGATGGGGAAAAGCACATGCTAGTTGTAATATGCACCATGTCAATTCATCAGCTGGACCATTTTGACACCAAATCGCCATATAAACCAGACCAGTGTAACAGATATTTTCTCCTTTGCAATTTAGCTCATAAGCTAAATTAGTTAGACTTACACTTTGTTAGAGCCAGACAACGATATGCGAGCCATTTCTTTAGCAGATAACTTAACTTTGACTGGTTGTCTATATATTTATTTATCTATTACAACAACATCTGTGATTTAATCAACAGCTCTCTAAGACATGCTGGTGCATACTATATATGGGGATTTGTCTCGCTTTGGTGCTGTTCAGGATTTCACACCGCAGCGAACAACTTAAGACCTTTCTGTATCTGAACGTCACAGGCGAGAAAACTAGTGCCGTGTGTCCTTCCACCCCATCCAAAATTTATTGGGATAAGTGGCCAGCATGCATAAAGACACACATTTAGTGGAAAACTTTGCATTCCAAAAATATGTCTGCGACCGCTGAGCTCGAAGGTCTCAAACAAAGCTGAAACTTCAAGGGAGATCTACATTCAGCTCTCAACAGCTGACCCGTGCTCTAAATTATTCACCCCATCCCAAATAATTGATATCCCTGAATATATTTTAAACTCAGGAGGGGCAACAAGGACCCTAAGTGTTCTGGACTTTAAGTGGATTAAAGGGTAATACTTCACATCAATGACACACATGTTAGAAGGTTACTCCACATTGTAAGTACAAAAACTCCCACTATGAGAGAAAAATCCCTGCTGGATAAAAGCAAAACTATTACAACTGCCTTTTGTGTGTTCTACTTTTGTTATTGTGGATAGTGCAGGACACTGAGAAAGCTGCAGTGGTCAGTTAGTGTTTGGTTTGGGAAAAATAATAAACACTGGGATAAGTCTGAGCTTATCCTGAAAATAGACTAGAACAGCAAAACAGATTTTAATAGGGATGTCAGTAGTCTTGCTACCATCATTTATATTCAACTGACAAAGAGTCTTAGTGGCATAAATGATGCAACAATCTTAATGGGGAGATGTTTGCATATTTTCTCTATGAAATATAAGAAAAGGCTGTTCCAGTGAAGTCTCAATGTTGTGTTTTGAACAGAATCTTAACGCAGCACAAATTAGGATTAACAATGCAGCGATGTGACTAATTTACATTTGACATGAAAACTTTAAACTCTAAAGCTGCACTAACCAATACCTCATTATTAACAATGGCTACATGCATTGCAGAAGGGGCCAATTGTAGAAACAAATCCACAGATAATTATGAACCGACTCTGCAGTTCCATTGAGCTTTACAGAGCATCTTAGAGTTTAGATTTAAATATTTCTTTTTAGATTTTTGAGTATTTTCAGCTCACTGTTTTGGTTTTTATGGTCAGATAATGTTTTGTTCACTCTCACCACCCTCATCAACCTAATTTACAGCAGTGTAAAAGCTCTGATTAACTGACTGTACACTACCTGCCAAGCACAAAACGGCACACGAAGTTAGCGTCTAGCTGTCAAAATGGAGTATTTAGCTGCTAAAGATCCAGATATTTCCCTCAGGAGTTGATGAAGATTAAAAACAGATCTTAAAGAAGAGTGAATATTGGAGTTAAATTGAATTGTTGGCCTCAGCCACAACTAATGTTGCTAATATTTCAGTGCTGTGTTTATACCTTGTTCCCACTGGCTCCACCAGTGGCAAAACAACAATAAAACAAAAACTAATGTTGCTTTAATGTTTCCATTCCCATCATAATAAAGAGTGCCAATTCTATTCTGTTTCTACATCTCTTTATAAACCATCAATATACATTATAGCACATCACATGTTAGCAACAGTGACCTACACATTTCTTATGCAACATCACCTTTAACAGGACGTCCACATATACATTATGCTGTGACATTATCTCCCTAATGTCCCATTTAACTCCAGCCATCAAGAGCAACATTTGCTCGTAGTCGATGGCCTTGGCTGCAACAATCCAGTATATTGGTTTCCGAAGCTCACTGGCTGTAGACACCGTCTGAGAGAAAGAAGGGAGAATACAATACAGTATGTGTGATAGATTCAACACGTTGATTTAAATGTTTTGTATTGTTAGCAATGAGGCAGGCATGGAGTCAACGTCTCTTCTGAGATGAACATGTTGCGCAGGTTATGTAATGTCATCAATCACACAATATTTGAAAGAGTGAAATTATAGGACATGACATTCATTTGATGTTTGGGGAAAACAGACCTGTCTGTGTACCTGAACATTTCAAATGTCAAGAGGACAAAATAAATGTAAGACTGGGAAAGGGCTTCATGGGTTGTTATGAGTGACAATACAATTTTCTCATATCTTTATCGAGAACGGGACTGAATGCTGGGTCGCAGTTACACAGTCATTTGTCTCTATGGAGAAATAAGCTATTTAAGGAAACCAAAAGGCGGAATGATGTTCCAAAGAAAGGAGTGAATGCAATTGAAATATATTTTTCTGAGCACATTAAATGAACGATACTGGGCATATGCTACAGTATGTTTTAAAGTGAAAGATGAGAAGCTGTTGGAAGTTTATATGGCAGAGCATGAGATGTATTGAAATAATTGAAAAGTGTCAAGTGTTAAAATTTTACGCCCCCCAAGCCTCAAAGCAAGGCACATGACAAGCTTGCAAAGTAATGGACTACTATATTGGTCATTATACTCTTTTGGATAGTAATGGGTTTTTCCACATGTGGCTATAAAATGATTCTCTGACAGATTAAAAATAAAAAACGAAAGTGTGGTACCACCTTTGTCGGATGTTTGGTACAACCCTCCCTGCAGCTGACAGTGACGACATGATTAACAGTTACTGTAATTAGACAGACTTTCAAGAGGAGGTGCAAGTATACCTGGGAATAAAACTGTTGCAGGAAGGGTTTCTTGGCTGCAGGCATCATTGTATCCAGGTGGGACTGGAGGGATTCAAATTGTTCAGCCAGAAACACACTGAAAAAACAAAACAAAAACAAATAGAAACAGCCATTTATAATTCAGCGTGGTTGTGGTAAAATCTTTGACCCCTCACATACTTCAGATTTAGATTTGATAATGTGAATAGATATGAAATCTGCACAACCGGGGAGACATTGCACTGCACACATGTTACTTATGCTTGCTTACCTTTACTGACGCTAGCTTGCAACCTCTGAGCATTTTCTCTGAATTGCAAATGTTGCACTTGTCCTAAAAGTGCAGCTGCACCATCCGCTGGTACAACAATTTAATTTCTTCCCCATGATCATTACAGTTACACAGTAATAAATAATTGAACAGACTCCAGCATTGTCACAAAATAAATGATCCTCTAGTCCCTCAGCTCCTTGGTCTTGTTGCACTTTGTGAAAACTACTTCTGATTTCCAAATCTTAAAGCCTCTCACCTCCTCACCTACAATAATTGGATATCAATTATCCTTGAAAAACACTGAGACCAAGCAAAGTAGCAGAAATAGAAATACAGGGCAAAAAAAAACAACAAAAAAAAACATATCAATGCGGACAGGACTAATATCCCCATTCCACTGTAAATCCAGCTCTGACTTGAAGACCCTTTGACCCGGGCTGATCGACGGAACTGAAGTGTTACTGTACACTAAATGAAAACTGGAGGAGCAGGTTTGAGAGGACTGAAGTTCAGGTTTGAAACCGGAGTTTAACGAGCATGGCTGCTGCAGTACAGTACGGCTCACATAGTGATTTCTTTACAGTCCCAGGTCATCGACACCACAACTGAACGGTGCAATTTTGAGCAAAAAACATGGAAACCCCTACAGAAATCTTTATATTAAAAAAAATATTTAATATCAATAAGTGCTGTCTGGTTAACACTAAATCTAAAAGCGCTACATTAAACACAGCCAGTGCCCCGTAAATGAGCCCAGTGGACATTTGTTCTTTTCGTGGAGCAGAGAAAATTACATTAAGGTTAGCTGGAACAGCTTGTGTTTACCTTGGCAACATGGTGCAGTGGGGAGAAAAAAAAAGCCCACCCTGCAGTTCACACTTATCTGATCATAATTGTTTAAATATGACACCTGAACAACAGCTAGAAGAGTGAATAACAGCAAGAGTAGCACCTTACAAAACACTTATCTTTTTGCTTTTTTTCCATGATGATGTTTAAAATGGCATACGCTGAAGATGTCAGAGGATCTCACAATACACACTAAGGTTAATAACATCTTTTCAGACAGGAAAGCGCTTCATGCCATTCTGCCCAGAATAAGTCTGCCCTCTTTCTCCTCAGACAACCTTTTCCTTAAAACTGCACCCAAGAAATATCTTCCCCTCTGCACTTTAGCTCTTTTACTTACATTATTACATTATTACTTACTGAGCTTGTAGCCTGCCTCCGATACATGAAAAAGTTTGTCTGAGAGAGTGTAAGCCTAATCAGCATTTTTGCCGCGGTGACATCTGGGCCCTCAGTTTACAGACTTTCATTATAATGCACTTGTGCACTGCAGGCTTCTCAGGGTCCAAGAGTTGTCAGCACTGACGATAGATTGACCTAATCATGTATGAGGGTACTTTTTTATAGTGTGTGTGTGGATGTAAGACACAGACAGAGAGGGAGAATAAGTACACAGACTGAAAATACATCAGTTAGTGACCGGCTGACGGCAAAAGTTCTATTTAGGGTTCTCTCCGCCTCAGTTCTCCATTTCAATAATCTTTTTTTCCTTTCAATTTAACAAGCTGTATCGATGTGATTGTTGAAAACAACGATGCGTCACACAAACACACACTGCAGGTAGTGCAAGTCTTTGATGGCCAGGCAGCGTAACACTGCCTAATGAAATTGTGGGCACCTTGAGGCGAGACAGTGAGCGAGAACCAGTCCTTTTAACTTAATCAACTTTGATGAACAAGTCTCACAAGTACAAATATTTAAAAAGCACTGCTGTCATAATTTTTTCCCCCATACCAGAGGCATAAAAACCAATACTGCTGTGTGTTGTCTTAGGGTGTAATTACATTGCTTACTTTATAACTACTTAAATTATTGCATGGTTTTGGGTTTACGTACTGCGCGGAGTAATTTATCAAGTAGTATCACTGCAAAGCAATTATTAGTGGTTTTACTGGAATGTTGTGCAGAGAGTACTTACAGAGACTCAGTGGCCACCACCCTCTGTGCTAGGCCATAAAGAGTCCCACTGTTAGTGAGGACCACCAGTTGGCTGAGATGGGGGCTGGGCACTTTCTCCTTCCTGTCCTCCGCTGGCCCGTGGACTCCTGCATTCTCCCCCACTGCCTCCTGGAAGACACACAGGTGAATGGGCAAGTTAGCATGCATATTCAATTCCATTATATTCCTGAAATGGTTCACCTCCAAGCATTGTCGTACTTTTATGACGTACTTTTTAACAGTTAAGCTAACATAATAAATGTTTCGCATGCAGAATGAAGACAAAATTTAGATGGTTGCTGGTGGGTAAGCATAATCTGAAATTCAATCAGCCTTGTGGAACTCGCTTATATCCAAAGCACACACACTCTCACAAACTTCTGCTGACCAAACATTCCTCAACAGCAAGTATTTATCTTCCTTCTGATGTATTCCACCACACCTCCCCATCCAGCAATCATTTTATGCATTCATTTGAAAAGCAATTGAAATAGAAAAAGAAAGATTTCAATCTAAATCCCCTCCCATCAATCCCAATAATCCATATCTGCATACAAAGCCACTGAGATTCTATACAGGAGGGCAGATCATATTATTCTTTATGAGGCATGTCTAAGTGGCATGATGACGTATCACATTGGCATGTCGAGCTTTGTACTCTGCAGCTTCAAAGCCCCCTGAAACTGCCTCCA
Source organism: Micropterus dolomieu (assembly GCF_021292245.1). Lineage (NCBI taxonomy): Eukaryota > Metazoa > Chordata > Actinopteri > Centrarchiformes > Centrarchidae > Micropterus > Micropterus dolomieu. Next base: position 18,726,614 of record NC_060158.1, on the reverse strand, counting down.
ACAAATCAATAGCAATCACACAGCTAATGAATGAATGGGAGCTATTAATGCTGTCCCATATCATACACATAAATACTGCACTCATGCGCATTATGTACGAGCAACATTAGACGAGCTCTTTTAGGAGAAGGAAGTGTATAAATCAAAGCATACTATGCAAATCAATGGTTACATCACTTCTCCTGAAAAACTGACACAAAAAAAATCATAACACATAAAACGTGTGATAATAGGCCTACATGTCACTAGTTTATCATAAGAAAGTTGAAAGCAGGCAAAATATCTGTGCTGAAGATGACGCAGTGTTGTAAAACAGGCAGTGAGGTGCACAGTTTAAAGAAGATGGCATCTGATGTTCCTCAAACAGCATCTATTCCGTAAAACAAGATATATAAACAGCCCAGCATACAGAACAAAAATGCACACTATGCAGCTCTACTGACAATTTATGTTTTGGACCTGCTGGAGATGGATACTGCCTCCTCCTATGTGAAACCTACAACCTTTCCAGCACCTCAAAGTTATCTCTCTGCCTTCAATCAAACCTTCAGTGATGCAGAAACCATTATCAGGCTGACATAAAATTTTATCACTTTCAGAAGATTAATGCTTGAATTATCTAACTTTTACAGCAGGGGGATTTAACAGCTTCCCTATGGATATATATATATCTCTCCAAAGAGCAACTGTCTGTTAATACGATGAATATAAATTTTGTTTAGGGGTGTGTCATGTATCATTCACAATATATCTGTATAAATTTTAATATCACGATATGCATTTTTTTGCATAACGGCAATATTCCGACGTGATGACAACATAGCGTTACACAATGCAACAGAAAACATGGCGGAAAGCGAAACTAACATTGCTCACGGTGGAGGAGTTAGTTCCAAAAAGGTGAGTAACTTCAGTAGTAAGGAAGTGGTTTTTGATTACAAAAGATTAAATGTACAACCAACCTTGGTAATATGTAAGAAGAGCAAGAAGACTGTAACAATAAAATGGGACAATACAACAAAGCATATAAGGTTAGTCCATGTACATACAGTTACCATTTAAAATACAGAAGTGGCAAGTAGCTGCAGAGCATTCAAAGTAGAACCTCTCGTCTACACCAAAGCATCCACACTTTGGCCATTATAGAGCTGAACCTGCTAAAAGTGCAGTTATTCTAGGGAGATGAAAGATGAACATTATAGTTTTTTTACTTGTTTATTTAATAACTGAAGTACATCATACAGATGTTTGTTTTAGTACTTTTTAGGACTTACACATGCTGCTTATGTTTTTAATATGTATTATGCATGTTAAGGAGCTTGTACCGGTAAATGTGCTCTGGCATTTTCAGCCTCTCTGTCTCACTGACAATGCCAATACTACTTTAAGGCCTGAAACACTTAATCAGTATTCCTATGAAGGTTGTTATGGTACCATAATAAATAAATAAATAAATAAATAAATAAATAAATAAATGAATGATTTATGACAGGTTTAATACTTTCCTCCAGTTCTACTTAATACATTTGTTAATATCTTTTAATAAATAAAATAAAAAATATTGTGTGACTGAACACATTTGAAGCTAAAATGCTAGGTCACTGATCACTGTGAAGAGCTAAAGCCACTAAAAGACCTTTCAAACACAGCACATAAACATGACAAAAGACCAGCGGTTATGGACTTAATCCAGAAAGACTATTAGTACCCACTTCCATCTGTGACAACACATGACTTAAGATTTGGAACATGATGAAAAATGTTGCGCAGCAGCAGCTGGTGGCCATTTGTATTGGTGACGCACCAGACCAACATGCAAATAGACAATATACTGTTAAAAAGTTGCAGATAACTGAAAACATATTGCTGTTGTCCTTGTTTTTATGATTCTAAAATAGTTTGGTAACAGAAGAGTGGTGCTACACTGTGGTCAAAACATGTACCTGCACTTATAATGCTAATGTAGCTACTTTCTCTTTCTGGTTATTTACAACCTTTTTAAATTCTAAATTAATTTCACTTTCACTGGTTTCTTATTTTAGATCTGCTTCTGCTTGGGACACTGTGCTTGCAGGGGGGTACAAAAGAAGCACCGAGAAGACCTTCAGTGTGAGATAGACCTCTTCATTTACAAGCCAGGCTCCAGGTTTTAATATATGATTTTTATGTACCTGGTTGCTTTAAGTATTTTGTACTTCAACACAGTTTACAAGTTAGTTAACCCCATTTCAGTTTTAATAAGTATAACTGTTCCGATATAAATGTTCTTACCTTCTTGAGTGGCCACTGCCGCTGAGTGTTCATTTGCATTTCTTCTGTAGTTATGCTATATCATACTGACTTCCATCATTGAGTTGCATTATGAAAGTCACACAGGAAGTTGTACATTCTCCTTGATTTGAATCAAATCAATTTAACTTCGGCAGCATTGATCTGACATTACAGGGAAGTAGTTTGGTTTATTTTTAATCATCCTACATGAGGCTTGACCTTTCAGTGACTGTGCTAATGCAGTATAAACACTATATGCAAAAAAAGAGTCTTGTTTCTTTTCCAACTGCGTATATCTCTGTGGGGATTCTTCAGAGTGAAGCAACAGCTAGACTGAAAACAAAAGGTATTAAAACATTTTTATCAAAAAACAAACAAAAAGCATCCATGACATTTAAAATTTTATGTATCTACATTTCCAATTCCAAGGCGACAAAGTGAGTGCAAACACAATTTTAGACGTGCTTAAAGCTTTGGCAGCTTGTAAGTACCTCAACGGGGTTTTTATGTTTTGACCTGTTTAGGGTGACATTCACACTGAATGTAATACAGTGTCAGCCCTGCATAAATAGTTCATGCTTAACAGTGTATTAGATGCTTGATCTACTATCATTATATGCTCACAATGGCAAACATGACTTGATAGAATAGCATTAACATAATTCTCAGCTGTTCTCTGCCCTTTGGTGTCCCATGCAAATCATGCCTGATACTTGGGAAGACATCTAGCGTGTTGACATAAACGGACACAAATACTGGTGTACAATTTGAGCACGTCCTGCAAATCTGGAATTAATTAATCTGCAAATAAATGTAAAAGAGGCTGAGATGAGTGAGCTTATTTCTTTCCATAAATTAATTCCTAGAAATGAGACGGAACTTTGCTGAATCGTCTTCTTAATCCTGTGTCAAGTATGACTCAAGCACAGTGATCTTTGTGGTTGTTGGCAGGGATGCGTCAAAACGCAGCTGGTGGAAACCTGAGACTTATTAGAAAACAGGTAAAAACTTTATCTCATGATTCAAACTTCTAAAAATAGCTTCACATATAAAGACATGAACTCGACAGTCATCATTGTGGACCTACTGTGCTCAACTGTAGTGTATACTTGATGGTTATTTGATATCCTCAAAGATCCGACTGCACAAACACTTATGTCACTTTTATGATGACACTCAATCAAAATGACAACCGACCTCAGCAAGATAAAAGTAAACCAACTTCATGCGCCTGCTGCTTTGCCAAGTATGTGCAAAAGAATGCCATATTGGACAAATTAAAGTGATAGATTTTTCAAGTCATACAAGGGCCTGAAAAACTGGGGGTAAAGCAGACCTTTCCATATAGCATGACTTATAGTGAAGAGGTCAGACTTCATTTGATTTACATCCTGCAGCTGCTGAAGATATTTAGGAGGTTAAACCTTAAAGCAGTTTCTCTTTTATTCCACTGAGATAAATAGTAAAATTGCTCTTCTATGATGATTATTGGTCTGTGGTGATTTTCAATATCTGCTAAAAGAATTGTCAGAAGGACTACTGAACAATTTCTGGTATTCTGATCCGTCTGTGGCTGTAGTGGGTAAAATATTCTAGTAAATCACAGAAAATATAATTCAGAGTAAATACTGGACCAATATTGAAACCATTTTGATAATCGATTCATCTTTTCAGTAATTTTCCGGCTGAAATTGTGAAGAAATCCCAAACATTCTCAGGTTTCACCTCCTCAAATGAGATGATTTGCTGCTTTCCTGTGTTTAATATCGAGTTTTGGTCAAACATACAAGACATTTGAAGATGTCAGCTTTGGCTTTGGGAGGCAGTGGATGTCATTTTTCCCCATACACTTTTTGACATTTCACGATTAATCAAGAAAAAAGAAAAGAAAATGCAGATTTATTCGTAACAAAAATAATAATTTCATGCTGTTCTAGAAAATACACAGGCAATGGCACTCATTTAATCTTTCATACACTACCTACAATCACGCTACAGTAAAAACTCATTAGTTTCAGAGTGACAAGATGACATTTCAGTCATTAGCATGTGAATCCCTAACAGAGTCGATTCATTGTTGATGGTTTCATGTAAACAATGAGAAAAAGAAAAGAGGTCCCACAACTTGACAAGTTCAAAATTAACGTCAATCCGTTATTAGCGGATGCATTGAGTTTATTATTACCACCATGAGAATGATTTCCTTTGTGAAAAAATAAATGTGTCATGTGCATCCAAGCATGGTAAACTAGTTCTACAATGAGATGCTCTCAAAATTGCATTTGCTACCCAGAGCTGAGCCAAAGGCTGAGCACACACACTCAGAAGACATTCACAAATCAAACAAGCTTTCAGAGAGAATTCAAATAGCCAGAGGTAACTTCCTTTCTATATGACTGACTTCAATTTGGCAGGTTACAGTTAGGAAAATATGCTTGTTTCCATTTCTCACTGTGAAGACATTCATCTCAGTGTACTAATGTATGTGATCATCAACTTCTGACTGAGTTGAACAGAGAACCTTGTGCACCGACTGACCACCCCAAAAATACAAGAAATGAAGGAAAAGAAATCATGAGAAAGTATAGTGAGCCATGGCAAACAACAAAAAAAAGTAAGAAGTATCCCATAATAGGTCTGGCTGGGCCGTTTTTTCTTTAAGACTGTCTATTTAGTTAGAACTGATAATCTGGAGTTATGCAATATAATCGCAATATTCTGTAATTAAAGTATAACTTTATAAAGTTGATGAAATGCAAATATTTTGTATTTAATTCCATTTTAGGAAAAACATGTTTTGGTTTGGGAGAAAAAAAGAAGGCAGGTTACTCTGAAGATCAACAACAGCTACATTAGCAAGTAAGGACAAAAGTAAATTCCAGGCCCTGCAGGTAATAAACAATGTTGGCATCCTTCAAGCAGGGTGCACTGCAGGGTACAATTTGTTCAACACTGGTACAGAGGAACAGAAAACAGTCGACTGATAAAAGATCCTGAATCTAGTTACTGATAGACAAAAACAAGCCAGGAGGCCCACTGAAACCTGTTACGTGTAAGTGGTGCTAGAAAAATGTCCATCGGTGACCTCAACTACGAAATGTAGAGCTTAAAAAATGTATCCACATTCTCCTCTAATTGCTTTATAAGAGACTTATACAATATGCTTTCTTTAAACAAGCTCCATTAAATGAACCTACTGTACAAGAGCAGACTGAAGTTTAATTAGAGAAAGTATTTTCATTTGCAGTTTGGGAGTAATCTATGCAATTATGTAAATTATTTAATCAGGACAGAGTCAGTAGGAGGTCTTCACAGATAACACAATCATTAAGATTTCTCTTGCACATTAGACCTGAAGCAAACCTGCCCTAATTTCAATTGTTTGTTTGAGACATAGTAATGACATAGAATGTTATTGTTGTTTTTTTACATGAATTGAAATAATACACTATGATTATTACATTTGTTTAATTCAAGATTAATGCTTTTTTAAATTACTATACAATTTAAGCCAATGCAGCTTCCCAGACTGGCTTCAAACGTAAACAGCAACAGTGTATAATTTTATGTGTAATTTATGGATATGTAGAATTTTTGGAGAATATCTCGTCAAAATCCCCCACTGTTAATCAAGACACACTTAATTTTTGATTAGCAGTTAATGAGTTAGTTGATAAAGCCAGCTAATCAACAATAGACCAGACCAGTAGTGGACAGAAAAATAACTGTGTTAAAACGTAAAGAAAAGAATGAAGATGACATAAGCTTACCTTAATAATTCAGTTGTCTACAGATAATTCTGATGATTAAGCCAGTAACTGGACACCAGGGTTGGGAGGATTACTTTAAAAATGTATTTATAATAATAATAATAATATAGGCTTAAACTTGGTTTTATATTGTGTGTGTAGCATGAAGGAACTACAAATTTTGTATCGTTATGCAGCCTTGTGCTGTATAATGACTAATAAACAACCTTGTACCTTGCATAAAGACAAGAGTATTAAAGAAGTGTTGTCTGCTCAGTGGATTTTTTGAGAAGCAAACAATCATAAGCAGCGGGTGATTAAAACTGCTCAGAAGATCATTGGTACCCATCTCCCAAGCATCAGTGATATCAGTGAGGTGAGGTGCCTACACAGAGCCCAAAGGATGCTAAAGGACAGTACCCACCCAGCTACAGCCTGTTCACCCTGCTGCCTTCTGGGAAGAGATATTGAAGTTTCTGCTTCCGCATCATGAGACTGCAGAGCAGCTTTTTCCCCCAAGCTATCAGACTTTTAAACTCATCCTCAGCACTGCTCCACTGAATATAGTTTATTTCCGTTTACCATTTTTATAATTGCTTCTATATTAATGTGTATTGTCTGCTATGTAGCAGAAGGGAATTAGAAGAAGAAGACATACTTCAACTCAACTCAATTTCACTTTTGAACTTCTTGTATTTTGACTAAATAAATCTGCCTACCTATAAAATATCCCATTCCCATGAAATCAAAATCAGTGTTTAAATGTTTGCCCATCAATGACAAAAATTCTTAAAGACATTTTAGAGTGTGTAATTTCTTGGAAAACAATTTTAAAATGTTGATGAATCATCCTGCAATGGGGGGCCTGTATTAATTTAGTGTCCAATGAAAAGGTTTCTTAATTTTATGATCGCTGAAAAATAGTATTTCCGGGACCAAGCACCACTGACTACTGTACACAAAGGCACAAATTTATTCACTGATTTTGCTGAAACAGGATCATATTTGCAATATTATGCAATCTAAAATGATTCTGTTGTGGGATAATTATTTGATAGGGGATATTAGTCTGTCAGAATACGCTACCCCTGAAATGTAATAATATAATCAAAAAACAGAAGACGTCATAATACTGTGAGAGTTATACCTTTATGGGATTGGAAACTGGAACACAAAAGGTAGCATTTTTCAATAGGGCAGAGCGACTCGACAGACTCTGCTATCGATTTGCGCAAGGGTGGCATTTTTCGACGAGGCAGCATATATCATCAGAAGGGAATGATGGCGGGGAGCGGCACCAGACGAGCGGGCAGCAAAACTGCGCTCAGCAGCCTCCCAGTGAACATGACATGAAGACAAAAGCCAAAACGGCCAGAAAACCACTTTTCTGGCCACTCCTGTAGCCTATTCCCAGTGGTCAGACCTCCGCTCTCTGGGGATGTGCTCTGTCCCGGTGTAACACCAGGTCTGGCTGCCGTGTTCACTCACTGGGAGCTGTAATCAGTCCGCACAGAGTCTGCAGGTAGGGGTGGGGGCGTAACCACATTCAACTACTCGCTACACACCAATGCGACAAATAGAGAGCCTAAGTCCCTCCCCTTCTGGTGGACCACTATGGGACCTTACTTCGGAAAAAATATGTGCGGTAGTTAATGGCAAGAGAAAACAAATTTTTTGATCCCGTTTGAATCTTGCTCTAAATTACACATATGATGATGGTCAATTTAAAAAATACATCTGAAAGTAAAAAAAAGTTGCAGTTTGGTGTAAAACTGTTGGGGTATTATACTGCGAAAATACATAATTGCAAAGACCACAAATGGCAAAAGTTGCTTATGAGACGTTGTAACTTTTTTCTCAATGACTGAAGCTAACGTCAATGAACTTGCATGAGAGGATGATGCGATAAAATGGATTAAACACATCAGGTGAGATATATTTCAGCGTGGAACATAGACAAGTTATCTAGCTAGCAGCAACCAAGCAATTACTGTTAGCTAGCATTACCGCGCTAACATGTTGGTGACGTATATTGTGGGAGAAGAAAGATGCAGTTCAATGAACGGTTTTCACACAAAACAACATGTAACTTTACTGTTTACTTCTTGACGGACATATCTTGTAAATTGACAAACATCATATGCATAATCCAGGGCACAGTTCAAAAAATAAGTTGTCTCTCGCCATTGACTATCGTACATATTATTTTCAAAATAAGGTCCCATGGGCCTAGCGTTGTGTTTTTACAGGAAACACGTAAATAGCAAATAGCACTCTGCTTTCTGTTTCATGGAAACTTTGTGCTTAAAGTAATCCCTATGTGTAATCCCCGTATTTACAAAATGTACCTGTAATCTGATTAACTCTTTTTTCTCTGTACTGTAACAGAATACAGTTACTTTCTTTTTGTGTCCTGATTACATAACGCCGTTACATGTTATCCGTTACCCCCCAACCCTGCTGGACACGAATACTTGAATGAAGTGACCATGAGTAATGTAATTATAAGGCTGCTTGTTATGCTAACCATTAGCCCTTTGCTGGCTAGAGTAGCAGCTAACGAGTCGTGGACTTTTTATTTAAGTCCATGTCAAAGCATTTTTTCTATCTCTCCTATCCAAATCAACAGCCTTTGTCATCCATTTCATTACACTTTGAGTACTTCATATAAAAAATAATCAAAGTTCACAGAGGAGGTTTGAACAAAAACAATCTACTTATGCCCATTATATCAGAGAAAAGGAAATATCTGTGTGGGTGTTTGAATGCTCATTGTAATCTAAATTAAAGTAGCAAAACGGGGGCAATAAAGCAGGACTGGAGGGAGAGAACGATTCTTTTCTTTGTGAGCATACTGTGTTTTAATTATCTGTCTGGAGGTGCTCTCACATAGAAGTGGCCCCTGAGTTAACGAACCATTTAAGACATTTTTGCTAAATGATGAGTAAAAACGAGGGCAAAACTTCCTGGTCACAGACAGAGAGTTCCAGTTTTTGTTAGTAGAGACCACTCTGCCCCTGGATAACACTTAAAAGTAAACGCTCTGGGTATACTGAAGTAATTCAAACAATTACTACTTCTAAGTCACAGATATAACTAAAGACCACTCTAATGACTTAAGTAACACTTCAGTGTACCAAGCTGAAGAAGACATCTACTCATAGCGATGTCTTTTTCTATATAACATATGAACACACCAACAATCAAAACACTGAATCTAAATATTTCTAAATCGCTGACAATATTATGCTGACAGTTGTTGTTTGTTGTTGAAAACAAATCCATACACAAATCTAAGGTAACTATATTATTGTCAGAAAAGGGGCAAATTAATATATTAATATATGACATCACATCAACAAATCTTGCTTTATCACTTTTTTGGACCTTGGTTTATGCATATATTATTTGAGCATAATACACTTGACAAACCTTTAGCCTACAATAACAAACCAAATGTCTAAAGATATTTGAGAACTTTCTTCACGCTTCTGCCTCTGGTCTTCTCTGTGTGGTCTCTTTAATTTCCAACCAAAAAACGAATTTCTTTGCATCCACAGAAGCTATACTTAAGGTCAAACTATTCCCCTGCAGTCTTTGTTCCCTTGCCATTTTTTGCACTTGCGGTGCAGATACTGCACTCGCTCAGTCATGCTGTTGTGTCTCTTTCCGCCCTGTCAGGCACTGATAAGACTTCATCGATGATCAATAATTAATGTGAATGGCACAAAACAAAAGAGTGAGTCAAAATGTGGAAGTAATGGCACCTTTCAGCAAGAGTTTATACATAAAAATAAAACTTCATGAGACATTTCACTGCAACTGCATTTAACAGCCAAATCATAATCTGATTAGGAATTTTGGAGCGCAGCATAACCCCAAAACCTTTGGGATAAATTTCTTTAGTTGATGCTGTCAGCTTTATTGACATCCAGTAGCTGAGAAATAACAGCTTACCTAACAGTGCAAACATCAACCTAAAAGTCATTGAGGACTTCTGTAGTCTATCGACAAGCGAAAAGGAAAACAAGTTTTGTTTCTGTCTGTGAGGTATTAATGCTGAAATGGTTTCCCCATGTGGACCAACAAAATTGTTTAGTATTAAGACATCAAGCATCAAAGCCAGGGAGCGTGTGTACCCTTGTGCAATAATTAGAAACGAAGCCCTGTAATTCACAATGAATAAAAAAAAAAAAACATCTAAAAATGAATGTCTAGGGATTCGAAAACAGATAAGAGCAAAGCTTTGAATGAGTAAAACAGTGAATAAAACAGTGTGTAAACACCAACACACCCCCAGAGCACCAAGCTTCCAGTCTGGGCAGAATCAGCAGGACCGCTAGCTGCACGGCTAAAAGAGTAGCTACCTTTGTAGCAGCTGCTGTTAGCAGTAGTTAGCTGCTAATGTAACCAGTAACATATAAACTCCATAAATTGGAAAAATTGGAGGCAGAGCAGCCGGAGGACATCAGAGGGAAAAACGGACAATATTTTCTCCATCAACTCTGATCCAGTTTCAGTAAAACCAGTGAAAGTGTATTTTTGTACAGTAATCAGTGAGGCCTAGTCTCGCATGGCAGGACTTGATTCAGCACAGTACGGCTACACTACGCCCCGCTTCCGCGCAGGGGTAAGTTGGCCGATCAGAAGCAAGTGGGCTTTTAGGGAGACTTGAGCTAAAACTGAGTGTTCAGACAGGTTGAAAAGAGGTGCTGAAGCAGTGGACAGTGTAACAAATATAATGTGTTTTTTGAACATTAAAGCATGTAAACATTTTTTAGTAGAAACCCTAAATACAACTAAACCCTAAAAACCTTAAATAATGAGCATTCTATGGCACCTTTAACATGACTATGACTACAAAACCACCAAAAAGCTCATATCCAGCACTTCCCAAACAACAATACTTCAAGTGTGCACTGGGGAAAAACTATAGGTATTGGCTCCCTTATTACACATAAGTAGCCACGGTCAGCATTACAGGACATTGGTTTCATTGGCTCTGACAAATTCTCTGTTTTTCTAAAGTGCTGAGTCAGGCCCACCTCTGCTGAAGCATCTGTTTTATCATTGGGGTTCCCCCGCACGTCCATGGGTGATTTGTTGTGAGCAGTTCAATTTTGAGCAACAGCCTGAGGTAGTTCTGTGGTGGGTATGGGAGGCCCTATCTGTTAGATGAGAGCTCCCTCTCAATATCAAATCTGCTGCATCCATTATTTGAACTGTGAGAAGTAAAGTTATATACACCTGGGGGATTAACAAGAAGTAGTCCTCAACGTAAGTGGTTATGAGAAAATATATACAAATGCTATTAAATCGTAAAGGCCCTGAAAACCTGTTCTCTCCATTAGATTTTTACTATCAGCAATGTTGTTCTACATGAACACATGATCATCTACCAAAACATACCAAAAAAAGTTCTGTGTTTGTGTTTTTGTCTGTGCTGCGTCTCACTATAGGTTGAATCTAATGTTTGAAACCAAGTTTTCAGGGGATTTAAAATTCACCCAACGCATCTCTTAATCCAGGAATTTATCTTCATCTTAGCCACATTCAAGCATCAGTATTCATCTAGAGCTGAAACAAATAGCTGATCTGTTGATCGATTTTTGATAACTAAGGACAACAAAAATGAGAAAAGAAATGCACTGGTTTTAGCTTCTGAAATGTTTGCAACTTATATCAGTCTTCTTAAACAGTACATTTAGTGCTTTTGTGTTTTGGAACAAAGGTAAAGGTACCAAGGTAAGTGACTGTACAGTGATGTCCAATGCCAATCTGGTGCCCCCACCTTCCAAATAATAGCAAGGGTAGCTTTAACCTAACAATAACCTTAAGCATTGTGGGCTTTTGAACTTCTGAACAACTTTAAATTATTATTACCCAGCACAATAAAAAATCCTTTATTTGAAAAATTCTGTAAACTCTAAGAGCTTGATAATTCTGTAATCACTCTTGTCATGAAGGAAGCTTCCAGCTGGGGATCTGAAAAGTGATCTCTCAGTTGAAGTGTCTCAATCTATCGTGATTGACTGCTTACTCCTCTCCAATCCATTCCATAGAGATTTATGGCCGAGTCGAGTGGACTGGCTGCCAGGCAATTACTGTCAAGTGGATCCTACTGCACCTCTTTGTCACTCTAATACTACAAATTAGGTTCTCATTAGATGAATGTCAAACGGAATTAAGGCCTTCATTTATTTTGTAGGACACCATCCGGCACCTCCTAAGCTATCTCTGGCAACTTCTTTTCCCATAGCTGTTGGTCCGTTCACCTGCTTTGGCATGACAAAACAGCCAAGGTACAAGTAGGAAATAACGTTCATGGAATGCCCGAGTTAAGAAAACTGAACAGGAGTGAACCAAAGTGTAGGAGGAGAACGCAGAATACAAATTAAAGGATTAAAATCTAAGTGTATAATTCTTCTCATTACCATGTCTGTCACACCGGGAGATGTGATGAGTCATTGGCAGAAGTTGACGAGGAAGTTAGAGACAGGAAGCGGACTTACTGTATCCAAGGGGATTACGTGTCTCATAGCTGAGGAGCATGACCTACAGCTAGGCCTATCAATGAAGTGTGTGTGCCTGTCTTCCACTGAAACCCCAACAAAAATGTCAATACTTTTGATATCCTGACAACTACAGCATAAACAGCCATACCATGGAGCTTAATTATGATCTTTAATCCCTGTCAAATGGCAATCCCCTCTGGCTTGTTGAGCCATTCACAGAGAGAGACAGCAGGCCACAAGAAAGAGACCAGTCTGGACAGTGATGTGCCCCCGTGAGAGACGCAGAACTAATGACTGGGTTTAGTGTTTGAGTGTGAAAGAAAATGTAGAGTGTGTGTGTGTGTGTGTGTGTGTGTGTGTGTGTGTGTGTGTGTGTGTGTGTGTGTGTGTGTGTGTGTGTGTGTGTGTGTGTGAGAGACATTAGCCAGTGCCTCATATAACAGTGAAGACTGGAATAAATACACCTACAAGCACATGACACAAGCACCAATAAACTGGGAGGAACATTACAAGCGGTTGTTTGTGCTGAGAGCTGAGAGGCATGTAATCATTGGCACACAGCCGGAGAAGAGAAGGAGGCGATGGGACAAACGGATAAAACGGAAGGAGGAAAAGTATGGGAAGAAATGAGAGCAATGAGAGAGAGAAAGTGAGAAAAATTAGCTGACTGATTGAAAGAGTAAATACTGGTGGTTTGAGTATTAAGAGAAGTAAAAAAGGAGGATTAACCAGAGGTAGCCTTCATTGCAAATGTTTACCTGTGGCAGCTCTCTTCACAATGTTGCCTGCGGCAGTGGCTCTCAACAGCTGTCACAGCTGAACTTTCTGGCAGCGACAATATGGCCACAGATGGGGATTGTGGCATTATTCTGATATGGCACTTTCATATAACCTGCCCCCAAGCAACATCACCAAAGGACTAGAATTGTTTTGAGCAAGGATTTCAAGTAAAAGTATTCAGTTCAGAGCTTCACGTTCAGGTAAAGATGACACATTTGAACTTGAAACTGGTGTTGATGACAGCGTATGTGATTAAACATTATGTAACAAGTGTTTTGTGGAAAACGTTGAATAATTGAACAAGGCAATTACAACTCTGCCACTCTCAGAAGTTTCTCCCTAACCTCACAACCTTCCAAACACTCGCAATGAAAAATGCAAAGTCAAAAGTGAGTGAACTCAAAATGGAAACTGTCAAACACAGACAAGCGACAGGGTTTCAGAAAGGTAATCAAGAGTAACGGAGGCAGAGAAATAGAACATAAACAAAGGGATGATCTTTTACTTTCCCCCCCGGAGCTCCTTATTTAAGCTGAAGCCACTCTGTACCTGAGACAAGATGAGATGGAATCTCGCTGCCGTTCATATGGGACCCGGAGTCATTACCAGCACATTGGTTTTGAAATCAAACAGTTGCGACGGCAGATCAGGGGAACAAAACCACAAGGATTTGGTCGCTCAATTGAAATGCAGTGTGCAATTAACTTTATAATCTGTTTACAAATGAGGTTTACCCTGCTGCAATCTCTGGAGTGTTCGTATTCGTATGCAGGTGGGGAAGTGTGTTTGTGTACACAATGGGAATACATCAAGTCAGCTATATTTTAAAAAAGGGGATTTATAATCCATGTGCCCACACTTCCAATGAAACTGGATCTAAATTGTTATAATTGACAATAAGCAAAAAGCAACTTCTTTTTTCAAACATGTATATATATTAAATATGTATTAATACTTTTAAAGGAAAGTGTGTATCCGCAAGATTTCTGTGTGCAGATCATGATGTGAAACAAAGAAGGGCAGAAAGAGAGCGAGAGAGAGGCGAGGGGGGAAAAAAGAGAGTGCTGTGTTAGTTTGGAAAATAGGACATTTTTCCAGCACTGAATGATTTATTGAGATGAGCTAAAATAGTTTTGCATATGGGAAAGGCTAAAACTAAAGACTAAAAGCATTTGCCAATACATTAGATTAAGGATGGGTATATTTACAAAGCCTGAGTCTGTGCCCTCCCTCTGAGGTGGTTTCCCTCTGAGCCTGTGATGGCCACAGGAACGTGTTAAAGGTTTAGCATCGTTTTGTCTCTTGAGAGACAAAAAAAACCCCACACACATTTCAGTGCATCACACTCTCCTGTTCTTTATCTCCACCCAGCCTGTCCATTTGTCCATGCGATCAGGTGAACAGTTCAGAGGACAGATATGATGTCCACAGAAGGCAGCTGAGCACCGAGCTTGTCTGACATTTGAAAGTGGCTCACAACACAGACACAAAATTACTGGCGTGTAAATAGTTGCTATAGTCCCCCCTGAGGGAAGAAAACGTGTCGCTGCATCACACTGCTTAATGCAATTTAAAGTTTTAATCATTTGTTATTCTGTTTTCTTCCCTCTGCCTTACTGCATTATTTTGCTTTAGATTTCTCCCTCTCCTGAAATGTTAAGCTATAAACATGACTGCCATGTAGCCAGCATTGTTATCACAGCGAAATGTCATTGTGCTGCGGTGTCAAATAAATGCTTTGTTTTAAAACGGTGCTTTGCATGCTGTATGCACCTTACCATGGAAAAGTGCTGATTATATCTTCATGCAAAGAAGAAACGCTGGTTGGAAAACAATTCACTCTGTTCACCTTACTTCACATTCTGATGGGATACACATTAAAAATGATGGTTGCCATGGCGGCTTGTCACTGGCCTTGATAGGTAGCCGTTAACATGACTCAGCTGAAATCAATAATCAAGTTACTGCCAGCTCTTTTCTTTAAAAAAATGGCACATTAGTTTGTCCTGTAGTCTGGTGTGTGGTGTTACGTCAATGTACAGATGAAATTAGAAATGATATTCGGTAGAGACAGTAAGCCCCCCCCAAGTTCTCTGCAAATGAAAAATGAAATAACATTATTCAGGATCTCACCATGGGAAAAGAATACATTTTCTTTTTCATTTCCACAGCTGATAGAGTATTGTAGTAGAGTCACAGATTGCGACATAGAATACAAATCTAATTAAACTATGAAAAAGCAATATTGGCCACTTTATTTTCCCAATAAAGCAGCTCTGGGCTTTATATTTGTCTGAAACAAAAGCTGAGCTAATGTCTGGTTTATTGAGCTTCACAACTGGACATTTCTGTCTTAACAATGCACATAACAGACCGTCTTTAGTGTCCACCTTTGAATCCAAGGCAGAATGACTAAAATATAAGTTCAGTGAGCCATTCACTCACACTTATAATACTATAATTAGACTTGAGGGACACATCTCATTGTTTTTTGTCTCTTAGCAAGCCATAACATCAACACAATTT
This sequence comes from Micropterus dolomieu, assembly GCF_021292245.1. Classification (NCBI taxonomy): domain Eukaryota; kingdom Metazoa; phylum Chordata; class Actinopteri; order Centrarchiformes; family Centrarchidae; genus Micropterus; species Micropterus dolomieu. The sequence goes on along the minus strand of NC_060158.1, from coordinate 18,710,773 downwards.
TGTATTCGCCTCCGGGGGAGTAAAATGTCAGTGGCAATGCAGATTAGGGCCAGATTCAAGTCCAAATATTGCTTCTTTGAACACAGGCTGGCAAATGCAGTCTGATGGTTTGATATATGGAGACAAATGAAAGGAAGACGTGACACAGACAGACACGCTATCGGACAAAAGTGTAGCGAGTGTGGACTGTACCAGGCTAATTGTCACTATGTAGTATTACAGAGGGGAGTAGTGACTGAGAGCCCTAATGGAATAACACACATCCACACTGGTGTGGCCACTTAAACAGACAGAGGCGCGTGTGTACGTGTGAGTGACCACTGGCCAGATAATGATGACCCATAATGCATTTTGTGGCTACAGGGGCTGTGGGCACTCTCAACAATAAGACCACACATATGGTCGAGATGGATAGGTTGCATGGGCGAAAAAAAATACAGGCAGAGGCATAAAAGGGCGAGAGGGTGGGGTTGGGGGTAGTGTGGAGAGAGCATGTTTGTGTCAGAAAATGAGACAGGCAATGAGGTAACGAGAGATGGAAAAAGAGAAAGTGAGACTGAGAGTAGAGGAAAAGAGAAGGAGTTACCGTCTTACCATGTCAATGAGGCTCTCCTGGATCCGGTTCAGTGTGGTTCTCAGTCTGCTGCTGATAAGACCCAGGCCTGATGACTCATACTGTAGGATACACACACACACACACACACACACACTTAGTGTCTGCACTGTGCACACACACATTCCTCTATAAAAACACACACTTTAGCAGAGTGTGAAAGCATGCACGCACACAGCAACATCTGCTCTCATCTCACGTAGCCGGAGACGAGAGAATCTTTACTTTCTGCTTCTAGTCGACTCTAATCCAAAAGAGGGAGGAGTAACTGGGAGGAACAGACATCAAAATCAGACAATCACACCGCCTACAGTAGTTGACAGACGAAAGGTAAACGAGAATGGTGGAGAGGGTGAAAGCACAGCAAACTCAACAACTAAATGCTTCCAAAATCACTTTCAGATGTGCTGAATGTCACTTGAGAAAGCAAATCACGCACACCCTCAAGGGCTTCAGATCAACCACACCACACAAGTGTTCACTAGTATATTGGACAAAAGGCAGGGGACAACCTTGTGTATTCAAAATAATACTTCCGGAGATCTACTCTTACCAAGCAAGCAGGGCCCACCACCCTGGCAGTGCCCGCCTCTCTGCCACCATGTGTTGGCAAAGACGGGCTCGGGACAGGCTATGGGTGACAAATGGACAGCAGAAAATCGCAAATTAAAAATAATAACACAGTAGAGGAAGTATTACATAACTGAAGGGGGAAAAACATAAAGAAAGAAGCAAACAAACAGATTTAGATGAATTGAAGTAAAGGGTAGAATTACTCCCGGACTAGTGTTGAACGATTTTAAAAAGACATCTAATTGCGATTATTTTGACTGAAAAACATGAACATGAATTATGGTGCAATTTTTGCAGGGATCTGTACCAAACAAAGATGTTTCTGAAGTCTGTAGAACATGATGTGTGTGCCAGGATATCTCTGCAGCACGACAATGCTTAATTTAAAATGCTATTTTGACACACATTTTGCCCTTGCTGATATGAAAATTGCAGTAGGCCACAATGCGATTTAGACAAGATTTCAATTAATTTTGTTCAGCCCCATCCTGTACATGTCTCCACTATTCTTGCCTCACATTGAAATGGCCTTTAATGCAAGAGCCACAACAAAACTGTTCTAACTTATCAGAAACTGCCAGGTAAGGTAAAGAAAATCTAAGTGTTGTTGAACTTTGTTAGCAGGACAAATGGTAGCTTCCTCATTTGTGTCCAAACATTAATTTGCACTTGTTCTGAAAAGGAAACATACTTCTAGTTCTACAATTTCTCAGATGTGATAAAAAGCTTGGTGACGTTTGACAGTTAAGTATCACTGGTGTGTTTTAGGGACTCTAACAGCAAAGAGTTCAAAGCTTCTTGATAGTCAACTTCAAATATGTTTTAAAGCTTTCAAGTTGGATTTACTATTTTTAGAAACTTCCAAAATAGCTCTTGAAACATTTTGATATAAATGGGGTCTCACATCTCAATTCATCTTATGTAGGGTGGGCAGGTTTAAAAAAAAAAGAGAAAGGGACACAACACAATAGCTGCTGTAGTCTACCACAATACAGGTGACATGTATAGGTGCACATACTGCGCCTGTACAAATGTGTGCACATGGTAAAACGATAAGGCAATATGGTTTTAATTAACACATTAAAAGGCAGCATCCCACTGGTATTGCACATAAAGTTCTGTTTACTTATTTCGATTAATACTACACAGCCTGTGAAAAGTTGTATGTCTTCTGTGTCTCTGGAAAAAATAACCCTAACTACGTCACAGATGACGACATCATGATATCATCAGGGTTATCTTGGCATGCGACTGAAAATTTGTAGAAGAAGCTAAATTAAGAATGAGACGTGGGGTTTGAAAGAGGTGGGCGTTCAAGAGGCAGGGCGAGTCTAATGAACGATGCTATTGATTACCATGGGAAATTGAGGATCAAGCGTTTTTGTGACATTTTGACCCATACTAGAGACTAAAAGTCAGGATATCTCAACCTCTGCTGCTTGTATTTTGACCATTCTTTTTTTTGTCCTCCAAATTTAGAGAAGTGCAATACTAAACTGCTGGATCACCCCTTTACTTACCTGGCCCTCATACCAAGGGAGTTAAATAACTTTGCATTAGAGGGAGAAATTGTTACTCCTAACTAACCTGGCTACCACTGAAGGACCAGTCCCTTATATTATAATCTTAAGTCATCCTGGTTCACAATTATCTTACGGAAGATAGAAAGAAGTGAATATTTTATTTTATATCACAAGTCACTTTAATTGTGTAAAGAACGCTGACTTGCGCTTGTGCATGAAGAAATGTCAGTGGGAGTCTGGAGTCGACAATGAAAAATAACTATTTCTTGCATTACTTCTCATTTTTCAGAGAAGCCATCTATTTAAGTGTCAGATACTTTCCTGATCTGCTCTCTCTCTTTCCCTAGCCTCGTCACTTTCCTACTTCATTGTTTTGGTAGCCAACCTCTCTCCTCCCTTCTTTCTGCATTATACTGAAAAACAGAGAGACAAAGTACGCAGACTTCCATCCTTATCTTCCCTCCATCTTTCAATTCACACTCCTCTCTGGCTCTTTTTCTTACTACATTCGTCTGTCTCTTTTTAGAACACACTTCAGTGAAATATCCAGGTTAAACCCACGGGGCACAGCTTTCCATAATTTTGAAAGATTAATCACTTTTTAAAAAAACTGTTTGTAAATCTGCCTCTCCCAGCAGCAGAAAGCCCAGTTATTAATGGCAATGGAAAATCTGTGAGCACGACACACAATGCATCTTTAGCATATGTGTGGCAGAGTCAATAGTGCAGTTCAACTTAACAGCGCCAATATACACAGATAATGGGGTATTTACCCTTTTGAATATTAATGTCACCCATTACTCTTCAAGTGGAGAAGTCAAGCAGCTCCTTCTTGATTCCATCAGTGTGAAGAGAGCAGAGCCTAGGTCAAAATACCAGCGTATGTGTATAGCAATTTCCATAAGCTATTTAAAGATTCATAGGGACATTAGCATTTTACTTTTGGTGCCTCTTTGAGTGAGACTATTCGTGAAATGTGTGGGTTCATGAAATTACACTTAATGAGGACTATAGGTACAGCGGTGGAAAAAACGAAAAAGTGAGAGTTTGAGAGGGATGAAGTCAGACAGACAAAGAGAGTCACAAGAGTAACGAGAGGAAAAAGTAGAAGGGGTGAAAGACACGTGATACTATGTGAAAGGGGCAGAACATGTAAAATGCTGTGTGGCACAAAAGATGAAAAAAGGGGTGGGATGCAGCAGAATAGACTGAGAAAATTGACACAATATACAGTATGTGTAAAGAAGGAAAAGAGAGTTTCAGACAAGGCAGATGGTGATACGGAGAAAGACAGACAACATGCACCCGCAGTGGTCATTTTAAGACACATGAGAAAAGTGAACACTCGGCAAGTTGTCAATTTACAACCAGTGTGTCACCAACCGTCCCCTATCTTTCCATGGCTCACACAAACACCAATAATCTGTATCAGAGTGGCCCCCGCGGAGCGCTCATCCTCTCTGTCTCTTCCACCTCGATGGGACAGGAGTCATTTTGTTGCTATCATTATCACTTCCCTGAGGGCGACACTGACACAAATGCGGTTTTCTTTCTTTGTGAAGCGCAGTATAAATGAGATAATAGTTGTTAGATGGAGTGGAGGAGACTAGGCCCGCAGACTGTAACATATCTTTAAGCTGAAACTTTTACAGAGACAGACAGCAACGAGAAAAGATAGTTATTCTCCATCTCACTGTAAATCATCTAATGAACATGAAGAAATCCATCTTTAGAAATAAATGCAGGCAATTTTCTTAAAAGCATCACATCACAAATGCAGCAGAAGTAATACTATTTTTTAGTCGCAATGTAAGGGATGATGCACATCAAAACACCTGTGCCTATTGTTCTCTTATTCTTTTGTGTTTTATATTTTTGTGGAGCATTGTATGCTTTTATGTAAAAAGGGGAGAGAGATGGGAAACAACAGATGGGACTCAGATCGGAGATGACTGTTGGCACCTTCACCCTCTTAGCCACCAAAGCAACCCAACTGCTTCCCTATGTAATTACACACACCGGCCGCATCTCAATACTCATACAAACATCAGGATACGCCACTGTTCTATTTCCCAAAGTCAATGCGTGTTTTACAGTATGGTGACCATGGAGACAGTCAGACATGTAAAAACACAAGGTTTTGCTGCAGATCTTCTTTGAACCCAAAGAGGCCAGTGCCAAGTTACCTTCATCCAAAATCTAGTGTGAAGTTACTCTAAAGCATGCTATGAGTGTGTGTCTGTGTTTTGCTTGTTGCTCTTCAACATAAATATACAGTGTGTAATCAAACAGCAGGATAGCAATTCAGAAATACTGTACCATGTCATTTCGTCCAAAGAAGGTGTATACAGCGTACAGGTAGTAGTCGAAGAGCTGTGACACACAGTGGATGACATCAAAGGCGATCGGCTTCAGAATGTTCATCATCTGCATATACTTCCCTGTAAGGAAATTGCAGAAAATAAAACGTTACCAGAAGTTTGTTGAGCTTTGTGTGTCCCTGGTTGCGTAGAAAGGTTTGACACCATGGACACCCATAAGTGTTCTTTTAACCCAGTATCAGTTTAAAATGAATGAAATGGTTTTGTTCTTAAGTAAATCTTTTAGGAAATCAAAGGAGTCAAAGTACAGATAAGTTAATCATGGTGGAATCACATACTTTAGGGAACTTCAGCAGGAACACATTGCATTTGCATACGCTCGAGGGCAAGGATTTCATTAAGCAAGAAGGTAATAAAAGCAATAAGTACAGAGGTACAGGGGGTAACAAGGTTACCATTGACTCCCAAATGATGAATGGAGGGGAAAAATAAGAAATAAACTCAATCTAGCTGGCTTTGCCACTGAGACATAACTATTTCTCTCACACTCTCATTTTTCACGCCCTCTCTCTTGTATTCTGCACAAATTAACTCAGGGGGCAATCTAATTCCATCAAAGAGCTGAGAAGACTGAATTAGAAGTGATTGCTTGGAACCAAACTTGGGCTTTTTACGCAGTTTTGACAATTTAAATGTTGCCACATGGCTCTAAATCAATATTACCAATTGTGTGAAAAACAATTTTTTCTTGTACAGTATGAACAAAAAAAGGGACCGTTTAAACAGTTGAAATGAAAATGACATTTTTTTATTGTTTGAAATGTCAAGAATAACAGCAGATCTGTTATTACAGTTATAAAATTAATTCAAGATTCAATTCAGCCATACAACCACAGAGGAAAGATAACCGCCTCGTCTAATTCATTTTCACACATGAAAATCTCATTATGGGGGTCACATCGCCAAAGGGTACGCATTGCCAAGGAAGGGCCCTAGTGTCTTCAAAGCCACGCCACAAACCACCTCTTTGAAAGCGAACAGTCAGGGCGAAAGGCGAAGGCTAACCATTATTAGTGCAGCTCAGTCACACAGGTAGAAGCAGAGACGTGAGCATGCTAATCCCTATGAGCTGCTGGCTAGATGAATAAATGGAAATCTCAGCAGGCTAGAGAGGACACTCACTGTGGCCTGCTCCCAGGGAGAGGTAAGAAGTGGAGTGTGTGTGTGCGTGTGTGCATGCGTGCAGGACTTACCGACAAGCCGAATGACGTTCAGGGTGGTGTTGGTGATGATCGGTGCATTGGTCTTATTTAGGTTGTAGTCTGACTTTTTCTTACTTCTTATGGTCTCTCGGGATGCACTGACGCATTCAGAATGTGGGGGTGAGAGAGAAAGTAGGGCAGAGTCATGAGAAAAGGAAAGACTCAGTAATATATGTTAACATCACTAATCCTCGGCAATGATTGGCCAGGTTCAAAATCTCATTGAGGGTCAGAGCCTTGTAATTGATCAATCAGAACCCTTTACACAATGCAGGAAACACAGAAGGACCCCAGTAGTGAAGTCTCTGAACTGGTGATCCTGGAGCACCAGACCCCTGACACTGATCATTGAGCCATATTAGCCAGCTATCATTACATGGGCCTTTCTAATTTCTGGATGCGACCACACGACCCATTCAATAATGAACTATTAGTGATTCTTGCTTAAAAGAGAGGGAAATTTGCATTTTAGTTACTATAGGCTAATGTCAGGTTAATGCAAATGGGGAGCAGGATATCGAATGTAGCGAGAGTTAAAGCAGAAATATCAGGCGTGTCAGGCCTGTGAAATAATGACACTCAACACGGAGCACAAACATCACGATACCATTAATAAGTCATTGCAGATTACATGACAGGAAATGGTCATTAAAGCAATGCTTCTGTAATGAGGAGCTACTGAATTAGTAATAGTATTATATGTCTTGTTCCCCGTGCAAATCCGGTGTAAAATTTGATGTGAGCTCTCAGATATGCACAAGTACACGTACAGACACAATCCAAGGTTCTCAATAATTTAGTCCAATACATACACACACAGTCGGTTTACTGACAAAAACACTACGAAATGAACAAGGATGGTTATAAAATTCAAAACTCAATACCGATGCATCAAAAGCACCCAGATTTATGTGGTTATTTATGACGCACACTACGTCTACTTGAGAGGATGACATAAATAATTACAGCTATGACATGCTAAGATGGTAATTGTGTGTATTAATTATAGGACTTCCCTGATAATAAAAATAAACAAAATGCTAAATTCTCTTTCAAATGAAAATTAATCTTTTTACACGAGGTGCAGAGGAGCGTATGCTTTCCTCTGTCTTTATAAAACAGCGACTAATCTTTCAATAGTCCCCAATCACGAAGGCGGAGGTGGGAAGAAAGAGAATTTTTCAGTTTTATATAAGGTTTCTGCCTCTTTAGCAGGGTTATGCAGAGGTGAGCTAAAATTATCAGCGCTGAATGCATAAAAAGTGGTGTAATGCATGACTTCACATCCTTTTAGAACCTCCATAAAAAGATTCAAGGACATATGGTTTTATTGTTTTATTTGTGATTAACATTAATTCTTTGTCTGCACATGTTCACTAACTTTCACAAATCTGAAATAGCGAAGAGTAGAAATTATGGACACCTGGATAAACCATGTACGTTGACGTGTCATCCCTAGAGCTGTGCAATTTGGAAAAACAATTTGATTTGGAACTGACCTCTTGTGGGGGACATCGCCCGTCTGCTCGTCAACATAGTCCTGCTTAAGCTCCTCAGGGACATCACTGTCGCTGTCATAATCTTGATACACGCTCTTTTCCAGCTCATCTGACTCGTACTTGACAAATTGGGGAGAGAAAGATCAGATGGAAGTCACGAAAGACAAAGGGCAAGTGCAAAGAAGAGATACAGTACAAAGGAAGTGAGAAGATAAACACAAGTGAAACATTGTTGCCATGCTGTGAAACTTTGCTGACAATTTACATCAGGTGTGAAATAAAATGGGCTATAATTAAATTATCTGAAATATTTTTGAAAAGAAAATGTTACAACTCCATCTTTTAGCTCTAATGGGTGCATAACCATGAAATGACTGGTTTGAGGAAAAACAGAACAGAACATTCGTTCACCTTACAGAGGAGAGTTTGGTTCAAGCTCACCTGAAATAAGACAATATTTCCTTTGTCCTTAACTGCAAGCTCAGGCAGCACAACAGCCATATTGAAAGGATTACAAGCTTAAGAGCAAGCCAAGCTTGGGTTTCTGTAAGCCTAATATGTTATATAGTGCATTATTGCTTTGGATTGGTTGAGCCTGAAAAGAAGATATATCAATATTATATATATATATAATATTAAAAAAAGTGTGTGATGTGTCAGGGAACCTGTGTAATCTCCATTCAAGAAGAAAAATTTATAGCAGTCATAGGAGGAGCTTATATAATGTGTATAACATGGATAGTACCAGGCAATATTCTCTACATCACTGAATCTATGGTATGGATATCTGGTTGAACCCTATAGAAGCCTTGACAGAGATAAAGTAGGGTTTGGTTTCTTCTCTCTGTCTTATGGTGTCACTACACCTTAGTCTGTTATCAGAGCTCAGAACAGCCATTTGAGATTTACAAGTATTTAAGCACAGAAGTTATTATTTCACATTTTATAACGTACAAAGATGTCAAAAGTGGGTCTGTATGAATCTTCTGCTGAGAAATGCAACAAAGAGAGGCAGTGGTTCAGGCTGCCACTGCTAGCAGCGACTCTGCCCTACAGCAGAAGTGCAGCAGTGTCTACGAAGCGATTTCTACTCTGCAATAACAATTTGCCAGTAACCACCATGGTAATGCTGATGCATGTGATAACAGACTTGAAACTTGCCTCAAGGAACAAGGGGGCGCTGACTTCAGATAAGCGCAGCTGCTAACAGTACATTGCTATTGCACATACAGTGGGATGTTTATTGATTCTCCTCTTACTTCTTAACCACACAATAGTAGCCACTGTCTGTCCGTTGTTAATATAATCTATCGTGCAGTACCTATTATGATTTCAGATTCAGATTTGTCAGCCAAGCACAAGCGCTTACATTCAGTTACTAGACAAGGGGATTACACTACCCTCTACAAATCTAGCTAGGCTGGTCTTTTGGGTCTGAAGGTGCAGTTGCACAAAGCATACTAAGATAGATGCTCAGCCAAACAGGCATTTCAAGAAGCAAGCATTTCAAGAATCTCTCCTTTCTGTTAATTATGTATGGCCTATAAAGTGAGAGGCCTGGTAGTTTTACTGGACAATATCGAGTGACAGCAACACAGCATATTTACCACAAAACACAGAGTAGAGTGTTCTTATAGTCATGGCAGGTTCTGCTGGCCCTACAGCGCTAATAAAATTTTGTTGCAGCCCTGTTGATGACAGTTTGAAGGCTGCTGTAAACTTTAATGTAACTTAACTTAACTTAATGACCCACAATGATTATGTCCCACTTAACCAGCTTGTCTCTTCATTAACTTGTTTGGTGACGCACCTCAACGAGTAGCATTATTAATTACACATACTTTTGTAAATATGACTGGTGGAACAAATGAACAACTGATTCAGCAGTGGCACTTACCCCGTTAGATGCCAGCACATCCTCAGTCTCCTCCTCTTTGTGCTCAGCGTGCATCTCAAAGGGGTTCCCGTCCTGAAGGTACTGCTTGAACAGAGACAGCTCCTCCTGAGCCGGGCTGGTCGAGGACACGGCCTGTCTGCTTGGGGAAACGGACGGAGAACGACACTGGCCCATGAACTTAAACTCCTGGATTGGAGAAGATGGGGCAGAGACACACAAGAGACGGATGTAGGTTCATGTTTGGTCAAGCCATTACCAATGATACTATGTTACAAAAAGTCTACAATATGCAGTATAACATTTTACTAACTATGTATATGTCTGCATTTTCAAAGCAGCAATTGTGATTAGGTCGAAAACAGTGGTAGATTGAAAATACAGTGTGACATCTATGAGCAGGTGCAGGTGCATGTTCCCCTGGAAATAGCATGGCCAAAAGGCAAAAACACAAGTGGGCTGCTTGCTTGCAAGGCAATATGCTTTTGCTTGCATCATTTCTTTAGGCTGAAGATGGTGTTAAGTATCAAACCTTCCAGTATATTTTATTTATTGGGACATGCTCCAAGTTCAGGAACTGAAATCATTTCAAATGGATCCTGTGTCAGAAATGGTGTGTAGCGTTTGGGAAGAACTTTAGAGATAAAAACGGCTGCAAGTGCCGACGCCGATGTGAGGAAATGCCTGCATGTTCTGTTAGACAACAGATTAAACAATCAAAATTTGGGTACAATTGAAACAATATGAAGAATACTTAAAAAAATGAATTTCAAGAAAAGAAGAAAAAGAATTTCAGTGCACTGAAATTACACTTCTGGATATTTTGTTATATAACAGGCCACTCTTTTGGAAAATTGCCACAGTGTCTAGAAGAGTGTCTAATCTAATAATTCATTTAACTAACTGTAGCACCTTTTGGCATTCAAAAAAGAAAGTTTTATCTAGGTTTTTTTTGTTGTTTTTTTTTAGGTCAGCCAGGCATAAATGTACATTCCCTGTTTACCATACAGCAATGTAGACGTACAAACTTCTCATGACAGTAGGTTTATTATGAAGATTCTTTGCCATGTGTTTTTGTTGCAGAATGTGCCCAAGCAAGACAGGCATGAAGGGAAAAACAAGATGTATGAAAATATGACTTTGAATTAACACCATTCATCTTTCTGACATCTCTTTCTTTCCATTTATCATTTCTGCTTCTAAGTGATGAGAGCTGAACATGTTGCGAGCACAATGATCTTTTCTTTGAGTTTGTTACCTTTGTGGTGGTTATACATGATCTATACATGGCTTTGGTATTGAAGGTTTTATTTTTTTACTGTTACTTATGAGTGCAGGGAATTAAAATCCTACACACCACAAAGGACAACAGCCTTTTATTTCCATCTATGTTTTTTAATGTGCAGTGACCTTTACTCCTCTATGTTGATACACAGGCTGACACACTTGCACACACACACACACACACACACACACACACAGAAATGTTTCATATAAGCAAATATCACAGTGGTGGGGGGCGTGCGATGAATGAGGGTAGAATAAATGAATGCTGCCAAGCTTTGTTTTCTCGCCTCAGTGATGTGATTCTTACTCACGTGGAGCTGGGCGATGTTAAAGTTCGACTTGACCGGACACAGTTCCCATGTTTCATTTTCCAGAAACATCCTCAGCTCTTCCAGCCGTGCCCTAAGGGATTGAGGAAGAAGGATAAGGAGTGGGGATGGAGTACAAAAGGACAAGAAGAACAGTTAAAAAGTTAAAAGAAAAACTCAACATCTGTCCATTACTGACCTTAAGCCATTTTGTATATTCAAGCAGCGTCTAGATTAAATGTGCTGACACAAAAAAAGCCTGCAAAGGTCACTGACGCATAGTTTGTGTGTGTGTGTGTGTGTGTTTGTGTGAGTGTGTGGTGAGGGGTGTTTGATATGTTTCACAGCTCAAGACAGCCACCCTGGTGCTGGGTCAATATCAGGTCTTTCTGTGTGAAAATGTCCGAGCAGTGTTGACTTCAAAAACTGCAGTACCACTAGTCACTTGTCTTAAAGGCGTTTGACATACAAGAAGCGAAGGAACATGGAACTGTGGCGAGAGACAGGGAAGCCTTGTGGCACAAAAATAAAGATGGGATATCAATTGCAACGACTTCAACATTGTACAGTATGCTCAGTGAACTGCCATTTCCCTACAGTTATATTCTTTAAAAGGACTCCTAAATGACATGAGATGAGAGTTTAGCTTACATAATCCCACATTTCAAATTTGGGTCTATCTGAAACATTTACTCTATTTTTTCTGTCTATTTAGTATTTACTATTATTTATGTTATTTTTTAAAAAAGTAAAATAATTCAGTATTTTATATGACAATTGCCTTTATGCATCTGTGATAATGTTGAAAGGTCAACACTAAAAAATAAACAATGCATAAAGGATATTAAAACATCACAATCACTCAGAGAAAATTAATAATGAACATACCATCAAAAATGACCAATGGTGCAGCTCTTAGATATTTATCATGTCTGAACCCTGACAATGTCATTCAGCTTTTCACCCGCAGGCCAACAATACACACATCACGATAACAGAGTGTGTTACTGCAGACAGCTAACAGACAAATCCAGGCATCAGCCAGTCAAAGTTCACTGACGGTGCTGGGGGGGTCCCAATTACAATTTCAAACTGAGCTCACCGCCATCTCATCACCTCCAACCTCAAGACATATCCCATCATGCCTCTGTGCTTCCCTCCTTTTCCATTATGCGCCACATAAAGGAAGCTTATCAGCAATCTAATATTTAAGAATCTTATTGATGATTCCTGACAATCAGAACACTGATCAATGCAAACCACCTCTGATGATGTGGCACTGTCTGTGTGAAAGCATACATATTCATGTGGTTGGCAGGGGGTTATGTAATCAAGATGTAAATGTGCTTCCAGCTCAGTGAGTGTTACTGTGTAATTGCACGTCTACTTCAAAAACAGGGTTTCGCTGGGAATAGAGCATGATGAAGGCAGCCAATGGTTGTGATTGTGTGTAGAAGTTTCAAGCAGTGATAACCGGCTATCCAAGAATTATCTACTTTCATCTCAAAAACTTTCTCTCAGTGAAATCGGGGCACTGTCAGGGACATCAGATCCATGCACTCTATGTCTAACTGTTCACACACAATCAATCCCATCAACCCTGTGAATGAACAGAAATCACATCTAGGTGTCACATGATCCAGGTAATGATCCAGAAGCAATGGGTACATTTTACCTGTGATAGTTTTTAAAGTAGTTGACGCTCTGGCGTTTGATGGACTCCTGCAGGACCTCTGACTTGCTGCCGCAGAACTCCTCCCCCACCTGCATCAACCTGGAAGAGAGGGTTGAAGGACAGTGGGACAAATTATGACAGAGACAATGATGAAGGAAAATACTGAGAAGGTGAAAGCTTGTAGCGACAAGACCTGGACTCTTTGATGGCTGCCTATTAAACCTTTAAAGCCTTGATAATAACTTTATTCGCAGTGCACATGCACACAATGAGGCAACCATTGTGAATTTGGACTACTGTGCTTCTGCATAAACTATCCTTAAGGTCACAAATGTAGAAGTGATTTTCTAAATTTGTTGTTCATATTATTTTATCATTCAATAAAGGAAAAAAATTGTTCAAGAATAAAGAAACAGCCCTTTATCATGAAAGTCTCTGGAGGACGATCACTGCGTATGTTTGACTGACAGCTGAGCCAGCGGGGGCACAGAGACAAGATGTCAACTGACTTTATCTGGTAACTGTAACTTGCCTGTCAAGGGACAGACAATGTACTTTTACCAGTGGTATTGAAGAAAAGGGGCCACACAACGCTGCAACTATAGTAAGCAATCCAAGTTTGACATTTTCACAACTTACTGTAACCTAAACAGTGGCTTTATTAGATCAAACACTGAATGTAAATTTCTCCCTTTTGGGGATGGATTAGTCATTAGACATAAAATTTACAGAACAGATTAACATGATCCTCACATAATTTCTTGAAAACATATACTTTGTGTATACAGTGTATATATACACACTGTATATTTATGTAGAAAGTTACTGATTCTGTTTTTACTGCATCTGTTCTTTTACTTTCCTCTGAGCTGCTATGTCAACCTAAGTTTTCCTAAAACCCTCAAAATTGCTGAGCACAGACTACAATCCTACATACAGTAACAATAGGCCAAGCAACACACAGTTTGACCACAGTTTAAGAAATGTAATGAAGGTGTGTGCACTTCCTATTTGAGTATCACATTTTCATGATCGGAGTAAATATAATCAAAGTGGGGTGTTGAAATGGGCTAATGAGGACTTTCTCAGAGAGAGTATGTGTGTTTGCACAATTTGAGTCAGTTAGTGAGTAAATGACAAAGCAAATCAGTACTGTGGGAATTAAGGGGGAAAAAGAGAAAAGAAGACTGCATCTGAGAGAAAAAAAGCAAGATAATGAAGACCAATAAGTGGCTGAGCTGGCTGCTCAGGACGAGCGGAGTACCTGCTGATGACATCCAGAACCACTATGAAATCATCGTATTTGAAGTTTGACATGTCTGTCCCCAGGATGTAGGCCTTCACTTTCAACTGGACATCCTAAAGAGAGAAGTGAGAGGGACAGGGCGATTCATGGCGAGAACTTGCGATTGAGAAACTCTTGAGTTGAACAGGAGGTGGGGGGGGGGTAAATGAAAAGAAAAACTAGGGGCAGAGAGGGAGGAAGAGACATGGTCAGATCATTCAAAGAGAGAGAGAGTACGCTATTTTTTCCAACCTGCCAGATCCGTGTCAGTCCGTGCTCCAGCTTCTTCTTTACATAGCTACGGTCCACCACCAACTCATCAGACTCCGCTGCCGCTGCATCATCTAGGGGTATTCAAAAAAGCACAAAGACTGATTCAAAACTAATAACAGGACTGATAAAATTCTATTACTTATCCATCTTATTTATCTATTGTTTGACTGTCATTTCAGCATGACTCAAAGGATTTAATTTACTTATTTAAATGGATATCTACACATTGATGCATGAGCAAACTGCATCTGAATCCGTACAAAAGTAAAAAAATAAGTCTATTCTTACAATTGACGAGGAAGCAAATGAAAAATATCCCCTTGATAATGGTAAAATATAAATTCCTCAGGTGCATTTTAATACAGACGGGGAAATGTGTAGTTGAGCTGCAGATCCGACATGCTTGAACATTGTCAAAAGTCCTTCATTGTTTGTTTGACCATGTGTACATCCGGAATTCCAGCGGAAGACTCTCTACTTTCTGTGGTTGTCAGTCTGAATCTGACAGGGGCGAAGGTCACTACATCACTAGAGTCACTCAAGAGAGGTAAGACTGATAGTGACTTAGAACACAACAGGACAATACTGGATGACACTTAACGTGTTTGTTCGCTGTCAGGCAGTCATAAACAAAGCCAACATCTCCAGAGAATGCGGTTCCTCTAACATCAGCTCACTATCTACTCCTTAGTGCGTGGGCGCTTCATTTTTCTTCTCACCGATCAGACTGAATACCGCGTGGTGCAAACACTGCAGAGGCTACAATGTCATTGTAGCTGCAATACTTTCGTTTGGCTGATGTGTTGCTTTTGTTGTGTAATGTGTGCTTGTAATCCCCTTCTCAATGTATCCAGAATATTACATATTCGTTGTTCCTTGTTCTTTTCACTTTAAGATAATATTAACTTTGGTCTGCAGAATAAGAAAAATATAAACACCTGGGATCTTGTATAACATGAGGTGTACTTTTTTTTTTCACCCTGTTAAGGAAATTCTATATCGTCCAATTTCTCCACTCTACAGTAAGGCCAGCTGCCAGGGTCAGCTGCAGGGGCTCTCTTCCTTGGGATTTAATGTCTCAAAGATCTGTTAAAAAGGTAGCTGCTTGTAGACATGGAACCCTCTGTCCTGGCTCTCTTTGTAGGAAAGAAGGCCTTCCTACCCACCAAAACGAAACACAATCTTATCAATCCTTATGTAATTAAGTGGTATATTTCACTTTTGATTAATCAAATCCAGTATTTCAGGGTCAATAATATCCTACAGGGCTGTGTATGAACATTCACCTTAGAAACTTTGATATTTTCAGATGACACTCATTTCCTCAGCCTACTGCACAAGGACACTAGCTCTTGGGGCTATTTCACTAAAATATAGGGTTGTGTGCAGTGGTGTGAAACCAACCATCTAATTTTAAATGTAAGAAAAAAAACTGAGGAACCCATCAATCAGGTCTGCTCTTACAAGTACCTAGGCATTCACTAGGACAACACCTTTAGCTGGAAGGCCCGTGTTGAAAATGTGTGTTCTCATTTACAGCAGACTCAGAGCGTATGGGATAGATCAGAGGATTATGTGTTTATTCTACCAAGCTGTGTTAGTGAGCATAGTCAGGTAAGGGATGTCAGCTTGGTATTAAAATCTCACTGTTCAGTTGAAGCATGCTTGTCTGGTACAGACCACCACAAAGGTTATGGGGAGGAAAGGACACCAGTCCCTCCAGTCAATATATGAACAGTCTGTTCTCAGGTAAGCAAAGACAATACTGCCTGACCCATATAGTAGTAGGAGCTCCTGGAAGACGATATATAGTACCCCTAATGTTTTAAAAACTCATTTGTACCTGCCTCACTTAAAATTTTAAATAATGTAGCTTGAGGCTGTGTGTTCAATAGCTTCACTGTGTTCTTATAACTGGTTGTGTGTAATATGTGTAATGTACGATATGCATAATACGTGGTTGTGATTTGCCATAGAATGTGCTGCTTTGTTTATATGTTGTGGGTGGTTTTTTCGTTTTGAATGGAGGGAGCTAACTATATCTGTGCAGCATTTGAAATTTCCCTAATTTCCATGGATGTTTTTCCCAAGGAGTACATGTGCTCCCACATGATTTTTTTTAAATTAACAAACAATTTCTTACATACGTAACGATATGGCCAAAAATGTTATCATGATAAAAAGTTGCATATCTTTCAATATTGATAATCATCACAATAAGTAGCAAATCGTTATTTCTTTTGAGTTTAAAGGGTGATGTTTGCTCCTGAGTGAAAGTTGAGGAAACCTGATGGTTAATTGTGGTTTAAACTCTTCTTTATGGTCACTTGATGCCAAACAGCAGATCACTTCACAAGTCTAAATTAGAACATTCAAAACAATTATGATAAAATCTTTGTCAACAAATATAGATGAGAAAAATCAGTAAGTCAAGTAAAAGCTTTTTTCAGTCCTTTTTTCTTTTTTTAACAAAATAAACATCAATAAAAAAAATTAAGTCCTAATTCATGTATGATTCAAATGAATAAAATCAAACATTTATTGAACATTTATAGAACATTTGTTATAGAAAAAAAATTACATTGCAATAATTGTTATATTGTCCAGCCCTACATACATATTTACACTGTGTGTGTGTGTGTGTGTGTGTGTGTGTGTGTGTGTGTGTGTGTGTGTGTGTGTGTGTGTGTGTGTGTGTGTGAGATATATCTTTTTTGCGCATGTAACAGGTTTGCAAAGTGAAAAAGCCCAAAGGGAGTTCCCCTCTTCCACAGAAAGCTCTGCTCTGAACCGCTTGAAAACAGCTCGTTTGTAGTCCAGCCCTTCACTTCCTTTACTTGTGACATCACAATGAAAACGCGTCATAAAGCTTGCCATGCAGCTTGCGGGGGTCAGGCACGCCCTCAAACCAAGCTAGTCTGAGCGGAGGCCCTTTGGCTCGACTCGCCTTTGTTTGGTTTTCCATTGTAGAAATGTTGTACCTGTACCTGCTTCCAGGTACTTTTTTTCGAATCACCTCACCTCCGTCGAGGTTCCAAGCAAGCTGAGGGATACTAAAATGTAACGTGAAAACACAACAGACTGCTGATTGGTCAGAGAGAATATTCACTCTTCACTGCATCATCATTGCGCGCGCCAGACAGAGACCAGCAACAGAAAGTTTTATATTTTTGTTTTCATATGGACTCTCATCACTAAATCCACTTCTGAGAAGTTTTGAGGTGAGAAATCAGCTGTGTAGATTTCGAATATTGACAGTTTTACGAGAAGTGATGGCGGAACAAAAGTGCTTGAATATTTTCGGAGTTGAGGAGCTCCGCAAGTGGCTGCGGGGGAAGTCTGCGCCAACCCGCGTAAGGAGCGTGTGAGGCCGGCCAGCCGCCCGCTCACAGAGCCCTCTGCTCCCGCCGTCACACAGACCGCTGCAGCAACAACGGCAGAGGAAAACACAGCTGGAAGGTTTTCATACCGCTTATCTGTCTTTACATTCTGAGGAATGTTGAAACATTTTAACTTAAAGAGAAAACTGTGTGGATCGCTGGTGTGTGTGTCGCATTGAACATTACGTCGCGGCAGTTGTGTGTGGCGGCGCTATGATAACAAGCTACGTACTATCTCTGGGTACTATCTGCACTGGAAAACGGAGCAGGGCCGAGCAGAGTCGAGTCTATCGATTTACGCTATGGTAGCATTTTTCGGCAAGGCAGCAGAGAACGTCAGAACACCGGCAACAGTTCAACGTTTAGTCCTGATGGAAAGATGTGGAACAATGATGTTGTGGATGCATCACTCTGTAGCTCAAGAGTGGAGCGTACAACACATAGGGTGAAAAGAGGAGCTGCAGCAATGTGCAGTATGAGAAAAATATGGTGTTTTTTAAAAATTAAACCATGTAAACCTGTTCTGGTACAACCCCTAATTAAGATTTTGAACCTGAAAATGAGCATAATAGCACCTCTTTAAAACCCTGGTATATGGACACTCGGCCTGAGAATTAAATATTTTTTTTTTAAATTTAAAGTTTTTTTTAAAACATGGACACAGCTTTTTAAAACACTGATCACTTATCAGATGAGTGAAAACATTATTGTCACAGAAAACTCTGATTGGCGCACTGCAGCTTGTATAATGTGGAACTACTAGTTTTTGAACCAAGGATGCATACACGATACAGCAGCACCACCCATGCCACTCTTAATGTAGACAGGATTACTGAACAATATTTTTAGTAAAATAGAACAAAGGGAACATATTGTTTTCAGGAAGAGGATGGAGAGAAGGAGCATGTATTGCACACTAGCAAAGACATCCTGGCTCTTGCTATATCTACATCTGTCCACTGTAGATTAACTATCCACAAGCTGAATAAGCAACTGGTATAAATTAGTGTAATAGTATACTAGCTTACTAATAGTATATTATTAATTTAAGTTATAGCAGTTTAATTTTTGTAGGTTTTATTCATTCATTAAATCCTTGTTCAAGAAAAATGCTCTACATGGTGGTTTGTCTCTACAAACATGTCAACAATCAGAATGAGTAGCATAGGGTACGTTGTAATGTTTACTCGCACACCATGCTCGTAAATAATTTTTCCTTGTTGAACATATGTATTTTTTGGGGCAAATGTGAGTGAAATATTCGCACAGTAGAGAGGAAAAGAATACTGATGAGAAAGACATTCAAGAGGCAAGAATTTCCAGGCTTCAGTCTTCAGTGTAAGGGCAATGAAGAAAACATAAATGTGTCATTGACAGAATATGCGCAGATCTTGTGCTTGAGGTCACACACACTGCCCTTCATTAACCATTAAACCAGATGATGTTTAGTCAGAGACAGGGAGCCAGGCATGAATCATGCGTAGTGTTTTCTTTTTCTGAAGCAGTGTGACACCTCAAACATACAAACACATAATTTAAGTCCGCTTTCCAATGTTGAAAAAACTCTTCACTCTTTGACAGTATTCCTTCATGGTGATATAGACAAAAAAGTTCAAAAAGCGTCGTTCACTAAGACTTTACAGAGGTTATAAAGGGAGCTGTGTGAAATCTGATAAATTGCCTCAAGTGATGTCACTTGAGTAAGCTCTGGCTGAGTTTACCAGACCTTTGTAGTCTGCTCTTCATCTCTGCTTAAGGCTAGCAGCTCGAGTCTTCATTAGCCTTCACTAGTACAACACACTAGGATCTCCAGCTGAACTGTCAGCCGTAGAGTTGCATTATGGGTAATGTAGGTGTCAGGTTTTGACAAGGACGAATAATGTATGGAATTAAAAAGACGATATCTCTGGTTCTGCGCTATCCAAGTGTCCACTGTGAATGTGAGCGGACTGCAATGGTAATTTGATAGTACTGGAGTACTCTTAACCATGGTTCATCAATAATCACTTAATCATTAACATCTGTAGCAGCTGACCTTTCTGAGAAACAAATTCTATCTAGAAGAACTCTATCCCACGCAGCATAGTTCAGCTTACAAGGCCTTCCTACTCTATTCTGTTCATTTTCATCAGTCTGCATGTAGACCAGCACTTTACCCACAGGGCCTGTGTTAATCAACTCTGAGACATACAATTAGCAACAGAGAGGATCTGCTCAGCCTTATTATGGATTCTGACAGAAGGCTCAATACACCAAAGACGAGAAAATTTCTCGAGAGAAATTCATGTCAAGTTTTATTTGCAGCAGTAGCTTGATACAATGGGTTCCCCTTCCACGCCATTAATGGGCAACCCCATGCCTCAAGATTATTCAAGGCAACAATTGTCCATCTTAAGAAGTCTAACCAAACATTAAGTACATTGTATCTTATTAAAGCAAGTGAAAAAGACGGACAACGATGATTTAATCACCAATTATAATAGGTGTTTAAGAAGTTTTGTAGAATAAAGTGTTATTTTCCTTCGACAGCAATCTTCATTATTTGCATCTGCTACTAACTTCAAATTCAGGACAACTTTGTTAATAATCTGAGTGCATCAAACCATGAACTCTGTGTCACGAACAGTCTCATGAGTCACACCAGTTGTTTCAACAACAGATTTGTATATTAACTTGACATGGTCACATGTGTCTCATCCTTAGGGAGAGGGAAAGCCTCTCCTATTACCAAGAATGGGTAACAGCCGTTTTGAGCATGAGACCGGCAAGCTAATTTGGTGGACATAACAGTAGATCAAATTTAAATTCTGGCCAGCAAGAACACCTCTGCACCTAGCTATATCATACATGTTTATCTTGTCCTCCAGCCGATTGCAATCATCATACTCAGAAATGGATGCAAGACTGATACACCTCAATCTTTGCCTTGGTATTTTGGTTTATATGAAACATCTGGTATTATTCACCTGAGATTCCTGGCATTCACTGGGAGTGTGCTCATGATGCATTTTAAATTCATCCCATTCTTTCCATCCTTTCATATTACCTCCACAGCCACTACTGTCATGCTTTAGCTACTACTAGTCATGATTTCTAATAACGAATTTGTGGCAGGGCTTAATCAAACACATCATGGGAATTTAAATGTATGTCCTCATCTGGTAGTTTTCAAACACTGCCCTTGAGACCCCAATAACATTGGTAGTAATTTGAGACATTAACTCAAACTGGTGAAAATAATTGCATCATCCACTAAAAGGCACAAGAACAGAGGGCTTGGGAGACATCGTGACATGGCAACTTGACATATCTGGGTTTCATTTAATGAGCACAAGGACAGCAGTGGGAGCGAGGGGGTGTGAGGAACAAAAACATTTGGAGAAGACAAAGTGAAAGTGGGGTTGTGAAAAAAAGAGCCCTGACAGGGTGAGAGAGCTATAACTGATACAAAACTAAGAAAGAGTATGTGAATAGAGCATAGCATCTGTTGGGTTCAGGTAATTTTAAACTGAAATCTGACAACTGAGCTTGCAAAATGTAGTCACACAGTAAGAGGCTTCTCATGACAGCACCCAAGTAGTATTATTCTCTTCACACAATAAAAAGGTACATCAAATACTGATGCTTTACATGACATTTTTGAATCCATTATATTTTTTTCCCATTTAACAAATAATAATTTTTCTTCATTTGTCCGCATTAATTCCCCATATTCGTCTCCCACTGCTGAGCTGGTGAGGGTGTCGACAGCCTCCCCGGGTAAACTACTTAGAAAGCCTTAATAACGGTTATTAAAAAGTGTTAATAGAGAGAATAGAGAGGGAAGAAAAGATAAATGATAGGGAAAGCCACCCTTTGCCACAGTGTAGGTGGTAACCAGTGTTTGACCTTTGGTGGCATTGTGGGTAATGACTCACACCCAGAGGGGCCTTGCCTCCCCACTGGTTTCAAGCTATGACTCAGAAAAGAGCAGCAGGTGCATGACTTTGCATTAATCTGTAAAAGTTTAGCAAGAGAAAAGTCAAAACATGGCTTGTGGTTTCGGAATATAAAAACACAATCTAAATTGAAGCAATTGTAAAAAGTACATAGAATTGGACAGTTAAAGGGGCTGTACACAGTTTTTAGCTTGCAACCACTACCTATAGAGAATGACACTGAGACAGCCTTAAACAAAATGCTGGAAACTCAGGTAAACTTACACTACAATGTTACAGTAATATTTTTATCAGCTTGAGATTGAACTAATCCATGTTTGTTGCATGAAAACGTTACATTGATTGCATTTAGCCGACATATGTCGCTGTTAGCTCGCCTGCTGCCTTTTCAATAACTATTTGTGTATCTTTCATCAGAGAAGCTCAGCAAAGTCAGCACAGCTAAATGTATTGGATGATAACAAAAATGGTTAGTAGCTAGACTGCATATAATAAATGAGATTGTTGCCTCACTTTACAGTTATAGTAACCATAGTAAGTAACGTTACTGTAGTGAATGGGTCTTCCGCTGTGTTGTTGTACCGTGCCGTTATGTTGCATTATTGTATATTATGTGGGTCACGTCAGTTATAGCAACTGAGATGTGTGAAGAAGCTGTGTCACTTGTAGTGAACAACGGTGTGGATTTGTGCATTTCACATTGAATAAATTTGGAGCTACCCTAAATTCCTTTCTCCTCCCCAGAGAAGAAGGGGAGGGGTCAAAGTTGCTTTCTCTAAGTGCTAGCCCGACCATAAAACTGGCACCTTTTTGATTCCGAAGCTGATAACGCGGGGCCTGACTGTTAAACTGACAAAAGGACACAAGCCAGCCATTGGCATCTCCCTGAACAGCCTATCAAAACTTACCCCACCACACACGTTTCCGTGGAAACTGACCTTATTCTTTGTTTTATTACCACATCAACAGGATACTCCTTGTCTCACCTAAGTGTGACATGTTCCAGACACTGAACTTTGGATGACAAAGGACTGCAGTCTCCAAATAATCAAAGCATTTAAGTTAATTAAATCTTTAGTTACCTGAATACGTTTGCCTCTATTTGAGTAGTTATGTTAACTGTTGTTATCTGTTGTTGATATTAGTGCTGAAAAGAAGTTACTTGTGCAATGTTTTATTTTCAGCAAGACACTCCTTCATCTAATGTAATCAATGCTTGTTCACAATACTTTCTTACAAAATCCCTTTAGAAATGATGACAAAGAAATGTTTTACTATACTCTTAATCGCCAGCTTGAATTTAAGGATGAATCAACAAATTCCCCAGTTCCTAAGGAGAGACGATCTTTGATTTAATCCACTTTCCTCATGTAACCTGAGCTCCCCCAAGTGGACGAAATAAGTATTACATGCCCTCGTCGGAAATGCGGTTAAATGTGTAAAAATACTGACCAATAATGTGACAATTGTTTCCTGTTACCAAATGCCTAGAACAGTACAACCGTTCAACCATTGAGGTTCGATTGTGGAAAATATTTGATTATAATACGTGCAAATAGATTTCTTTTCTTTAGAC
>NC_060158.1:18670105-18687266 GCF_021292245.1 Micropterus dolomieu | reverse complement strand
TTGTCCCAATAACGGAGCTGTCATTAGTATCAGTAATCAGTCAGACATCAAAATAATGAAAGAAGTGCCTTACCAGCAGTTTGTGGTTATTACCATAACAAAGGCATATTATGACAAATTATCCAGCTCTTATCAATTAATGTAATGCCACTTATGTAATGCCACTTACAGATGTGAGTAACATCAATACCACTAACCAGGGAAGGTTAAAATCAAGGGCAACTGAGTTGCTTTGACCTGGATGACTGAGAATCTTCACAGACGTCAATACCACTACTGTAACACCTTATTAAATGAGGGCTTGATTACTGCATTTTTCTTAATTGAAAAAAAGATTCAAGCAGTAAATTCAACATATTCATATGCTGCACATGTTATTGCTTAGCAACATTGTGTTTCTCTGCCACACTGGCATCAGGGGACTTTGGCACAGTTCTTCTGCTTGTTTGTTCATGGCCAATTATGTGTGATTACTGTTGATTTTCACAAAACCAGGGGGAACAATAATAATCACTACTACACTGCAACATTTACAAAATTACAATGGGGAGAGCTACATAGTTACTTTGTTCATGAGGCATGTGTGTAAACTGAGATTTTATTAGGATCTGATGCAGAACATCAGCTACTGAGGTCAGGGGCGTTTCCAGGCTCTTGAAACATTGGGGGCTTAGCCCAGCCCAGAAATCTCCCTACCGTTGCCGCCTACCCAAAGTACATCTATAAAGCAACACTACTGGTAATAATTAACACTGATAATATTAACTAGGGGGGTGTGGGGGTCCTCCCCCTGAAAATTTGGGCTTTAAACACTTAATTTCCTCCATCCTGCTGAATTTCTGTCTGAAGTGACAATTCAAATATATATATATATAGTGTAATATAATGCAAATTTAGGTGGCAGGTGACAATTCAGAATATAAAAATACAGAATGTAATTCAGTAATTAGTAGCTATATATCGCACATTTGGAGAATTATTAAATTTGTTTGGCCCACAACACAACACAAGAAACAGCTCCAGCAGAGGTGGAGGGTGTGGGGGCTGTTAAAGATGTGATTGGGCCAGCCCAATGTCAGTATAGGCCTATGCTTTATGGGCCGATCGTTGGCCCATTTTTTAAAAACAGTTAGGCCTATATTAATAAATGACTGACTTGTAGCCTACTCGATGAGAGGAGCGCACTGCTCTTCATCAGAGGAAGAAAACCAAAACTGAAAACACTCTGCTCAGACCTAAATATCACCACAAATGTTCACTTCAGCACCTCTGATAAAGTGCAGCTCACAGCTGCTTTAGAGGTAATGAAGCAGAGACAGCAGGACACAGAGCGACAGGTGTCTGTGTCGTGGTCAGGTGTCGTGATATTCCCTCACTACTTTGCGGCGACGATAACCGTTAATACATTGAATAGACGCTGACCGGCAACATATTTAAATGTATTGATTACAATTTTGCTGGGTACAATTCAGAAGCCGCGGACAAGCCCTGAAGCTGTGAGCAATGCGCGCTCTCTTTTCTCGTGCTCTCTCTAAACGCAGGCAGGCTGAGTAACGGTGGGGGGGTCACGTTACGTGAACTTCAAACAAAATGTAGCAATATTATTGCGAGTATCCTCCGCACTATGAAGACCTGCGACACAGGCTGCGTCATGAAGATTACTGCATATTAACATAGAATTTATTTATTTTTTGCTGTTGTGGAGTTACATTCGGATCTACAGTCAAAACATCCGGGGCTAAAGCCCTGGAAAAATTACCTGTTGACGCTGATGACTGATATCACTGATCAGATTTTGGCAAAATTATGCTTCACAGTGACAGATATTTACATTTCAAATTAAGGTTATCATTTGTCCCCATTTACTGGATTCCTGGAAGCATTTAATTGAACGTTCCTTCAAATAGCAATTAGCACAGCAGATTTTGCTGTTTAATGAAATTAATTGCATTGCTCTAATGTTTGTGGGTGTCTGAGGCCATGGTTTGTAATTTGTACTCTCTTTTACTGTCATCTTTTGCTCATGTATACACATAGCACACAGACCCTGTATTAAGGACATAGTATGACATCAGTGTAAAGGCCTTTAGAGAGCCTTTAGTTCTTAATGAACTGTTTGGGTGATTTTATTTTACACTATATTGTTTATATAATAGTTTTCAACAAAATCTGTAATCTCCATAGCAACTTTGATTACTCACTCCTCAAACAGTATACAAAGCTTGTTTTCTGCCTCTTATTTGATATTACAGTGCACAAAAATGAATGAAATGTAGCAGGGTAAATGATAGTGTTAGACACACTTGACTGTTTTTATATCAGGAGAAAGAAGGGGTAAATTATTCCCTCAGAAGCTGAGTATGCCATAACAGAAAGAAGAGGAGAAAGTTAATTGGCTGTCTCCTGGCCAACTGGGATCTCTATTCACTTTAACATGCAAAAGAACCACTAATTATAGGACACAATACACTGCTATCTCGTGGCTCACTGCAAACTTTGCAGGTCAGACAATCAGATGTTCCCTGTAAAATCAAAGCAAAACGCATCATGGCGGAGAGGCGGTAATTAGCCTTCACTCTCCAATGACATGAAAGCCTGGATGTTTGAAAACATGCTGAGTGATACTCTGAAAAAACAAAGCTAACAATTGTGTCTGGCATTCATATACAACTAATATGCATAAGCAAATGGTCAATGACGTATTTTCAACGGGCCAATTTTAAAATACAAAAAATAAAACATTTATTGCCATTGTTCAAACATTAACAATGCTGTGTACACATAAATTAATGTAATTTTTTCAAATTAAATGATTTCAGTGTTTTTTCAGCTACATAAACTGTCTGTGGCCTTACAAAATGTCATGTGGTGCGACCATAATTTATTTTAAAATTAATTGATTTCCTTAAGATGCTTAACAGTTTCATGCTTAACAAGTTCTCAGTAATATACTTAGATACAATGTATTTGCTTTTATTTTGGGTTTTTGTAAATAATGATCTTATATTTTTGTTCTATAATGTCACAGTCCCCTTCTTAAATATAGTTAATTTTCTCTGTAAATTGCATAAAACTGATAAAAATGTTTTAAAAATACAACTTAAACTTAAAATTCACTTAAACATACTGTATCAGTAATTAATATTTGAGTCACAGGAATGAGATTTTATTTTTAATTTAATACAGTTATTGCTATTATTGGTCGCACCACATGATGAGTGGTCACTCCAAATGATATTTACACTGCATATCATTAAAAATATAGATTTAAAGAGATCAATAAACAAAAACTTCTAAACTAAAAATATATTTAAACCAGATATCATTATTAAAAATTAACAAAATTTTCATGAACACAAACATTTCATAAACAGTTTTTGATGAAAATCTCATTACAAACATTTATTTTAGTGCAGTACACATTTACGGCTTTGTTTTGAACAAACATAACTTGACAATATATTTAATCTAATTTCATTAACTGCAGGCATGTGGTGTTAACTGCAGGTATGTTTTTTTCTCGTTTATTGGGTGTGTCAGAGGCATTACCCAATCAACAGCCACATTTAAAAGACAGTGAAGTCCAGTGGCTGGCGTACGCAACAGGATGTTCAAGGCACCACCATTTCCGTTGAAATAAATGCTTTGCTACATTTTGTTAGGACTAAAGTTGGCTTCAAACTGAAAATAACTCTAAATTTACTTTATTCCACAGGGGAATCGAATAATATTGCATAGTTACCAAAGTGAAATTACAAGTTCTAAATATTTTTGGGGGCATTTTTCTCATGATATTGTACAAAGACTAAAAATAATCCTTTGTTTCTGAAATATAAGAAAAAGTGTGTCGAATTGCAGAAAAATTGATTCCAAATTATACTAAAATAAAAGTACTTTATATGTAAAAGTCATAAATTGAATATAAAAGGAGAAAAACTAAATTGCCAATCATGGAAACCACTTTTCAGCGGTCGCACCACATGATATTTGGTCGCACCACATGATATTTTGTAATTTAGTCAAAATTTACAGGCACAGAACAGGCCACCTAAACAAAACAAGCTAGCTTCCTACAAAAGGACTCCATGAAATTTATAATCAAAACAAATATTGGTAGAAATAACTTTATATTAATTGTTTTTCTGAGGTCATGCCACATGATATCCAAAAGTGGCAACTACATACCAGCTGTTACAATTTTACATTTTTCCAGATTTGAGAAAGAGTTAAAAAACCTACTTGCTGTTTCAGTGGGTCCTTGGTAATTATTAAACTTCCTGTTTTCTAATGGATTTCAACATCCCAAAATGGTCGTTTGTTGATGGTCGCACCACATGATATTTCATAAAATGGTCAAATCATCGGACAAAGTTTGCTTTGATTTATTGTAGTGAAAAACAGTGTGGATTTGTGCATGTTATATTAAATAAATTTGGAGCTACTCCAAATTCCTCTTTTCTTACCCAGAGGAGAAGTATGAGATCAAATTTCAACAGACGGCTGAAGAGACCCCAACAGAAGGGGGGTGGAAAGGTCGCTTTCCCTAAGTGCTATTCCTGAACAGCCTGATCATAAAACTGGCACCTTTGATTCCGCAGCCTGATAACGCGGTGCCTGACTGTTAAACTGACAAAAGGGACATTAACCAGCGATTAGCATTTCCCTGAACAGCCTATCAGAACTCTCTTTAAAAGGGGGCAGGAAACGCTAAACTGCCCCCCCACACACACGTGATCGTGGCAACTGACCTTGCTCTGTGTTTCATTACCTCACCAAAGGGATACTCCTTCTCACCCAGGTGTGACAAAATCCAGGACACCAAGGACATCCCTGAACTTTATGTAAACAAAGACTGCAGTCTCCAAAGACTCAAAGCATTACCTGTTTAATTAAATAATCTTTTAGTTACTTGATTACGTTTGCCTCTATTTGAGTAGTTATGTCACCATGTTGTTGGTATCTGTTGTTGATATTATTGCTGAAAAGAATCTAAATAAGTTACTTTTGCAGTGTTTTAATTTTCAGCAAGATTAAGGACACTCCTTCATTTTATGGGTAACCAATGCTTGTTCACAATACTTTCTCACACAATTCCTTTAGAAATGATGATAAATGTCATATTAACGCTATTAATTGCCAGCTTGAATTTAAGGCTAAATAACTAAATTTTCCAGCTCCTGAGAAGATTGTTTTTGGATTAATCTAAGCTTTCCTCATGTAACCTGAGCTCCCCCAAGTGGACGAAATAAGTATTACATACCATCGTCGGAAATGCCGTTAATGTATAAATGTCACTCATTATTTATCATGACCAATAATTTGACAATTGTTTTCCTGTTACCAAATGCTTAAACTTAGAACGGTACAACCGTTTGACCAGTGAGGTTTGATTGTGGGAAATATTTGATTATAATACGCGCAAATAGATTTTCTTTTTCTTTTATAGACATATTAAAAGTTTAGAAAGACAGTCCCTCGGGAAACCGGAAACGGCCGCCCTACGGGAAACGAAGGACTGCCCTCTGGGGAACCACGCCCCAGACAACAAAAGAGCGACACACAACGTCGTTTGCGCTCTTCCTCTCTTCCTCTTCGCTCTGCTCTCCGGACGCTTCCCTCTTAAACGGCGCTTCGGCACACGCCCGGCTTGCCCCCTCCCGGCAACGCCCTAAGAATTCGACCAGCGCAACGAAGTCTTTGTTTCGCTTGAAGCTACACAAGTGCCGTGACATCGATTTGTCCCTCAGTTCCAGCAACTTTACTTGTTTGTAGTGAACAACGGTGTGGATTTGTGCATTTTACATTGAATAAATTTGGAGCTACCCTAAATTCCTTTCTCTTCCCCAGGGAAGATGGGGAGGGGTCAAAGTTGCTTTCTCTAAGTGCTATCCCGACCATAAAACTGGCACCTTTTTGATTCCAAAGCTGATAACGCGGGGCCTGACTGTTAAACTGACAAAGGGACACGAGCCAGCCATTGGCATCTCCCTGAACAGCCTATCAAAACTGGCATCCCCACACACGTTTCCGTGGCAACTAACCTTATTCTTTGTTTTATTACCACATCAAAAAGGAAAACCCTTCTCACCCAAGTGTGACATGTTCCAGACACTGAACTTTGGATGACAAAGGACTGCAGTCTCCAAACACTCAAAGCATTTAATTAAATCTTTAGTTACCTGAATATGTTTGCCTCTATTTGAGTAGTTATGTTAACTGTTGTTGCTATCTGTTGTTGATATTAGTGCTGAAAAGAAGTTACTTGTGCAAGGTTTTTATTTTCAGCAAGACACTCCTTCATCTAATGTAATCAATGCTTGTTCATAATACTTTCCTACAAAATCCCTTTAGAAATGATGACAAAGAAATGTTTTACTATACTCTTAATCGCCAGCTTGAATTTAAGGATGAATCAACAAATTCCCCGGTTCCTAAGGAGAGACGATCTTTGATTTAATCCAAGCTTTCCTCGTGTAACCTGAGCTCCCCCAAGTGGGCGAAATAAGTATTACATGCCCTCGTCGGAAATGCCGTTAAATGTATAAATATCCTGACCACTAATGTGACAATTGTTTCCTGTTACCAAATGCCTAGAACAGTACAACCGTTCAACCATTGAGGTTCGATTGTGGAAAATATTTGATTATAATACGTGCAAATAGATTTCTTTTCTTTAAACATTAAGTTTAGAAAGGCAGTCCCTGGGGAAACCTGAGACGCCCCCTGGGGAACCACGCCCCAGGCAACAAAAGAGCGACACGCGACCTCGCTCGCTCTTCTTCTTTTCTCTCTCTTCTCTTCTGTTCGCTGTTGGCTCTTCCACTCTGCTCGGCCCTCTGGACGCTTCGGCACGTGTGGCGTGCCTCGCCAGGCAATGCCCAGACTCGGCCAGCGATACAAACAGGCCCTTTGTTCGCCTGAAGCTACACACCTGAAGTGCCGCGACATCGATCTGCCTCCAGTTTGTTTTATTTTCTTTATTTCTTTTGTTTGTTAAAGTTATGAGTCCGTTAAGTTACACTGGACTAATTCAGGAACGACCAAGTTCCATTTTAAGCCTTTTTCGTCGAGCCAACTTCACCGAGGTCAGACCAAGCCACGTGGTCTCGCCAGCTACAACGAAGGAAACCTGCAAACAGCCAAATTGCCAGACGGAGGAGACGTTTCAATCAGACACGGAGAACCCTGGAGAATCCCTAGCAAAAAGCCAGGATCGGCAGCTAGCGTGGGACCCGTGCAACAGGCCAAAAGCAGGCTGTCGACAAGCAGTGAGACTTAACACACGTCCTGTGATCAGATGTCCATTTTAACCCCTAAATTATAGCATTAGTTTACTTTAGTTAGCTCTTCTATGCCGTATGAGTCAAATGCTTCCCACAATCGAACCTCCAGGCTCATTGTTCAGCAAATGTTTATGTTCCCTGTATCCAACCATCTTTTTATCACCGTAGTTAGAGAATAAATTCACTGTAATATAATCAAGAGCTGTGTGTGTTGCCTATTTATAGTTCCTGCCAAGAGAATTGACCCTTTAGATATGAGACTGACTGACTGATTTAAGATAATTGAGCGATTATTAACTAACTGATCACTAGTAATAATTGTATAATTATTCAAAACTACCTAGAGGTCCGGAGACTCTAGGATTATAACAACTCCGGTGGTGCCCTTTACGAGGAAATTCTGATTTTATGAATAATAATTCATAATTGGGTATCAATTCTCAAATTTATTAAAATGCATAACTAATAAATTTAGGTCCACTACACACTAAAATGACAAATGCCCAGTACTGTAGATATATAAAATGTATATGCAGCTGGACAACCAGTCACTGTCTGTGCATCAGAAAGTAATCCATCAGCAATGATATAATGATCACGTACCTGGGCCGAAAGTGAGTTTCTGCTTTCACAAAATGGCAACTTCATTATTTCTACATGACATACAGTACATGGGAGTAATATGTATTAATTTACAAGTGAAAAGAATATATGACCTTGTCCTTTAAAAGTCCTTTAAAGGAGATGCATTTGAAGGGATTGCAAATAAATCAACTAACTATATACACACATGTATCTATAAGCAGGTTGAAAATATTGAGAAAAGATGCATTAGATTGGTGCTAAGTCACATCAACTCAGGGGAAGGGAATGAATATGCATGAATAAAAAGATATGATGAAATGGGACAATCCAAAAAAATTGCAATATGTACTGGGAGAGGTCAGTAAACCAAAGGTTATTTCACATAGCATGCCCCCTATTATATATGCCGAGTTACTCTGAACATTAATAAGGTGTGAAGGCCAATTCTCACCCTGCTGAAAACTGATTGTTTTTCTTTATCATTCCAGAGCAGACAGCTGTCATACATCTCAATATTAACGTACATGGCTCATGCCCATGCTCTTTATGAACATGAAACAGATTCACAAACTGGCCAGGGTTATTTGCTTTCACACACTCAAGTGCTCTTACCCCTGTGCCTGACAGGCCATCAGTGTTGATCAAACATGACAGGGTGTGTGCTACAGCAGCAAATCTACTTTGTCAAGTAGGAATGTGACCCTGGCCCATACTGCTTCCTGAAACAACCTTTTCATTCATCAAGTGGCAAGATTAATTAGTGACACATTACACTGACCAGCTCAATATATTAAGTGACCACAGCCCTAAATTCAGTGAGATGCTCTTTTGGCTTTCTCGCTGATGGGAGAAGTGACATTGTGTGTGTGTCAGAAAGATGGGGGGCAGAGAGTGATCTTTGGTTGGTCTGACCGTTACGACTCCTAAGACTTCTTGTGCAAGATGGAGGTCACTGTCAGTGCAAAATACCCTTCGACAAATGAGACAAAGCCTGTACAGCAAATCATTACTCTGGCGGACTCCCACAAACACAAATTAGGATAACCAGAGAAAGGAGAGAGCCAGGACAAAGCCAGGGTCAGGGACACCTTTACACTGATGACAGAGGTGATAGGCAATCAAATAGTGAGATGACAGATATGCCTCGTGAATGGGAATGCAATATATGTCCTTTCCCCTGCTACTTAGGACTTAGCATGTCACCAACCATTCAGGACAAACTTGTGCCCTCATCCAGTCCCCTGATGAACTCTGTTCAATGTGAGAAATGGAAAATGAGCTATCTTTCGTTACGCAGCAAGAAGGTACCAGCTACTTTGACAGTTCTGTATTTGCAGCTAATATCCGACAAAGTCTTTGGCAAGACAAATGACAAACAGTGATGAGGTGAAAAGTGTCATAAAGCAAATCCAGTATGGGTTCTTTTCTTACACTGGTAAGAAATTCAACTTCTAGTGGAGCTTACTGCTAAACCGCAAAGAATGTACTGTCTTGACAACTGAGCTTCCCAAAGCTGATGTTTTCACATCTGGCTGAATGAAGGCAGGATGGAGAGAAGCAGCGACACAAGCAAGACTTTTCTTGTTGATCCAGACATAAGCTTTGGGTTTGGACAGATGTGGTGTTCAGTTGTCTTGCTGTTTTTAATGGGCCGTAACTAGAGTGCAGCTATACTGAGTTTCCAGTGGCGAGTCAGTGCACTTTACTGTTATCGTCACAAAATGAGCCAAATGTACAAAAACTTGCTATTTCTTTTCTAAAATGATATAACAGGTAAAATTTGGGGATCTAAATTATATCAGAAAGTCAAGAATGTAACTGGAGAAAAGATTTAAAAAAAAAAAAAAACGTGTGGAAATAATGTAACTTACATCAAAGATTACATATTTGTAGCAGGTTATCTCTAAACGGTACCACATTGGACTTAACACAGCTGGACTTGAAAGTCCTGTTTCTATTAGCATGGAAACAGATAACACTCACAGTCACACATGACACATTTCTGTAAGAAAAATACAAATTCACAGTTCATCACCTTTGCATATATTTATCCGTAAAGCCATACAACAGGCTCATATCAATTCCGCAATGTAAATTCAACAATGTGTACACATCATTTATATTCATGCAATTAGGACAGCCTGTCAAATCAATTTAAATTTGATAATGACTACATTCAAAAAACACTATTATTGCACCACAGAGCTACTGTAACTACTGGAGTTACTGTACTGTAAAACTATAAAGCACATCTCTGTTTTTTTGCAGAGAGGTGTATAAGTGGCAGTGTAATCCAAAGCGATTACTCCACTATTGACTCATTCAATGGACTTGTCAGATTTATAATAAAATAAACTTTCCTTAGTAAATGCTGAAAGATATGTGCCACTTCAGTAACTGTAGCGCTGCACTGAAGCACCAGCACACATTCAATACTCTCTTTTCATAGGCCAGGGTTCAATCATTCCTCTCTGTGAGCTATAAAGCTGCTCCTAGTGTATGCTTATCAAACAGACAGGAAATCTCTGTCTCAACCAATGTGGCAAAACATGATAACCTTACACCGCTTAAATGGAAAGACTTAAATGGAGATTTCCTCCAACTTTCAATCTATGGATTAGAGGTTTTATGAGTCACCTGACCCTGCCCTCAACTTTTACACCATTTAGCAACCAGTTCTGGATCAGGTAGAAGAGATGGATGACTCTGACATTTCAAATGTATAGATACAACCCTGCTTATTTGTTTAATTTTATTTTCCTTACTTCCTTTTCTTTCCTCAGTTGTGTTCTTTGTGTGTTAATAAATCGCTCATCACACTTACCATTGAACTTTTTTTTTTTTAAATGTAAATTTGTAATGGTGCACTAGGTAAGGGTTATTTGTGGGATGGGATTTTGTTCAAATATATGTAAGTGTACTTCAAATTGTATTTGTATAACTTTTTTCAGCTTCTGGTACAGGGAGAAGATTTGATGTTTTGTGAGCAAATCTAAATGAAAAACTAGAGAGAAAACAACGGACAAACAAAGACTATAGAGAGTTAAAATGATAAAAAGGAAGGAGAGTTTGAGGTACCAAATATTAGCTTGTGCAAGATTGAAGGTGTACAAGTCATGTGCTCCGTCTATGGGATGTGCTACGTGTGAGGGGTGGTCTTTAATTGCACCAAGATATGATGCTTCTACAGGGAACTGTGCGCCTTGTTGCTGCCTTTTGGCAGGTCAGAACAAATACAGTAGTGCTGCTGAATATAAATTGGTTCTGAAAAATTCCAAAAGGTCATAGGAATTAATAGCTGTCTCTTACCTGGAATGGGTGTGGTCTCCTGTTTGTCATGCTCCTCGTGCCACTGCATGGTGCGGTGGTAGCTCAGCATAACCTCCCACAAAGCCTTGCATAGATCTGTCAGGCAGGGAATGTAGCTGTCCAGGGTAATATGCTGCCAACAGAGAAGCGATGAAAACAAGGTCACTGATGCTCTTTTCTACACAGTATTTGAATTCCTTGTCATATTGTTATATTGCTCTATGTGTGTCAAATGTCTCTTATGTGCTTCTATTGTAGATAAAAAAAATACTTCTGAGTTATAAAGCACACAGTGCTGGACTACTTTAAAATAAATTACAAGATTCAGCACGAGACAAAAAATAAGGTAATGAGCTGTCCTCTATGTTACATTTAATTAAAGCCTGCTTAGACTCGTCATTCAAGGCATTGTGTTGGAAAAAATCTATTTTCTGCGTCAAAATGAACATTTTCATGTTATGTAAGAGCTAATTAAGGACTGATTTAAATAAGGATGCTATTAAGAGGGTGTCTTCCTAATATACAGATTTAAAAATATCTGATGTGCACATTCGGAGGGCTATTATATTATACTACATGACAACTTCAGTTCAAAATTAACATGCACAGATGACAATTCTCAGTTGCATTTAGGTTAAAAAGAGAGAAGAACTATCCTTTTAGCAGTCATGTAAAAAAGGAAATGGATCTCACAGAGCTATTCCCTCTCAGGATAACAATGTACTGATGGTTGTCGTGGAAACAGCACTTGTGTCAAGTTCATACACATACATAAACTCAAATGAGATTTTGTTTTTGTGCGATTCTTTAATCGCACTGTATAGCAAGCCCAGTACTATAGATATATAAAAATGTATATGCAGCTGGAAAACCAGTCACTGTCTGAGCATCAGAAAGTAATCCATCAGCAGTGATATAATGATCACGTACCTGGGCCGAAAATGAGTTACTGCTTTCATAAAATGGCAACTTTATTATTTCTGCATTACATACAGTACATGGGAGTAATATGTATTAATTTACAAGTGAAAATAAGATATGACTGATAGTTCTGACAGCAACATGCCTTAAGTATGTCTTTAAAGAGAATTCTAATGCTGACCTGTGTTTTTTATATAAATAAATAATTATCTACGTACCTATATCTGACAATTTGACTTAATCCATGGACTAACTGCAACTCCTGCATAGAGCTTTGTGAGTTATTACAATGGTGCTAAATCCAAAACAGGAAAGTACTCAAAGGATAATGCACACTGCTGTTTTTCTTGCACACATCCAGCAGATGAACACGTCTGATTCTGACCTCGTAGGAGGCCAGGCAGCCTGGACAAATGCTTGTGTTAAATTAAAATTTGGCCCACCTAAGAATAGTGCAGCTGGCACAATAGTAGCCACTGACACAGTTCAGGGCTCTACAGAACAACTCGCCTGTCAACATGCTCAGTGACCAATTAATCACTGCCAGATGAAACAGCGCTGTCGACAGCAGCCGCACTTTACTTTGTTTAATCCATGGTAATAAATAAGCATTTGCAGATCCCTGCTATCTTTCACAAAAGCATTGTAAATTACGAACCACAAGCCTCACACACTGGTAATGGCAGACAGAGAAAACAGTGCATTGCAATACAGACCCCAACTGTGTCAAAAAAAAAAATAAAAAAAATAAAAAAAATTAATAAAGTCCCACATCTTATTCTGGCTTTTTCCTCTGGCATGTCCGAGTCCCTGAGTGACAAACAACCATTTGCCAGGACAATCTCTCAGCAGAACATTTGCTAGGGAGACATCTGAAGTAGATTCACGACTGTGAGCCATCAGCAAGAAATTTTCATATAATGGCCTCTATCTCAATGATGTTAATGACAGAGCTGTTGCCCAAGGCAGCCAAATTCCAAACAGGCATGAATCCACTGCTGTCGAGCACTGTTGTTCAAGATGGCCTGTAATTCAACAGCCATTTCTCATAACAGTAACATATCACTACACTGAACAGTGAAGTTTCTCGGGTAATCAAACATTTTTAGCTCTTCAAATTAGAAGTGGGAAAGTTGGTAATGTACTATACTGTATGAAAGTACTGAATACTCGAGGTGAGGCGATGCTTTCAAACACATTTAACTGTTAATCACACATCAGACTGTTAGCCCATTCTCAATAGCACATTAAAGCAACATGCACTGCAAAACCTCCAATGAGGACAGTCAAATATCTCACAAGTGTAATAAATCCTCATTTAAATTAGTTTTAACTGCACTCAAACTAGAGAGGTTTATAATACCTGTGCTACAATGGACATTAATCACGTTTCCTTATTGAGGACGTTTGTGTAACCATAAACACTGGGAATGCTTCTCCAAATTAACATTTTAACAACAAACCCTTACACTGCTCTGACCACAGAAAACCGTTCACAGTGGTGAATGGTACGCTTAACAAATTTGTAGAATCTAGAATTACAATTTTTGTGTACAGTCAAAGAAAATAAGTGAGTGCTTAGGAAAGACCAACCTGAAATAAATAATAATAGAATAATAAGAGAAACATACAAACAGACTCCAGCACCACTGGTCAGACGGGTACGCTGATGGACCAGTTCTGACAAAACAATGTTCACATTTTGACATTCAGTGTTCTCCACCAGCCAACCGTATCACAGCAGCATGTTGCCAGGCAACTGGGGTGAGGGGACACGATATGGTGGTAAGTGGTGTGACTGTGTGTGGGGGTTCAGCTCAGTGAGTATGATGAGAAGAAGTAATCTCAGCTACCTAAGCTGATAAAAATCTTTTGCTGGACACAGCCTTTTCAATAAGTACAGTAATGAGAGTACTGAGGAGGCAGGCTTGGGCTCTATTTTGGAACAGCTATTTTCTGAAGACGGTTGCCCATCATTATGCACACGACACACGTCAAGCTGTGTCAGGGAGGTTTTCAAAAGACAAAGTACTAAGTGCGTCTTTTCAATTGTGTGTGGGCATCTGGAGGAGTATGCAGGAAAGAAATGCGACATACAGTATTTTACAAAAGAGTTGTGCAAGAGACTGCAGACACCCTTGATTTAGCTGATTCACTTTCTTTAGGAAAACACAATAAAACCCCCTTCCTTTCAAAAAAGAATAAACAAACAGATTAACCTGCAAGGGATCAAAAACATAGTCTGCAATCTGTAGACCTGCTGTGCCAGCAAAGTATAGCACACCCTCCTAAAGAAAGGAGTCCTAAGGAATCTCTCACACACACCTAAACACAACTTGGTGCACAAGTCTGTATAAAGAGTCTGGTTTAACTTTGAGCCAACATATTTGCCATCATTTTAACAACACGTCTAGGCACTTAGGTGCAGTAGGTTCCTACATAATCAGAAAAATCTCTTGAAATTACTTTGCAAACAAAAATCTTATCACCACCCTGCTTCTCCTGATTTAATCTACTGGACATGAAATTATTGTGTAAGGTTAAGGACAAGTTACAGACCATTAGTAGCATTCTGGATGGCATAAAATTAGTCTGTAAGTTATTTTGAAAGTGACACACAGTTTATATATTGGTATATCTGCATAAAAGTGAAAAACATATTTCTTATGTATAAGGTAAAGGGCGAAGGACCCAATACAAAACCCTGTGGCACACCCTTAAAGAGTAAAGAAACTGGATTGCCCCTTCTGGTTGAGTTCTGTCGCTAGGTAGGAATGAAACTCTAAGGCTCTTGTACTTGTGTTTTTATACTACAGTGTACATTTTCTTAAAATACATGTTATTCTCTGTTTCCTGCCTGAGGACTACAGATGCAAATTAGCTAATAGAAGCTATGCACTGTCCCTGTCAAATAAACAAATAAATCAACCACTGACTGATGCTACTGCAAAGCCAAGGACTTAGCTTTTTAAGAACAATAATGGTATAACAATAGTTTAAGGCAAATTCCTTTTAACCATCATCACTTTCCATGCAGCTGTTAAATCCAGATCAGAGAATGGGGTATGAGATTGTGAGGTCACAAAGGAACATGTTTTTAAATATCTGCTCCCTTTTTCAAGTTGTACTTAAACATGCATTATCACAGTATCTTGCTACAACAAGGTTCATTGCACATGTAAACTTTGTCAAAGGCATTGACAAATTCTCCATGGGATTCAGAGCGAGACATTATTATTGCTATTCAAAGCCCAGACTCCCCTGAAACACACAAGAATGATCCAAGAAACTCAAGAGAAAAAATATAAAGTATGGGGCATTCTGACCTTAAAAAGTAAAAAAATCTGCTGATGAGATGCACAATGTTTTGCAGTAGATTAGTTTTATTCTGAAATTAAGCCAAGTTAACTTAACAAATGAAAGATCATGGTACTGCTTAACATGCAAAAGCAACAGTGTATCCACTCTGCAGCCTCACAAAATGGTCCACCTTTTAGAAATACAATTGCACTAAAGGTCAGCCTATATCAAAATAATGGGACACTGCACAATAAGAGTGGGATAGATCACTATCGGTTTCTGATGAGTAGTTGTTTGATATTGTTGGGATGATTTCTCTGTCATTAGAAGGGCTAATGGCTTTGTATAACATGGGTAAAAAAACAATACTAATAGGCTAAAGCCCCATTAACAGCTTCTAGAGGCTGACATGTGCATTACCCCCTACAACATGACTTCGCAAAATCATCAGAAACAGTATTTCTGTTAGAGTATTCCCATTTGCTGGTATTTTTTTGTCTAGAAAGCCACCCGTTGGCTGGATGAATAGCATTAATATAACTCTAACCGTATAAACAGAATGAAAAAGTTGAATAAATTACCAAAGTGTTGGCATGCAGTACGGTATATAGTCCAGCTTTACAGTCACCTCCTCTCCTGTGAGAACCTCCTATGATTCTGGAAATGAACAGTCTTATTTCCATCAGGAGAAAAAGTCAGTCAGACAGGGGGATTTATAAGGAGTGAGGCTGGCCAATAATGATGAGATGTTGATATAAAATTAATAAGATCCCCTCACAATCAGAACTGACCTTTCTGAGTGTTCCCATTTCCCTTGAATTTTAAGTTGTATAACTAAGAGGCAAGTTCAGAGGGTCTAATGTGGTTCCAACATTTTCTTAACCTTTATTTATCAGGGGAGCAGCAGCTGAATAAGTTTGCATTTCCACAAACACCAGGTTTCCTAGTGATACAGTTCCATGACATGAAGACATTTCTCTACTAAGCAGCTCCACTGGAGCAGGTGAGGGGCCAACGCCTTGCTCAAGAGCAAATCAACGTGATTTGTTGAAAAAGCAGAGATTATTGCTTAGCTGATTTCCCCAAACACATTTTTTTACCCGGTGTGTTGATTTGAACCAGAAGTTGTCCTCAGGTATATTTTTATACTAGTCAGAGACCTTAGAAACAAGTCAGTGAGCCTCTTTGCTGTAAAATCCAAAACAACCTCCGAAGAGGATAGGACTGTAGGATATTTATTTATCCTATATATATATACAGTGGGTACGGAAAGTATTCAGACCCCTTTAAATTTTTCACTCTTTGTTTCATTGCAGCCATTTTCCAAAAATCAAAAAAGTTCATTTTATTTCTCAGTAATGTACACTCAGCACCCCATCTTGACAGAAAAAAACAGAAATGTAGAAATTTTAGCAAATTTATTAAAGAAAAACCGAAATATCACATGGTCATAAGTATTCAGACCCTTTGCTCAGTATTTAGTAGAAGCACCCTTTTGATCTAATACAGCCATGAGTCGTTTTGGGAAAGATGCAACAAGTTTTTCACATCTGGATTTGGGTATCCTCTGCCATTCCTCCTTGCAGATCCTCTCCAGTTCTGTCAGGTTGGATAGTAAACGTTGGTGGACAGCCATTTTCAGGTCTCTCCAGAGATGCTCAATTGGGTTTAAGTCAGGGCTCTGGCTGGGCCATTCAAGAACAGCCACGGAGTTGTTGTGAAGCCACTCCTTCGTTATTTTAGCGGCGTGCTTAGGGTCATTG
>NC_060158.1:18584835-18670005 GCF_021292245.1 Micropterus dolomieu | reverse complement strand
TTTTTTGTAACCTTGGCCAGATCTGTGCCTTGCCACAATTCTGTCTCTGAGCTCTTCAG
The DNA here is from genome assembly GCF_021292245.1 of Micropterus dolomieu. Classification (NCBI taxonomy): domain Eukaryota; kingdom Metazoa; phylum Chordata; class Actinopteri; order Centrarchiformes; family Centrarchidae; genus Micropterus; species Micropterus dolomieu. The sequence continues at coordinate 18,669,946 of NC_060158.1, read as the reverse complement.
GCAGTTCCTTTGACTTCATGATTCTCATTTGCTCTGACATGCACTGTGAGCTGTAAGGTCTTATATAGACAGGTGTGTGGCTTTCCTAATCAAGTCCAATCAGTATAATCAAACACAGCTGGACTCAAATGAAGGTGTAGAACCATCTCAAGGATGATCAGAAGAAATAGACAGCACCTGAGTTAAATATGAGTGTCACGGCAAAGGGTCTGAATACTTATGACCATGTGATATTTCAGTTTTTCTTTTTTAATAAATTTGCAAAAATTTCTACATTTCTGTTTTTTTCTGTCAAGATGGGGTGCTGAGTGTACATTACTGAGAAATAAAATGAACTTTTTTGATTTTTGGAAAATGGCTGCAATGAAACAAAGAGTGAAAAATTTAAAGGGGTCTGAATACTTTCCGTACCCACTGTATTTATATCTATATCTATCTATATCTATAGATATCTATAGATATATATCTATCTCTCTATCTATATCTATATCTCTATATCTATCTCTATATCTCTCTATATCTATATATCTATATCTATATCTATATCTATCTCTCTCTCTATCTCTCTCTCTCTATATCTATATCTATATCTATATATATCTATATATATCTATATCTATATATATATATATATATATATATATATATATATATTTATTTAGAATACGTTTTTAAGCCCATCTTCAGACTTTTAGCACCTCTTCAAAACCACCGCATAAACTAGACATTTAATTCACATGGCTGCTTTGGTTATTTCTCCTTTTGACGTTTTAAAGGTAGATACATAAGTGCATTAAATAAAATAATATAACACAAATGAACTATGTGGGGGTGTTCACATACTTCTTTGAGTGTACGCCTGTGTGCGTGTATGGGCTGCTCCATCAATCATGATCACACATCCGAGTGTGTAACAACACATCCCATCAATCTTAAATTGGTAAAAGAGTACAGCATATCTGTGTGTTTTTGTTTTATGAGTGGGATCATCCAGGCAACAAGGCAGAGTATCAATCAAACACAAGGTAATATTGGGCCATGTCTGTAACTACTGTACAGTTGCATGCACACGGTATTTCAGGGTATCCAGGACACAGATTCCCAGTAAACGGTTAGGGCCACAGAAAAAACAATAACAAAGTGGACAGTTAAGTATGTCACTTCAGCAGATAGATAAAGATATATTTATAACAGCAGCAACCAGATTGAATTCAGCACTTCATTGACTCCTTTCAATCTAAACCATTGGTTGTCAGACCTTTTCTGTAATGACCCGTGATTTCAAAAGCCGAAAAAATGTCTTTGTGCCCCCCACACTACACAATACACAACAATATTGGGTGAGCAACCAACAAAAAAGGAATTTGATTGAAAAAAAAGAAATGATTCAGGTCAGCATGATAGCATCAGCAGTGTTTTTTAATTTTTTATTTCCCTACATAAATCATGTTCATTCAACTTAGTTCCACCCCCCCAGGATTGGAACCCACAGCCTTTATACATATAATATTGCTTCTTACATGCCACTTACCTATTGGGGTAGAAAAACATGCATAAACTGAGAAAAAAAAAGAAGCAGGAGTAGACGAGATGAGGAGCGAAGAGGAGGAAAGGTAGCATAAAGGTAAGAGGTAAAGGGCAGGGCATTGGAGATATGAGCACAGAGAGCAGTGCCCCTCGTAAAAGCTGTGCAGTCAAACAGCAAGGCCAGACGTGGAGCATCTGGGAGGACAAAACTACAACATATCGGGAGAGACTGTAAAAAAACAAACTGTACCCTCCGATCAGGCAGGGATAAACCTTGATTTGATTGGACAGTAACACAAATAAATGCATGACAATATACATTTATCAGAACTGTCGAGGATAACATAAAGTTACAAACTTATTTCCATTGTGGTCCACCTTAACCTATACCATTTATATACACCTCTCCACACAGTGGGAAAAAAACTCACTCCCAGAAAGTTTATGATGAACTGATCAAGATATGGCTTGCTGGCCATGCAAATGTGATATATTTTACAGAGAGGGGACTGAGGCGTGCAGGCCACTATGAAGAGCCCAGTCAAGAGTGATGCTGCAAAGCATTGGTTCTGTATTGTATCAATCCCTTCCTCCACGCTTTCCGCCCCTCCTTCATTTCACTGTATTATGGAGAATCTGAATCCCATGTCATGAAATTAGGCATTTTGCGCTTGGTTACAACGCAATTAGAAAGCTAGAGCATTAATGTGAGTAACAAAGTGTGTGAGCCCAGCAGTATGTCATTTGTCCTTTCACCACTTTTGCAGGTAGCATTTTTATTCAAATGTTCACTGACTAAAGAAGCGATTAGTCTTCACACCAGCATCTAACAAAGCGGACTGAACCTTTTCTGGCCAAAAAGCTGTTAAATTACACACAGAATGGATGAACATTGGTAGAATAAATTGACCACCACACACACACAAACCAACATACACACTCGTCTCCTTACTGTGCACAGGTCCCTGTACTGCATCTTCTGGAACTTGGTATCAGCGTTGCCGGCACACAGCTCCACATATCCCAGCACCACTTGGAACACTGTGTTGTGGATGGCCTGGGTGAAGTGCATGTGCAGCTGGTCCATAGCAGTCTGGATTGGTGAAAAGGTAAACAGCAGGGAAACTGCAAATCAAACTTCTTGGAGACACATGCTGTACAGTTGATATTTTGAAATATTTGCAGATAGATTTTGTCGGTTAGACAAGATGGCATGAGGGAAAATGAGAATAGCTGTCTACCCTGGGAACAGCAGTGTTCAAATCCAAGTGAAAATAGGCAATATTGCCTCCGGGTTCCATGATTCACATCTCTGAAACCAGCTCAGTTTGCTGTAGAAAGTGTCATTAACGAAGCAATGAGGGCAAGAAACAAACACAATGGCAATGACACATTTGTTACATGTATGGTGTGATGGCATAGCTAACCGCCTCCAGCTCTGTTCACATGTGGGCCATTTCATCTCATGAGCTATTTCATCAAAATGAGTCATTATCAGCCATGATAACTATGCCTTCGAGGAAATGTAACTCTTACACTGTTACACCAACCAGCCTTTTCCATTTCTAGTTAAGCTTTGTTTGAATTCACCTATGAGGAGGTCATTTCCTCCATGTAGCTGCAGAAATTGATTTTTTGGCAACCTGAGAGTAGCGCAACAATCTGCAATCACAACAAATGATCACCTTATAAAGTTGTTATGGCTAATATGTTAGGCTTAGACAGCCTAACATATTAGCATTAATTTGGAGTCGAGTTTCTGGCCAAATGATAAATGTACGTCTAATAGTCACTCCTCTTTTAGCTCTTTAACGGTTTCCACAAACTCCTGGGGGAAATATCAGTTGCTTATAAAGCTCCACTATGTTTACCAGCGAGTCGCTTACTTTGTCTGTATGCCGTTTGGGTCCTCAGCAGGCAGCGTGCAGTGCTTTTCACAATAAAAAAAAACAAGCCAGCTATTGTGGCTGGGAAAGATCCTGATGAGAATGATTAAACTAAACAAAACAGTAAAATTGTGGGCTTAAAAACAAAAAGAATGAGTTAAACTGTCGGGGTGATGATTTTCTTTGGGTTTATCACTACGAGCCACCCCTTTGACATAACACATAATCACTTGATCCAGTGTTATTATAACCATACTCATTACAGCAGCTTCAACAAAAATAATTTAATAGCAAAGTCGGAAGCCTTCATTCCTTTACCATTACTAAATCAGGGATTTCATTTGCAAGTAAACTCAAAAATTGCTCTTTCTTAAAAAAACATCTGCAGAGCAATCTTTCACAACCACACACTGTGCTCTGCTTGTGTCTATGCTATGAAAGTGTGTTATTCCTTGTTCTCTTTCAAAGTCAAGTAACATATACCATAATTTTCTGTTTTGCAGCTCCCACCCACAGTCACGCTATGGGACCCTAGTGAATTGAGGACACCCTCGCAGGAGAAGTGGGCACAGCACTGAGCAAAGCCCTATAGGTTATGGGTGTTGCAGTGCAATTAGATTTTCTTACCGCAAGCTTGTGACCAACACAATGTTGCCCCCATCCATTCTGACTGCCTGCTGCCACAAAGTCATTTAAACATTTCTCCCCCGTTTCCTGGGGGAGTTTCATGTCATCTGTCCTAAAAACACCATGAAAACGGCTGGTTGTACAAGGCATGGACTGTAGACAAGAAAAAGGAGGCAACTATGGCAACTGTCATAGTAATGATCATCATCATAATCTCAGGCCACCAATCTTTATACATAATTATTAATCAAACGCAGACAGACTCATTCTTGTGCAGCTACTTATACCAAACAAGAAGATATTTCATTCACATAAATGCAGGAAGGCCAACTGGCTGTCAGGCTCATTAGACTATGAGCGGCCAGTGCATCAGAGTCCAGGTAATGAGAGTGAGAGCCAAGAGAGCAATGTGAGGAGAAAGACACAAATGGCACACTACAGCCTTGTGATGATGGTGATTGCCTCTTGGAAGACAGAGTTCATTCATGTATCCAAATGAATGAGTCAGATTTGAAGTGTTAATCTGTGCCTGTGTGTTGTAGCATTAAAAAAAAAAAAAAAGACAGCAGTAAAAGTTAAGATTCAGACAAAGAACTAGTGCCCGACCAATATACTGGCCTATATGAGCTAAATGCATTTAATCAGCATCAGCGTTTATAACAGCAGATATATCACTATTGATAAAGAAACAGAGAGACAGATCCTTCACTCATGTCAACCCTCCTCTGTTAACCGCCGCATGCAGAAACCGGTAGAAACACAGAGAGGGCAGTGCTAGTGGTGAGTCGGTCCTTTGTTGTGTCAATTACATGACTTAAATAATTATAATAAAAACAGACCCAATCACTTCTCATCTTCTGAAAACATTCATGACTTTCTAACCCTCCCGTTTTTCATTGCCTTCTCCTGGCTTCCGCCCGGCTCACAGCAGCATGTTTAATATTACGGTAACTTAGTTGGGTGTTGGAGGCTATGCTGGTAACAGAAGTGATTGTAGATTTATTTCTGAAGCAGTGTGGCAGTTCTAGCAAACGGTCCTCTCATTTCCTCCTAGTTCATCACTTACATCACTAACAACAGCAGCAGACAGCAGCTAACGCTGCCCGTGGCTAAATTAGCCACAAAGCTAATGCCGTGTTTATCAGTGGCATAGTGCTAACGTTAATGAGCCGATAAACTACAGTTTCTGACATATTAATATATTTGCGGGCCGCCTGTCTGCAGTTATAGCCGGTGTGTCTGAAATGATTAAACCAGAGCGGACATGTAAATAAACATGAGCTGAACAAGAATCTAACACTGCTTCCTGTAGCTCCTCTTTGTGCGACACTGTAGATCGGTCGGGCTCTACAAAGAACATAACTAACTGGGAGAAATGCCGATGCAGGGAGGATGTGACAAACAGATTTTGTGAGAGCAAAAGCAAATGGAAAGAAAGATGAAAACAATCAGAATTTGCAATGGCAAGAGGCAGTCAACAACATCTCCTCAATTAGCTTTTGCGTCTGAAAATGCTCTTTATCACATTAAGAAAAACATTATTCCTTTTCAACAAGCCTTGATGACGCCGTCTCCACCAGTCAAGAGGCATTTAGTATATTTATTAAGATCAACATTAGGCTCAAATTTCGAATAACAATGATGCACTATGGCCGTTGTTGTACGATTGACAGGTCGAAAATGAGGCTCTCGTTCATTGGTTGCTCAGGTTACGCGTCCATTCAACAAGGTAATGTCTACTCTAGGGATGCACCGATCCGAAACTGACTCTCTCTCAGCTGGATTGGGTTTCAGTGACAAGGGGGCCAACCGGTCTATTCAATTAAATTGTGCGCATACTACACACTGTAACTTGTCGAATACCCCTCACACATTAAATGCTACTAAGTGTAAGGTAGAGAAGGTGATATTTTATTTTATGGCTATCTTATCTTATAGCACTTAAATTGCCGATATAACAGCTGTACAATAAAATGTCATGTTTGCAGAACATTAATTTATCTAACGTAACTCAATTTTAGACTGGCAAGTATCCATACATCCATCGAGAACAGTCTGGCCCAGCTCCAACATCCACCATGAGCCCTTAGCACTGACCCCGCACAGACTTTAATTATCATTACCTGTAGGCTCAGTGAAAATGTGTATGCGCAGGAGGTGCAAGGGCTCAAAATGCTGGAAGTCCACACAAACTTAGCGGAAAGGTGTTATGAGTTATTTTCTAACAATACAGCCTCATCACTGATCAGAATGATCATGCGTAGCTGGATGCTCATTTTTAGCTGTTACTGGACTCCTAGATTCCCCCTCTCTACTTGTTGAAGTAACAAATATTTTAAGGGTGACAATGATAATGTAAGCACAAGGTTTGTATTTCTCGCTTACAACTCAAGCCATGACTGATTACCCGTACTGGAATGCACTGATCCAGAGGAGTAGGGAGCTGGGAAGATAAATGTAGGTTTACACTTAAGTAGCATGCATGAGATCAGGGCTATGAGGAAGGAGAGAAAGAATGTAAATAAAGGCACCAGAAAAATAGATCAGAGCCAAGTGAGATGCTGGAGATGATGATGGAGTTCATAGGTTATAAAAATAAGAGGCCCTAGCATTACAGTTCAACACTTTTTGTGAACAAATATTTAAGGTTAAGTCTACTATATCTCTACAGGTATTTTTTAACAGAAACTACAGTATTTTTTTTAACATAAAAGGTTTTACAGATTCAAATGAACTGCAAAAATTGTCACATGTTGGTGTGACAGCCTCATCTCAGCTGTATATTTTATATTATCCAAGGATTATTTCGGAATAGTGGTCGACCGATGGCCAATATATAATTCCGATATCAAAACAAAGAAACGTCATAAATAATTCATTTATTCCATGCAGAGCACAATCAAATGTTGTTTTAGATGGAATTTATATTAATGAAATAGAAAAATACATTGGGTTATGCTTTAGATTTCAGAACCTGACTGGTGTTAAAGGAAGAGTGGGGTACAATTTGGCAAAGCTGAGATCATTCAACTGCTTTATTCTCTACAGTATAACAATAAATGTTTAACGCTAACCAGTTAGGTTTTAGATTAGATTTGCCGTCATTTAGGATGGGAGAAACGTGTAACATTTAGAAAAGACGATGGTGACTGAGAAAATTTAGGGCCCAAAACTAACTTTTCACCACCTTCATAAAACTCACCTGTGTCTTGCCCAGGAGCGTGTAGGCCAGCTGGACCTTGGTGTAGTGCGAAACATCAAAGTGCTTACAAGTCTTCGACAAGGCGACATCAAGCTGCTCCTGGAGTCAGCAATAGATGACAAAGGGAAAAGGGGGAGAAAGTCAGGGGGGAAGAGAAAAGAGAGGGTTTATCATCTTTAAGACCAGGGATTTAAATATAGATGTGCAGATGTATAGCTACCACACAAGGCCACGGGCAGGTAATTGGATGTGGGTGAATATATATAGAGTGTGTGTGTGTGTGTGTGTGTGTGTGTGTGTGTGTGTGTGTGTGTGTGTGTGTGTGTGTGTGTGTGTGTGTGTGTCTTTGACAAAGAGAGGTAAGAAAGTAACGTTAGCAGTACAGGGATGTGTAACAACCCCAACACAATAAGCCTAGAATATAGTGAATATAGTGCTGACAAAGGTTAAATGATCAAACGCCTTGAGTCATCATCCACTTTCTCACGCCTTAAAGCTGCACTTGAACATAACACAACGACTATAGCTGACACAACGAGCTACTCGAGAGGAAGTAACCAGTCAGTAACTATTTTAACTGAATCTATAGTCCACAGTATTTTGAGGAAAGATAAAAAAAAACTAACTAGTGCCACTGTAAATTGGTCTAATTACAGGTGTTGTGGAATATTAGTGGTACTTTTATGATGATTTTGATGATTAAATCCACTACATGTACAGTCTTTGGCGCCCCCTATTTCTTCATGTAGGGGACATTAACTACACTACGTGCAGAAGGAAAAGAAGCAGAACAAAATTTAAGTAGTAAATATAGAGATACTGTAGGTTTTTTTTCAGTGAAAACACTGTCAATTGGATGTATCAACGCCCAATGCATCTAACAACAGCATATGCTGCACAACAGGAACAAAACTTCACTGATAACACATTCTCTACATTTCGACTGGGTCTGATCAGAGTGTTTTTATTTATAGAAAAAGTGCTTCACTCCGTTGACTAGGTTGCTTTTCTGTAGGGAGCCCGGACAGTAGGAGGTATATACAAAATAAATGCCGTATATGTGTATATGTAGAGTATATGTATATTTATAGTGTTTTTGTCTCTTAGCATTCTTAAGACGGAGCTGTTATATGCTATAATCCTTTGTGCAAGTGTTTATCTTTATGCTTTTAGAGGATTCTGCTTTGCTCACTCACAAACTCATGCTGACAGGTAAACAAACGAGCACCTTAGTGCGTGGCTAGGTAAGTGTGTGTACACGCATGCCTGTTTCTTGTGTACAGACAGAACTGTAAGTAATTAATCTACTGAAGCGCAGCAGCAGCGGCACAGAGAAAATTGCTTTGCATACCATTTATCAAACACAAGTATCATGATGCAGCTAGAGATGAAACAGATAGAATTTACTGTGCTTGTACACTCACAATATTAACTTTCTGAATGTGTCAATATTTGCCAGAGTCAGAACGAGAAAGTCAAACAGCCAATCAAAAGGTCAAAATGAAACTTAAATTGCTTCCTTTAAATAAGGGCCTCTGGAAAAATAGAAGGTTTGAGCAAAATATTATTCACTGCTGAAAGTCTCTTTACTGATATCACTTTCAAATAATAGAATTAGCGATAAAACAGCAAAGTACATACCTCTATTTGCTCCAGAGTGTCTTGCAGTTTGGAATTTAGTTCACTGTGGGGGGGGGAGAGATTGTTGAGGGTTAGTTCCTCAGTACTGAAGCAGAATATGAAATCTACCAACGTGTTTAAGATATTAATGGTTTTGTCAATAAAATGTCAAAAATCATTATAACAATGACAAGAATAATGTCAAATTCATCACATTTAACAAACTGTATCCAGCATATCTTTTGTATTTTTACCAGATAAACATACATTCAGCAACGATTTATTTACATTCTATTTCTTATTGGTTAATTGAGTAACTATTATAGCAACCAGAATATGGCAGAGATAATATTTTTAAATTAACCACTTCATCAACAAGCTGTAGCCGTGCGTCTCATAACTCTCCTCCTCCATACAAACATGACAAAAAGGGAGCAAAAGAATAAGTGATGGATGTATTTCCGACAAATATTTTGAGAAGGTGAGTTTTTGTTTTCTTGGCTGTGGTTGTTTTTTCTACAGTACAATTCACTGTATAAATTGTGAGAGTGAATCTGTGCATGTACCACACTTACACGTATACAAAACGCCTACGCATCCTTGGAGCGTGCTCAGATTTAGCTTCATCCTGGGAAATGCTTTCAACTGAAAAGCTGCAAAGTAGCAACAGAAATCACGACTATTTTGCTGATCCCAAGACACATCCAATTCCCTCGTGCTTCTGCCCCCCCGCGCCCATTCATAATCACCCTCTGTTCCAATGTTTCCCTGCATGTGTCCCTGCTTTGCTTGGGGTCTTTTTCAGGTCAGCCCGCTCTTATGTTGTGCCTTGAGACCGCAGTCGCCCAAAGGAGAGAGTGTCCTTAATAAATTGCTAATTAAGCATCTTCGCTTCAGTTGGGGATCGAGTGAGCAGAGTGAGAGGAGACAGCAGATTGAGTCCCACAGGTTTAGCAAAACAGGTAACAAAATGAGGATGCGATTTCAAAACTTGATGTGCTGAACTAAACTCCCAAGAATGATTTTACTATCAAACAGTATGATCTATCAGATGCCAATGGAGTACTACTCACTATCTCCATCACTACCACACTGTAACTGAACCCTATGAGTTGGTATGCACCACAACAATGATAACACAAAAAAAACTCTAGCTCAGTTAAGGCAAGTCACAGCCAGTATCCTCAGTGGAAACCACGACTGCAAGCCAATATAAAGAAAACACACAAAGTAGTAAGTAAGCTGGCTCAACTACAGAGGGGTGGAAAGATCAATTTCAGGTCCTGGCTACTGAAGAAATACATCTGAATGTTCATATGCAAGGCCCAGGAGAGTGCCAAACAATGGCTTACAGCTCTGTCAGCCACACTAAGATCCATCAGAGTAGCAGAGGTCAACAGGATAAATGCCCTGTTCATCAAAGGGCTTTCACTCCCACGATGCAGTGTGGTACAATAATGGAAGCTAAACCACAAACTGAACAATACTGGAAGAGAATATGAGAAAAAGAAATCATCCCACAAGACCAACCCTCTGGGGAGCGGGCTAACACACCTGAAAGTAAGGCTGACTACTGAATTTTCCCAGAACAGGAGCCAGTCACCATCACAGCATAGCAGACCTCCAACAGAGAAGTGGACAGCAAAATGACATGACCCACACCAACTGGTTGAAGGAACTAAAATACACACATTAAAGAAGAGGTTTGGCAACTTGGGATATACGCTTATCTGCTTTCTGGCAACCCCTTTGACAGCTAGCTCAACAGGCTCTGTCCAAAAAAACTACACCTACCATCACCTCTGAGCTCATTGATTAATGTATTATATCTTGTTTGTTTAATCCGAACAAAAGCCAGGTCAGTAACTTCCTCACTAGTTACGGCAAGGATTTAACATTTCTGTTTGCATATGGATTAAATAAACAAGACCAAACATAACTGTCATTTAACTCTTCACCCCATGCTTCCAGTCTTTTTTGCAAAGCTAAGCTAACCATTAGGCTCTAGCTACATATTTAGCAGACAGACATGACAGTGGTGTCAATCTTCTAACCTCACTCTTAGAAAGAGAGCTAATAAGCGTATTTCCCCCAAATGTCGAGATATTCCTTTAACACCCAGCAGAACACATGAACAGTTATTAACAGCTGGCCCCCACCCTCACCGGGTATCACAAGGTAGAACCATCCAACTGCCAACCAATGACGTGCCTCTTCACGTCATCTAAACTCCTGTTACTCATCATAACCACTAAGCTAAATTGACAGTGAATTAGTAAAGTCTAAAATGAGTCTGGAAAATCAACCCTCAGCACTAAACACATAGATCCTTGGATGCTCGGCACAATACAAACCACTAACTTGATCATCTTTAAGAACGTTCTAGGCTTTGGAAGAAAGCCACAAGAGGTCAAATCAAAGTAAACTATCCAGTCCTCCAGTTATTGTGTATATATTACACTGTCCACTGTCTGTTTGTGTGTGCAGATGCAACTCCTCCCCACATACTGGCACCCTTCCATGATCAGACAGAATGCATAAATAACAGATGAGGAGAAAAACCTAATTAACAATCCATTCCCTGCAGGGAACACAAGGACTGAAATAGAGTTACGTGGAAGTTTTTCCAGCACATATTCAATTATCACTGGCAATAGGTGTCCACGGGGCCTTGAAGCATGTCCCTCCACAGCAACTGCTGACTTGCTAAATAGGCAATGTGTGGACTTGTGTGCTTCAAGGGTCCTGCCGGTTGCTCAGAATTTGTGAGAATGTCGTTTTGTTCCCTCTAGTAATGTTAGCCAATGTTAGCGGAGAGGCAACAAAGTGGCAGGGGAAGGGCTTCAGAGAGTGAAACACAGCAAGAAGGGACAAGACCAAATATTATTATGCAAATGGAGGTTAGGGGGAAGCTAAGAGAAAAGGTTAAGAAAAAAAAGATTCAGCTAAGAGATTTTGGAGAGAGAGCACTGGGAACAAGTGATTGCGCCAAACCCAGAGAATGTGCACCGATTACTTTCTTGTCTTCTCCAAGTGCAAGACTTGATGTACTATTTAGATTTTTGGCTCTGGCATATCTAGCGGGGATGTGGCCATTTCTCCACGAGTAAAGTAATGATTTATTGGCTCCAAGGTTACATGGGCCATTACGCAAAAAGTTGATGACCTAAAGCTTTTGTTTTTTTTTTAATTTCTTAGTTTGTTTTCTAGACCTAGACATGTAAAACTGGGAATACAGTCAAGTGCAGGGCGTTTCCCATGACAATAGGAATCTGTTGTCTGCTTCGTGTCAACTCCATTGAGAGTTACAGATTAGCAGATGAGAAAACAGTCAATAATTCTGTGCTAATGTCTTATATCTGCAATAATTATCTTAACATGCGTTAAGTTTAAAAAGAGTAGTCTTTTTTAATATATGCTAACACAATAACAGAGTTCTGTCTGTTATACTGAATATTCAGTAGCTAATGTGAACATCCAATTAAATTTAAACTTTTGGAAAGCAGATTACATACCTGACAAAAACAGGTTTGCTGGGGTAATTAATGCACCCCGGCATTATAGGTGCTCATCGTGAAACATAACTGACTGCGGTTGCAAATAAACAAATAATAAGTAAGTGAAACAGTAACGTTGGTGTGTAAAACAAAAAGCTGCCAGAGAGAAAAAAAACACCCCCGAAAGAAATGTTCAGATCAAAGTAACTGACCCAATTTTAAATACGTCCTAAGATCCTACAGTTGTTTTGTGGTGGGGCCTTTTATCATGTTCTTTCTAAAGAAAACACAATTACAAGTGACACACTACTACTAAAAGCTGATATACACAGAGATCTTCTTAAAACTCTGCACCAGCTCAATCACACAGCCTCCAAAAGAAAATGTACGACCACAAAGAGGAGGAAGAAGGCTCCATGGCTCTGTATAAATTGGTAAACTGCTACAGTGCTTAGTATTTTGTTACATGTAGTAATGCACAACATAGTTTGTGTATCTGAGACACAGAAATTAACGTTGCAGCCCCTCTGCCCTTCTACCTACACTTGAACATGCAGCTGAACCGCCGCAGTCTGTCAGAATGTCTGAACAAACCACCTCCCCCAATACTAAGACGGCAATTAGCTGAAGTGAAGAACTGGAGGAGCTTTACCTAGAATAACCCATTGACAATTTGTGTAACAACCCTTATAAAATAGCTGGCATGTTCTGATCCAGAGTAAAATTAGTTTAATTTGTGGAATTCTTTAAGAATCAGGTCCCAGTTTGGGTTCGGGAGGCAGACACCCTGTTCACATTTAAGAGTAGGCTTAAGAAGTCTTGAACCATCTCTTAGTTATGCTGCTATAGGTCTAGACTGCTGGAAGACTTCCCATGTTGCACTGAGTTCCTCTCTCCTCCTCTCCATCTCCTTCTGTATGCATTCTTATCCAATTAGTGCATGTTACTAACTCAATGTTTTCTTTCTCCCATGGATTCTCTCTCCTCCCATCACTTTCTGCAGTTTCTGGCTCCGGATCAGTGTTTGTATGTATGTATTTAAATGTATTACCTTCGTGTGATACAAAAATTAACTTATTTTCCCATTTACTCTTACTTCTGTGCAGCTCACAATACTACAAAGACGCTCTAAGGAAGATTATATCTTTCTTAAGCTGCCCAACTGCTGCCCATGTGAGCCACCTGATGATAATGGACTGAGACGGAGCATGAGGCTGTGTAAGTGCCTTCTTAGGAAAACAGTATTGACTTTTAAAGGGCTGGGGATGGGGACAAATAAAGGGCAGGCACGGAAAAAAGCCTCCATGCTGGACATTCAGCAGAACACCGAAAAGCCTAGCTACAAGGTTACATCAAAGTGCAGCAGACCGGCAACTAGCTGCTTAGAGAGGGTGATGTTGCAGTCAGGATTCTGCAATTTTGGGCAGAGAGCCAAAGTACAATGTGCACACTAATTCAAAGTGTGACAGATGTGATGCAACCCCATCAATAGTAAATTAATGACACAGTGGAAACAAAAGTGATATTTACACAAATAAAGGAGATGCATATTGATCACCACTTCCCCAGCAGTCAGTCTGTCACTGGAACACAGCATTGTCACAGCCAGCGCTACATTGTTTTATACTCTTCTCCGTTAATATGCTGTGGTAAGTGAATGGCAACCGGCAGCGTTTGTAGAAGCAGCAGCTCCTTCAAACTTTGCTACACTTTTGTTTTTTATCAGTTTTTTTTTTTTTTATACTGCTTTCTTGCCAAAACACGTGTTACCTCTGACAGAAATACAGTCGGGCTCTTTGGATTAAAGAGCAGCGGACAAAGATCAACCAGGCCCAAACAACTAGACCAGGTGCGGCGACAGCGCAGAGGAGAGGAAAGAGGGCCTGGATAGGAGCCATGTTGGCCCAGCTTGGACTTAATTTTGCTCCTCAAGGTCCGGTCTGGACAAAATGGGACTCATGTTGACCAAGCAATGGAAGAAACCTGCCCCCCATCAAAATCCCAGATCAAGCACTTGGCAGATGGTCCATGCTCTGAGCGCAAGACTCTGGCATGATGAGAGGAAGTGGACTCCTGTGTTTTACATCGATGATGCCTGGAGCTCAAACGCATTTTCCCAAATGTCAAATTGTGAAGATGAAACCATTTTATCATCTGGTTGCTGCTGTTTACATTCACCCCAGATGCAAATTCAAAAAATGCACTGCAGAATGTTCTTGGTGTATACGTGTATGTATAGAAATCATTGTATACAATGTTTTATTTTATTATTAGTTAGCATATTTTAATATACACTTATTTATACGTTGTGTGTGTAGCATGAAGGGACGGCAAATTTTGTTTCATTAAACAACCTTGTGCTGTATAATGACAAATAAACAAGCTTGTACCTTATATTTTGTTATTGATAAGAACTCAACACTTCCTGTATGTGTTTCATAATAAGTCTGTATGTACTAATAAAGGCACAACAGCCTTTACACTGTGAAACCGACCACCTCAGGAAATGTTGCAAACAATGCCCGCAAGGTAGGTTACCAAACGTTGATTTGATTATTTTGTTCTAAGCTGTTAGTTTCAAACAAAAAGGAGGAAAACGCAGAAGTCAAACATGGCGGCTAAACGTAGAGGTGCAGATGCTCAGTGTTGTTTAAAAGGTCTGTATATGAGGGAGCAAGTATGATTTTTGCACGGAGCTCTGCTGACATGGAGCTCACTGTTTTGTGATGCCAGCGCATGCTCCACAAATAGACCAACACACACTCTGCCATGCATGACAACATAACGAAATACAGCAGGAACAGTATGTGTTTGTGTTATGTGAGTGTGTGGTGGGAACTGCTAAAGTATTTTGTTCCCACACACCTCTTCATGACATATTCTGTCCGAGTCTGTACATGGTGTTGTGTTGCGGGAAGCCAGCAATGCATCCCTGATCAATCCTTAATCAATACACAATGGAGCACTGTGGCACCCACCCACTGCCACAAATTGAGCAGAGTTACACAGGAAATCAAAGGGACAGAGATGATCGCCCCTTTGGTATTCATATAAACACACAGATGCTTATACACACACACCATTAATACACCAACAATATACCCTATACTTTCAAATCCCACTCGTATCTTTAATTGGTGGAAAGAGCAAAGAGGGTTTATAATGACAGTAATGTGTGGGCACTATCAAAACATATTATCTGTCCTCCTGTCTGTCTTTTTTATTCTGTCTAACCATCTATATGACATGACTAACCAGCTGCCTGCCTGTCTCTCTTTACCTTGTCACTGGACACCTTGCGATCCAAAACAATTTTCGGCTTTCACAATTAGAGATAAGCAATAATATGCTCAAAGCTGGCAGCTGCGTTCAAACATATTCCAAGCATGCCAACCACAAAGTTTTTAAACTGCAAAATGTCCTGGTTTAGACTCTGTACATTTTTCCAAGCTAAAATGTTGGCAAACCTTTAAAAAGTGCTTTGACGTCATAGCCAATGCAATATAACAGCCACAAGGCAATGACAAGGAGCAAAACAAGAGGTAATAAAAAGCCCCTTCATAAGACTTCCAGAGAACAGAGAAATTATGTTCCAACCTTGAGAGAAAAAAGGTAAAAACAAAAACGCAAGGCATTTGCCACGATTGTAAAGGGAACTAATTTCCTAATTTCTACCTTAGCAGAGTTGACATCTGATGATTCCAGACCGTCATCACTCAGAATGGTCATATTTATATCACATTTGAATCTATGAAAGCTTTCCATCTACCTAAAGAAAATGAAGTGCATGGATGCACCCATTTGGATACAACTAAAAATCACTCTATGAATCTGTTCATACCTGATGCAGCTGTAGTGTTTGAAGGTGCTGGCAGCCTTCTGGCATTCCAGACAGAGCTGGATTGCACCTGGATAGTCTTCCTCCTAAAGGAGCAGAGCATTGATGGTCCTTTAACATCATGTATAAAATACAATATATTGACCAGGGTTTCATGTTTGTGGAATTTTATTAAACAAAAAAATACCATATAAAGAAACTGGATAGTTCTGAATGATGTCAGTGTTACTGTGTCACTTGATTCAGTTTAATCATCTTAAAAACGATTGTTACAGCAGATAACCAAGGATTTTACACTCAGTGATGGCCAAATCCAGTCCATGTGCTACAGCTGAGCTTCACAATAGAACAGGCATTTATCAGAGCATCTAGTGTTTGTGTGGGTTTGGCTTTCAATGTAGAACCCCTAGTGATGTTCGACCTTTCAAGTCAATTCTAAACATATCTCTGCATGTGCGTGTGTGTGTGTGTGTGTGTCTGTGTGTGTATAGAGAGGATTACAATACCTCAAGCATCTCGCTGAGTCTTACATCTGTTCTTTGCTGTGAGGGACAGTTGCGATGATTATTGTAGATTACATGATTTCATTTCACAGCAGCGACATGTCACACAGTGTGTTTATGACTATACTTCAAACAGAAACAGCTCAGGGTAGAGTCTCGCAGGAGGAAGGTCAGATTCCCAAGGGGATTCAAAAAGCCGGTCAGACATATAAATGAATCAACCAAATTAGTATATAATACCTGTAATGTAATGTAGTAGAGAAAGGTGCGTTAATTGTTTTACACAATTAATTAAAGGATAGTTATAGACCAGCTTTCATTGAATTAAATGGGCATCATCTTAGATGCTGGAACAATCTGTGTAAGGCACAGCACTCAAACTGGCAGGCACTATTTGGTTATGGAAGTGAAAAAAGCAGCAGCACTCTAACTCAAGGACCCAATAAAAAGCAGTTACTTGGGACTAAGGAAGAAACTTTAGCTCAGAGATCACGCTCAATCGTAAACCAGATTGGTTCCAGAGTGATCAGGGTGGTAAACCCACAAGTGCAGGAGTCTATGGATCTTACTCACAGCCTGTTTGGTGGCAAAACGCCAGTCTCAGTTTACATTATAGGTAGATGCAGTTAGAACAAAATATGTTCTTGTATGTGTGTTAACTTTACCAGCGTCTTGATGGTCCTCAGTGACTTAAGCAGGCCTGTCAGCAGTTGTCGTCTCCTCTGATTGGCCAGTAAACCCAGACTGGCTTCTGTGAATCCCTCCTTTGCAACACTCAGTTGCCTTCAAACACAGTCCAGAGAGAATATAGCATTAATACAGATCAATTATTGCAGTTAATGCAGAGGTGGCAGCACCAGGAGTATATTTAATCAAGACTGCATTTCTGGACAAATCACTGGTAAGAATAGTTTAAGCTTATGATATTTCAGGTTCACCAAAATGTGTACCTGATCATTCTGAACGAATCACACATGAGACATGAAACGTGATACATGTCCTAAAATTTATAAGATGTAACATGAAGAAAGTATCCTATTACCACTCAAACATATTTTTCTATATGAAGGGAAGGAATGTCATCAACATTATGACAAAAGAACTTAGTATGCAGATGCGGTTTGAATGGACTATTTCAGCAGCTATTCCATTTAGTGAATAGAACACTTTTACCTCCTTGCATTAGTGCAAATGACTGCTGCCAGCTGCAGGTTAGTCTGTAACGCCGTCACTCGCTCCAGTTCCTGTGAACAAGGAACACAGTAAGTAAGACATACTGTACCTATAAAGACTGGGATCGAAGAAATATCTATTGAGTGCTCAAAATTCTACAATATTCTATAGTGCAGAGGGCTTGTAAAATCTGTAGGATACAAAGATACTGTTAGACCAGTTCATTTATGATACTGTCAGTGAAATTTAACTGTAATAATGCCATTTACCACGCTGCCCCACTAAAATACTGCACAGACTTGAACAGCAATGCTGTCTCACACACACACACACACACACACATATATATATATAAATGTATCAGAGCACTCTTCAGTGAGATGCATCCTGCTGTGAGCATTTTATGAAGATGGATAGTACAGATGATGCTATTATAGTAAGCAATCAATCATCAATGCCAAAATTCAAGAGAACAACTTTCAAAACACATAGAAAATGAGAGAAAACCTCCCTTTCTTCAGAGCTTTGACATTTAGAAAAGGATCAATGAGCACTTTGCTCTGAGAGTTCAGTTATTATGCCACTTCATGACCTCAGTTGAGAACAAACAGACCCTCAGCCAAAGAAGGACCGAGGGACAAATTGCATCACTGTTATATTTTCAACTTTTCTCTTTGTTTTTATTTACTTGATCTGCCAGATGTCATGCCTGAGGTGGGAGACGCTTGTTCTTTGATCTCATTTTTTAAAGTTCTATCACCCCTCCGCAAAAAGGTCCAGTGTTCATAAAATGTCCTCATACCACTGTCAGACATAAAACAACCTTTTACCAACAGAATATAGTCCGGGGAAATTCATTTTCAACGGTAATAAAAACAACAACAACATCATCAATGTGCCACTTCAGCTGTGGGTACTGGAAAAATGACCCCATTCAAACCAATCCACCCTCATGATCTTGAGTGTTGACAAAGACCTTGACAAGTCCTCAAAACAGTTTGCAAGGGTTGATTCAGTAGCCAGGGTTTTCTCTAAGGGGACATGCAACATGCGACTCTTATGAGCTTCTGCTCAGGGCCTGTGAAATTGGGACTGTTAGACAACAGCAGCATGCCATGATCCTAATTCAAAGAATGGGTTTAAGTTTTTGTTAAAGCTAACACTTTACTGGCAGAGAAATCAATAAACTGCTTAAGAATAGTTTATCATTAAGCTATCATTAACTTTTCGGTAATTAAAGGAATAGTTTAACATTTTGGGAAATACGTATAATATAGAGTTAGATGAGAAGATCAATACAAATCTCATAGTTGTATGGTACATGAAGCTACAGCCTGCAGCTGGTTAGCTTAGATTAGCAGCGTTTTAGGGGCATATGTGACAGACTATTTCTTGGCCCGACGCAGTAAAAACAGCCACAACTTGTCACTTGTAACATTTGGAAAGAGGCAGGCTAGCTGCTTCCCCCTCCAGTCTTTATGCTAAGCTAAGCTAACAACCTGCTTGCAATAGGTTCATATTTTGTGTACAGTTTTGAGAGTGGAAATATTTTTATTTAGGCTAATACTTGTCAAGACAGTAAATAATAGTATTTCCCAAAATATCAAATACATTTTGAATACAACTTGATGTCCATTTGTAATGCATTCCAGTGTTTGTTACACGTCATATTAAGTAATGTATCTAATCTTGATGCCGGTTGAAACATCACCATCATTTTGCAGTTTTTTTTAACATGGTCTAGGAAAATATTGACATTGTATAACGCTCACATTGATGCTTTTGCAAATCAAATACTACTCATACATCTAAGAGCAACTGCCCATGAATCCTTTGCACATCTAGAACAGAAACTTTTCTTAAATAAGTTCAATAGCACTGGTCAGAGCAGTTTATGAAAACATGCAAGTGCCATAATGGCCTCAAATGTACGTTAAAATGTGTCCTCAGAAAATACCATTGCACTCCAAGCAGCAGGAACTGGCTGGGACTGGGCTGACTCACCAGGTACAGCTGAGGAATAATTAGAGACTGAATCCGGCAGATTGATTCACATACTGGGAGAAGCAAAACTTCATCAATTTCATGAAAGTGACAGAAACTGTAAAATTAATCCATGATACATCACTTGTGTATGGATAGTACTGGTTGGTTTAATTCAGTTAATAATACTAAAGAAGTGCCCTCGGGGTCAAATCTGGTCAAGGAAGGAGCCATTTCTTTCCTGTGTCGTTACCAGATGAACACACACGCTCTGACTTCCACTCTTTACTTATGATGCCAATTATCAAGGCAATGTTGTACACAGCAGTTGTCCAAAAACTCAGTTCATGTAATGCAGGAAGCCTTCAGTATTCAATTATGCGCACAATTCCTCACAGATAAGAAAACAGCTTGAATGTAGTTTCAAACTGAACAACACACACTAAGGCATGCTCATCATGCTCAGTATGTAGCCTGAGGCTCCAATTTTTGTTATACCATTGCTCTGAGCAATCTATCCAGACAACTGGTTCAATCAGCTCAGCTTGTGTAAGAGGACATAATACAATTGTGCACAGGGGTTTGAGAAGATAAAAGAGGTTAAAGAGCTGGTAAGCATGACTGGGACGAAAAGAAACGATATGTGGAATAAGACAAGACAAGTAAAGACAGGCTGAATTCCACTACATAACAACACACAAACGCAGGTCTGTGTGTACTGTGTACACATACAGGAAAGGTGAGCCTATGTTACTCAAGTACTATTAAACTATACAACCAGACTGCTACAATGTCCTCGACCACAGGTGCTGGTGTATGGAAGTAAAGGTCAAACAGGAGATGATGTTTAGTCACAAGGAGGATTGTTTTTTTTATTCATATATTCATTCGAGCTCCTCCCTGCGACCCTCCAGCACATCGACTATGCACTGGCTCCCCGTTACCCATCCTGCACTGCACCTTCTAACAATGCCGCTGTTTGGGCTCTGCCCAAGTTGATTTTTTTTGCAGATTAATGGAAAACAAAAACTGAATGATAATCAGAACACACAAGTGCAGTGATTCACAGCTGGAGTTGACTTTTTTTTTTTTTTTTTTTTAATAGTATGTTTATAGTGTGTACATGCATAGTGCTTTTCTGGTCTTTGCGACCACTCAAAGCGCTTTTACACTACACATCACATTCACCCCATTAACACACATTCATACGCTGATGGCAGAGGCAAAGAGACTCTTTCATCAGAAATACATATTCATACACATTCACACACACAGGCTGCACATGGCTATGCCATCAGGAGCAATTTGGGTTCAGTATCTTGCCAAAGGTCAACAAGCAGACAGGAGGAGCCAGGGATCGAACCACCGCCATTCTGGTAAGTGGCCATACCCGCACATCACTTATATTAACAGCCCTGTTTCATGTTAATATCTGGTCTACCCAATGAAGCAGCCATAAGACCGCCATGTATTTGGCAGGTATGACCACCAATCTATTTCAGAGGAAGCAACCGGGAACACAAAGGCACCAGCAGTAACTGTGATGAATAAGAGTTTCCAGAGGAAAATAACTGAATGCCAGTCAAAGTCCATTCCTTTCCAGTGGTGTTGACCAACCTGTTCAGGACTACCTGGTGCAAATTAATTACAGCTTGGACCCCCAGAAGGCAATCTTTCTTTCCTGACAAGTCAAAGGGTCATGTAGTTTGGTCACTCTATTCTAAAGTCAGTTACTGGCAGTTATTTCAAATCGTTTACTGGATCACGCCTTGAACTCATGGAAATTATTATATACGTCTATCAACTTTAGAAAGCCAAATTCATATGCAGAGGTATAAAAATTTAAGAAAAGGGCAGCAAAATGGGCACCTGAAAAATATACACTTAATTAGTAAAGAACAGTTGTTAAGAAATCAATAATAATCGTTCTAGGAGGAAGCTTGAATATGATTTTGACCCTTTCCGAGTGCAAGTGGAAGCCATGTGTCACTAGACGGCATCAACGGTGGTCAGACACAGGCCTCAACAGAAGAGGGATTAGTCAGTACATGGCTATGAATCACATCAGACGCTTTGCAGGCCATCCTTTCAAGCACTGAGGCATGAGTGTATGTGTCTGCACAATTTATGTGTCCACCGGCGTGTTATACACAGCACACAAGAACTGGGGAGAAGTGGCATTGTGCCCTGCGGCTGTGTGTTTTTGCAGCAGTGCGAGTTTCTGTGTACACTTGATAAAATATCACACAGCGCTAGGGTGGGTATCATTTAAAGTTTTACAATACCAAAACCAGTACCTTAAAGTGATACCAAAGTCAACCAGATCCTCCTCATCCTAATTAGGTCATCCTCACAGGTAGTATTATCTGGGGAAACACTACAGATTGTGAATACAATCCCCTTAAAATTTCCACTTTGTGTGTGTGTATGTGTTGGAGTCTGTAGTTGCGCAGTAATAGAAATGGAAGAGAGCTAAATGGCTGACTGAGTGGGAGAAAGATAGTTGGTTGGTTACATCTACTGGTTGTGTTTGTCCTTTGTCATTCTAATGAGCTGGACATTAATGGGCATTTTAATGAGACAGGAGAAGTGAAATAGTTTAGTGACCAATTAAGTTGTGGGAAACGCATTTCAGGTAATTTTTTGATACGTGTGTCAAAGTAGCCTAAACAACGGAAAATTATTTTGTCAACTTTCGATCAATAAACTGAATTGAAAAAAGTGCTTTTTCCTTTATTGGTGAGTCGCAAACCTCCAAAAAACGACAGTCACAAGTATAAAACGAAAAATGTGTCCGTTTAAAGAAGTCACTTCTAGTCTCTTTTCTAACTATACTAAAAGACACAAACACAGGAAATGAGAGGCTGCACGTCCAGCAGATCAAACAAACTACACCTGAAGCAGCTGCAGCTGCAGCCGGAGGCTTTGTGAGTAAAATCAGCTAATGGCTGCTGCGCCACAAAAGGGTTTAATTGATGTGATGGAACGCAGTGATCAGAGACAAGTGATGTGAATAGCAAATAAAAATGTACAAAGAAGTGTTAAATGATACCAGAAGATGAAACCAACGGAAAGCCAATCTTGTGGTGATAAACTTGCAACAGTGACGAACATGCCTGAGACCGCAGCCAAAGGTGAGCTGGCTGTTAAAATCATGGACTCAGCGCGTGCAGGCCTTTTTTTATTCAGTTTATGGTGCAGGCACATAAGGGAAAAAAGGCAATCTGCTTACAAAAAGTATCGATTGAAGTACTGGTTTGACTGGGGACATTTCGATTCTACTCGATACTGGGCTGTTTCGGTCGATACCATAAAGGTATCGAGTAGCGATACCCATCCCCACACAGCGCTGATAAGAAAAAGCATCAAGCACAGAACAGTGAGAGGAGCCTCGAAGATGAACTGTACTGTCCCCATTTTTTGACTGCCTCTCATGGTCAAAGGGCAGGATAAAGCATATTTGCAAGGCCATAAATACTAAACAGGAGCAATCACCAAGTACGCCATTGGTCTTAGTTTGTTTTTGTCTCCAATTCTTTCTGAATGCTAGAAAATTACGTAGTGAAACGCCTCCTCATCACATTTTGACATGAATACAGTATATGTAGAAACCGAAGTGGCCTCTGAACCCCACACAGGGCATGTGTAGACCAAGTGAATATGAGCTGAGATGGGTCACTGGAAATCCTTGCCACTGTCCAATAATAAGCCCTGCTGTCATTTTGACTTCGCAGAGTCACAGGGAGGGTCACAGAAATAATGATCAATTTACTATTCATAGGCTGACCTTTAGAGGGCTTAACAATGACAGTAATTTCACTACATACCACGTTTGGTAAAGCTGTCAGTCATCTGCTGTGTTGCTGGGATCAAAGCTTCCCTGACTAAACACAAATTTGACATACTCTTCCAAACTTCAGTAGTGATATGGCTGACAGGACTAGTTTGCTTTCTAAATTAAATAAATCAAAAGAGCAACTCCTTCAATAAAATCTAACACACACACAGGCAAATATACATATTTTGGCATACACAGATGTTTGATCTTCTGGCAAAACCCTTTTATCTTGAAGCCCACTTGATGCAGTCCACAAATCAGCATACACAGACATATTTACCTAGTTATCTTACTTTGAAAGATCCTGATGCTGGATTCAGGTGTTGCACCAGCATCTGAATAGAGCTTCATTTGCTAACAAGTATTGATATCCAAGATTATTAAACTGCCAAACCTGCTTCTCTTTTATTTTTGTATGTATCAGTGGGTTCAGCAAACTCTTAACTCGTGTTTTTAAGGTTTAAAGGGTCGCGAATGTTGCTGTTGGTACAAGATGTATTTCTAAACAGAATTAGATGAATGAGATCACATCTGTCCGCTGACTGTCAGATGAATAAAATCAATGAAAAGAACCATTGTGACTCATCACTATAGTAAATGTGGTCTCCTGTAATCTCTACTGGCTCTGACCGAAAGTAGGCGGAATGTATTCTTACACAGTGGTGCATTTCAGTTCATTGCAACATCACTAGATGATCAAAGAAGGGATTTCATGGACTTAGTTTTAATTCACAAACTATGTTCTGATAGAGTTTTGCCCCCTTTTTCTTAACCATGGGTGATGTCAAATTTTCTATTGCCATGGTTACTGAAATTCTACCTTATCTTGCTAGAGGTCAGCAGCTGACACAGGAACACACAATCATAACAAGTCATAAGTTGAAAAAAGACTGTATTAAATAAAAAATAAAAAACACCAAATGGGAAATACAACTGCAATGTTTTGGAATTAAATTTCAGCAGATGAAATACTTTTTTGAAGATGAGAGGCTAGGACACGAAGAGACAGAAATGGCGGTTTAAAGTGGTCGTTGGTTGACACTAGAGGCTTACCTTGACATAAGCAGGCTGTTTCTCCAGAATGAGATCGGCGACCTTTTTAGAAACCTACAGAAAAGAGAGAGAGAGAGAAGAAAAAAAGATGAGGTGAAGATGAAGTGGAATATAACAAAAAAGTAAAAAGACATTTCCACATTTCTCCCGAAATGTCACCCCACAAAACCTGTTTTGGCAGCATGATCTTGCTATTGAGGATAGCAATCTTTCTTGTCTGTATCTAAACCGCACAATAGCTAAAGCATTTTAAGAGTGCCTCCTGTTTCTCTGTTTCTTTTGATTCAACATTTTCAATAGCATTACTCTTGTTTCTTTCAGAAAGGTCTCTGTTCTCTTTGTTCCTTTGTGCCTTTTACCAACTTGACTTATTAAAAAATACTTTTTTTCCTCTACTCTATCCTTGAATGGAATATGTCTGTAAATTTGCACAGGCACGCTTGAGTTGATAATCACTTTCCAGTTTACCTCCTAATCAAGACATTTACATTAGATGATTTAAATTCCATGAGTCAAGCTCCAGAAAGGCTGGATCCTACATTCCCCATAATGCAACCCAACAGTGTCATTACACGCTTCCTGCCAGGTAAACACCACATCTTTTAAACCCCAAGCCAGTGTGTAATATAGGCATGAATATGGAGCTTTAAAACTCAAGCTGAATTGACCCTAATGACATCTTTATGACATCATCAGGGTTATTTTCTTATTTTGATCTGTAAAATAGGTGAAGCCCCTTTTACATTACCCAGTGTTACAGAGAGTACAAACATGTACATTCTCATATATGCTCAGTAAGGGCTAATTTCTAGAAATCATTTCAATGTCACAGTTAAGAATGAATGAAGCTCAAATGTTTCAGATCTTACTACAAATACATGAGCTGGACATTAATAGGCAGCTCATTAGAATGACAAAGGACAAACACTCAACCAGTAGATGTAACCAACCAACTATATTTCTCCTACTCAGTCAGCCATTTAGCTCTCTTCCAGTTCTATTACTGCGCAACTACAGACTCCAACACATACACACACACAAAGTGGAAATTTTAAGGGGAATTTATTCAAAGTAGTGAGGAGGTGTTTATATGTGCTGTTATGCAGCAGACCAGGCTCAAGGCGGGGATGACATTTCAACATGTGTTTGTATGCATTGTGGCTGACTGACTGAGACCTGAACAGATGGCGAACGCAGCTCAACTGTTCATTCCACAGGGTCAGAGAGAAATTGCATTCAGTACTTGGAAGAAGTGGAAGAAATTGGAAAAGGAAAATAAAAAGCAAGGTGGAATCGTGTTGAAGAAGCCCAAAACAGACCTTCAACCATTCACAAAACTGCCCTAAACTTAAGCCATAATGCCACCTATTGGCAACACACTGGCTATAACACATAATAATAAACTTTTAAAGGAGTGAAAAAGTCTAAACACATAATGGAAACCCAGCAGAAAGTAACTAAGCCGTCCTATCTGAGCAACAAGGCCAAAGTCATTAGTTATTCTCACACACACAAATGAAGGATAATTGCGCAGTTACTAAAGCAGGAACAGTGCATGTAATATTTAGCAGATGGAGTAAATTAACAAAACCTGTGACTGGCAATGAACAATCATCAACTCAGACGCTCAGTAGGACAATGGATTCAATTTTTTCCTGTAGGGAAATGCGGCACAAGGGAGAAAGAAAAATGTCACAAAAGAAGACAGATACATTATGGAGACAGCACTCTGCAGCTCACACACATCCTCTATTAGAAAGAAAAGCTAACGTTGGTAAGAGAGTTTTAACATGTCTGGACAGTTTATCAAGCAAATGCTCATTAGCAAGACAGCTGTACACCATAGATACATATACAGTATGTTAGGCTTATATGTCCGAATAAGAACATGTTTACTACTTCTGTGTTAACTGAGATGTATGAGGCAATTAGAGCTTAATTAGCTAGCGCTAATTAGGGGTGGTAGCAGTGAAAAAGTATCAAGCTAAGCTAAGTTCTAGTGAAGGTCAGACAGAGAAAAATCATCAGTGAGGGTTTCCACTGGCAATGTAAGCCGCATTCACCTTGAAGCAGTGGTCTAATGCACTGCTCCTTCACTTCATTTTGTTTGTGCTGCAGGAGAAAAAAATAATCAAAATTGCCAGATGAAAATAACATTTAGAAAATGTACTTCAAGGGTTCAAACTCTTTTATGTAGTGTCACGTTCTGTCAGACTGACTTCTAAATAGAGTGTTGTGCTGTGTGTGTACGTCTCTTTTTCATGCAATGACGTGATCACTGTTGCTTTATCTTCACACACACACACACACACACACACACACACACACACACTCTTTGTTTCAGCCTGTTTTGAACACAAAGACAACTTTGGCAGACAGGCAGGGATAAGGCAAAGGTTGCATAAGCGTTACTAATTTTTTCAAAACTGAGCAGCGGGAGAGAATTCATTATTGCTGCAGGAGGGAGAGGCATCTCTAGCTTTCAAGTTTCATTAAAAATTGAATATGTTCATCCACCTTATTAACATTGCCTCCTCTGACATCCAAAAAAGTCACTCTGAAGTGGATGGGAATTGTAATGCAAAATGTTGTAATATACTGCCCATGAGCTGTCCCTGGAAAGGCATTAAGCACTGTGCATGTATACTGTATATGTACTTTACTATATTTTGTGGGCTCAAACTTCTTCAGGGGGCATTTTAGGATTATGGCAATCGGAGTTAAAGCTATAATAAGGGTTTAATGCATGTTTGGGTAAGTATTACTGGTAACAGTAGTTCAGGTTTTGGGAGAGATAAGGGTTTAGATGCCATATTCAGTCAATAAAGCCCTCAGAAGTATAATAACAAGCATGTTAATCAATAAGGCTTTCTAGCATTTGTGTGTTTACATGGGAATTATGTATCTCTGGACCCTGACATTTGTGAGCCGAGGTCTCGCAGCACAAAAAGTCAATTGGCCTTGAGACGATCCTCTGAGATGCTAATTAAGCTTGCATACTGTGGCAGAGAAACATGGCAATTGTTCCCTTCTCCAATTCCACAGACGGTCTGCTGTACCCAACAGCACATGGCTCAGGAGAGGGGCAGAAGAAGGAAAGAGAGGGGATATTTATGTCAACATGTGTCATATGTTGACATAAATATATTTATGTCACCAGTTCATACACACCTCCTCAAAGCAGGAGCAAAGTACGAGTGGCAAACAGAGGAACAAGTACATGCAGTACACATGGTACAATGCTGTATATTTTTTTCTGTCATCTGATGTACACATGCCCCTGCTAGTACACACACACAGGCACACACACTCACACACACCGACATCAAGCTGCTTTGCAGCTTAACTAATGATGTCACAGATAAAATGTGTGTAGACCTTCAGTGTAGAAGGCCGTCAATTGATAGACGATGCATAGTGAGAAACTGAAAACACACTTATCACTTCTTCAGAGGGTTATGCTCTATTTCACACACTGACAACTACGTGCCTCTATAGGTTCGGGGTGGGGGGTACACGAGTAGGGGAGTCCATTATGAAAGCACATAAATAAACTGCCCACCTGCAGAGATGGTCCTTCCATCTGCAGCAGCAGGAGATAGCCACTAGTTTGGTCAACCGCAACACGTAAACAATCACCCCCACTCAATACAATAAAGGCAATCTGAAAAAAATGTGTGACGGACTTCTTTGCAGTACATTGTCAAATGATTTCTGAAAAAAATTTATAAATTCAGCAGCCCCTCTAAGCCATGCTCTCAAGGCCTATTTCAAACGTTTTCCTGTATCTCATTTGTGATGCATAAGATAACATTGATTTTTACAAGAGATCAGACCGTAGAATTTCTATATTGAACCAAATAAAAGCCTAAAATCAATCACACATGCTCCCTGTTAAGGCAGTAGTGTTGTGCTGATACACAACAACAAATATTTTACCAATGAAAAACTTTTTACCATTCAAGGTACATGTACAATAAATGGCAGAAAGTTCCAATACCCACTGTGTCTAGGACAGATGGGGGTGAAAGTTACACTATTTGTTAAAAATATTAACCGCAGAATAAAAGAATGTTATTATTCATAAATTGAAGCAGGTGTGATCCCCATCCCCTAGTAATTATTCTGAAAATGTCTGACTGACATTTTGATGAATGACAGCGAGGGGAGAATGAGACTTCATGAGAGAAAGAGGAAAAACACTCACAAATAATTTTTTTTTTTTCTTTTATAGTTTTTTGGCCTTTCTCCTAATGTATACACTGAAAACTGTTGCATGTTTACTTACTATTTGTGTATACTATACACTATGGGCCGGATTTACTAACATCCCGAATAAAGAGTTCTAAAGGTTTTGCGCCATGGAGAGTCGGGAGGGAAGAAAGCAGCCACTACTTAAAAACCTTCTGGTTCATTCAGTGCCTCCCGAGTATGTGGAAATCGTATGTATTTTATTTCTACATATTGGCTATAGAATAATATTATCTAATATTGTTAATATCTCTATGTTTTCTTTCATTACAGCTTTGTCTCCTTCTCGCAACGATAACAGCAGCCAACACTTGGAGTTTGCACCTTCCTTTCAAACGTATTAAATACAGATGCTGTTGCACTCACATGAAATTGCTTTTACGCTTGTTAGATCACATTGCGTGTAGCAAATAAATGTATTTGCATGTTATCCTCCCATTACTTTGCACAATAAAACGTCCCCAAATTGCATATTTATTACAGCCAAAGTAGTACATGAACATCAGGTGCTATCTTGCACTTTTGAAAGACGTCATTCTGCATGCACACTGTTAGTAGATCAGCTCATGTGTTAATTTGCAGGTGATATCACGTTTGCACACGTTTTACTCATGCAAACCTTTAGTAAATCTGGCCCTATGTGTATGTAATGTTCTACTCTTTCTTTCTCAGCTCTCCTGGTAATAGACCTGCTGTGGGATTTAACATGGCCAACTGTAATTGTAATTGAGAATTGGAGCTTACGTACCTTAAGAGACATGGTGATGATAGGCAGAAAGAGAGATCAGAATATTTAGCTTGAAAACATATATACTGAAGATATTTTACAAAGACCTCAGGGCACTGAGGAAGACCAGTGGTTCTCAAACTCTTTCTGTCACATCCCCCTTCAAAAGCCAAAAAGTTCATGCGCCATACCCCAGAAAAAGTGGATTTAATTTTTATCAATCAACAATTATTAACAATAATTAACAATTGCAAACAACGATGAGACTTCATATCAGCAGGAAATTCATAATCTTGTAGAGTGCCCAGAGAACAACCTACTGCTCAACGTCAGCAAAACTAAGGAGCTGATCATTGATTTTAGGAAGAAGGAGATAAAGACACACACTCCTGTCTACATCAGTGGAGCTGAGGTGGAGCAAGTGAACAGTTTCAAGTTCCTGGGAATCAGCATCACAGAGAACCTGTCATGGTCATCTCACATCTCCACACTGGTGAAGAAAGCTCAGAAACGACTGAGGCCAAATTCCCGTCCCAAGTTCTTGTCAGTTTTTACAGAAGAGCAATTGAAAGCATCCTGACTGGAAACATCACAAACTGGCATGGGATGTGTACAGCCCAGGACCAGTTTATTTCTGTTACCATTTTTATAATTGATTCTTTATTAATGAATATTGTCTGCTATATAGCAAAACTCAATTTCACTCTTTAACTTGTTATATTATGAAAATAAACCTTCCTACCTACGTTCCTAACAATACAGGTGATTGAAATAAACAAGATTCAGGTTAGAAAAATAGCTAAATAGCTAAAGTAGACACAGGATTGCAGGTTTACATTGATGAGAAACAAAGCTGCGGATTTCCTGCCTGACAACACACTGGACCAATTACCATGGCTATTCCAACGAGGTGGCTGCAGGCTCATAGCCAGGGAGCGAGAAAGGGAGAGACGGAGAGAGAGTATGTGTGAGAGTATGTTCGTGTTCTCTTAACTTGTGGGTCTCACCATGCCACAGGCCACAAAGTCTGGAGCATTCTCTCAACTAAACAGACAGCTCTGTGGGCAACTGCCAAAAATGTCAAAAGAAGGGATGTGCAGCATGTATGAAAAAGAGGGATACGAGGAGGCATGGAGGGAATAGACGTGGCAAAGTACAAAAAAAAAATACAGAAGTAGGGCTGAGGGCGCAATGGAGACAAACAGGTGTACGAAAGTGCAGAAGCTTGTCAAGAAAGAGGGTTAGTGGAAAAAATCTGCATTTGACTGTGGGGATTGAGTGTATAGAGGGGGAAAGAGCCATTTTCTTGCTAACATATTTCTATAATTAGGATTTGTTGACAGGCCAGATCCTCCAGCCTGAAACTGCGAGTACCTGACTGACCTTAGAGTGACGGCCACTATGGAAACAGTCCTGATGTGGCCACAGGAGGAAAACACAGTCACTGATGTCATAGGAGTCTGCCATCAGGCACAAACTAACGTCTATCAGGTGAAGGTCATTTGTCTTTCCCCATGTCCCTAATTTTTGGCTCAAAGGACAACCAAATTGCTAATCAACAAAAAACAAACAAACATGGTACTTAATGTTAATGTTCCTGACTAGCCTCACACACACACACACACACACACACACACACGTTTAACATGGCACTGCTGACTGGGACGGGACAAAAGAAACAAAATGTCAGGCGGGCAGACAGGATCTTTGGGGTGCCAAGTAAATTGCTTTTTTTAAATAATAGAGCTCAAAGCTTTTATCTAACTGAAAACGAGCCTTTGGAAATCTATTGCTTTTTCAGACGTATTTGGGGTTCATACTGTGTGTCTGCAGTGTATCCCAGTGTGTTGAGGTGAGATTGATTTGTCTACTACGGTTTCCAAGGTCAAGAATTAACTATTGGGATATGGGTTTTGCCCAGTTTTTTTGAAAGGGCCTGTGATTGTAGTTTTCTTATTTAATAAAGTTGCTGCACACAAAAACACACAATTTCAATACACACTACAGATACACACTGTACATATCTATAGTGGAGTATCTGCAAAATCAGGGGAAGGAGTTTCCAAGACAGCCGACAACAGTCTGAACTCAAGGACCACTCATTAGCTTTTTTAGGTGCTTTCAACTGTATTACATGGTCTTTATCAGCAGATAAGCATTTGGCTAATAAGTACATGAATGAATGAACTTTAATGCCAACACGAACAAGACGTCCTAAAAGTGCTGCAGATGAGGTAACAATAGCAATTTAGCTCACATGTCAACAGATCCATCTCCACGACAACTATTCACATTCCATGGCAATCAAGACCCCAGAAAAAGATGCGTTTTTTGTCAGACAACTATTTCCAAGGTCAAGAATGAACCTCAAATAAAACACTTTTTTGTATTCTTGGTTTTATATCCATGAGCCATAATATAATACACTGGGGGGGGGGGGGGGGGGGGGGGGGGGTGTTTATGTGTATTTCATGTTTTGTAAGATTTTGTAAGATGTACTGTAAGATTTTGTCCCAATCTCCCCATTCTGATAGAATGTTTGCTTTTACATCTTTTATTACATAAAGTGTATGAAACCTGTGACCCAAGTAGTCATTCATTCTCATTGTGTCATTGTGTTACAAATGAATGGAATAGACCCCTGGGGGTCCCCGGACCCCCCTTTGAGAACCTCTGTCCTAAAGGGAGCGTGAGAGAGCAATTTTGTTGCAATTCGCAACCCTCACCACTAGATGGCACTAAAACTTACACACTGAACCTTTAACCTGAATTCACACTAACCGGTGGGGACTCGTTTCACCCTGGGGACAAAAATTGATGTTCAGGTTAGAATTAGGTTAAGGTTAAGGCTCGTGCAGACGTTCAGCATCGGCCGATGGCCGTGCAGTTCACACTACACAACTTGTCGTCTTGTGAGGGGAGTCTGAAATCGTTGTGACGTGACTGATCGGTCACTACGCGAGCTGACAACAACTCTGTCACCCGTACGCTGGTCTCCAAACCACGTTTTGTCAAGAAAACACACGTGAACTGTGAAACGGGAAATGACGCAAACCTACACACGAAACAGTTTATAAAGACAAAAAATATGGGTGAAAGAATAGATTAGCACACTCAGGTAGCAGGGATTGTCTGAGCTACAGAGAGAGCTGGAGGTGAGCAAAAAGTGTTTTGCAGTGAAAAAGTTGCTGCCTTCTCTCATTGGCTGGATGTGGATGTCGAGTCGGCCGACTCTTCCAGATATTTGGCGTGCTAGATATCTGGCTGGTGTCTGCGATGTGTCTGAAATGTGTCAGGGAGCCGTTTTGATGAGTCATTGTGTAGTTCATACATAACGACTGGCAACCGCCAATCGACCGCTGATTTACCCCCGATCACAGCCTGACGGTCGAGAGAGAGAAAGAGAGAGAGAGACTCACTGCTGCCTGTTGTCTCTTCAGCTTGTCTCTGTACTCCTCCAGCTCCTGCAGGTTCAGCTCAGCTGGGAGTTTCTATAATCAAGCACACAGACACAAACATACAACCTTATTGTTTGCTCACAATACAACCTCCTACACAAGACTTTTGCAGACACATCCACAAACAAAGTCTGTAAGCCCCTTGCAGACTTTGCATGCTGCATGCTGCTTCAAAATGTATCTACTCTTCAGTGTAGTCAAAGTTGCTACTGGGTGTGTGTCAGACAGAAAAATATTCACAAAAGGACTATGCCAGTATCGAAGTTCTGGCGCTCATGGCCATAGCAGGGATTTAATTTATCTTGAGAGAGCTAATCTTCACTCCTGAGCATCTTAATTTTTGAAAGATATCCAAGGCATTTCAAAAAACTTAAGCTGGTTTAACTGGTGCGACTGAAGATAGCTGCAGCTTTTCCTCCATTAAGAAAACAACAAAAAAAGAATTTGCTCAATAAATAGACTTTGCCAGATCATAAGTCAGATTAGTCAAGAAGGTAGAGGATGTTATTTAGTAAACAGCAAACAATCTCTGCTCTGGAAAAAAATATATTACAAATCCATGGCCCAAAGGATGATAGGTAATTACTTTCCCCTTGACTGAGAGTCTCATTTCATGATGGTGTAGCAATACTAAGATAAATCTAATGAGATTTCACACCCTTCCTCTGTTGAGCGGATGCAATCCATCAATCCAGACGTCACTGCTACGCGTAAGAGACAGCAGCTCAGGTGAGAAAGAGCTTTAACTCTGCCAGTCACAGGAGGTTCAAAGTAGGAGGGAACCACATTTACTCACATTATAAATGCGTGGGAACCTGGGGAGCAAGTCTCTTGTCATCATTTTACAAGTGACAACTAATTCAGTCAATAACGCAATCATACAGAGAGTTTCTGACCTCCAGTTCGTGCTGCACCATGTCGAAGGAGTCGTTAGAGAAGTAGACCTCCTCGATGCTCTCGATGATCTCCTGCTCCGCCTGGGGGTCAATGGGCTGCTCCCTCAGCTCCCGCAACTCCTCCTGAAAGAGAGAGACGGCAACAAAGAGAGACAGAGTAAAAACATGTCCTTGAAGTAGCCACTTTAGAAAGTTTCCAACAAACTGGGGCAAAAGTTCAAAACAGAAAATTACATCATTGCCCAACTAATGAAAACAACAACAACAAAATCTCTCATATAAACGTCAAGAAAAATACATTAAAACAGAGAAAGAGAGATGAGAGGGTGAATAGGGAGGATGGCAGGGGAAAGAACCATACAGGGAGGAGAGATTTAAGGACAAGGGTATGGGTGAAGGAAAAGTGAGAGAGAAAAAATAAAAATGGAGGTGGAGAACAAGAGGCAAGGGCAGGGAAGGAGGAGGTGCGTAGTGGGAAAAAAGATGAAAACATGAATCACGGAGTTTGGGAGAGGATTGCAGCTTATTTCGCTGGACAGCTGTCATGGGGGATGGCAGGCAGCCTTGAGAGGAAAGACAAGAAGAAAGGAATGACCGAAAAAAATACAACGGAGATTCCCCTTCAGAGCATCTCCGAAAAACATCAGAGCCCTATTGATTAACATGCCGTCAAAGCTTACTGGTGCAGCAAGTCTTTTAGATGAAGGGTTTTAAACAGACATTCTTAATGAGCCGAGATATAATCACAAGTCAATAACAAAGTGGTGGGATGACCCTATTAGCAATTTACAACAAGAAAAAGTTGCTGGACAATAAATTAAAGTAGAACAAGGCTGTGTCCAGAATCACTCCCAATTTACTATATAGCACTGCATTTACCCACTGCCATATTATTTGAGTTGACAATGGAACGTATAAAGCAGTGTCCATGGCACGCACACTACTTTCTGCAAACAATCCCACAATGCTATGCATTACAATTTATAAATGCGAACATTATTGTTCAGTGATGACACTAAATGATGATGTCTCTTAAGTCTCCAACATCTAAATTTAGTGCTCATTAGAGTCTACAGCCATGCTAGCAGCTCTTTGAGGCTGTACTTAAGTACAGCCATCGGGTCAAATGCTAACATCAGCATGCTAACATGCGCACAATGACAGTGTTAACATGCTGATATCAAGCAGGTATAGTGTTTACCATGTTAGTTACCGTATTAGTTTAGCATGTTAGCATGCTAACATTTGCAATTAACACTAAACAGAAAGTACAGCTGAGGCTGTCATCAGTTTTGCACGTATTTATACATAAACCAAAGTATTGGATAAATTGAAATTTTGACCTCATGTTGGAGCTAAATTAAAAATAAGGGGTTGTGAAGGTTATTCAAATTCATCCTGAGGGTAACATGATTGTGTGTACCAAATTAAATAGCAATCCAGCCAATATTTGTTGAGACATTTAACTACCGGCCAACTGACCTCATTCCTTCACTTATGTCACCAACACAGCTAAAAATCCTAAATATAGCTATCACACCCCAATGTTACATCCCATATAAAGAAAACATCTCAAGCTAAATGGCTTCACTTTATGCCCCGAGTGGAAATCCTTTACTTAAGGTAATGCTGAGTCTAACAACTTGATTGTGTGGAATCAATACATTGAGGCATCAGCAAAATTAAAGCCTGATAGCACAAAAAACAGACTGCAGGCTTGGGAAGGAGGTGAACCAGGATGCATGTGGAATTATGGGATAAATGCAATCTATATGGCCCTACAGTATATCCATCCGCACTCTATTAAATAAAAGTAGCCTATAGAAATCTCTATTAGAGATCTACATACATCAACTCAAGTAGACTTCATGAGACAGCCAACACTGATCAAGAAAACCTTTTACACACCTGCCTAACCACAAATATTTTCCCAGCTACTATCAGCAAGGAGCGCTCAGCAAGGCGATGAAGTGTGCCACCCATGTAACTGAATCAGCTTCTGTGGGCGAGAGTGTGTCTTGCTGAGTGACATTTATAAGAGGCAACACTTCGGTGAGTAAATGTAATGTCCACAGTCAAATACAACCTCATTTAATTCAATTACACAAACAGAATCCCTTTGATATACCATATATAAATGTTATAGAAGGTAATTGGGATGATGGAAAGAAGGAATTAAAATTTGTGCATGTGCCTGTGAGTGTGCGCATGTGTGCGTGTGTGGCCATGTTTGAATCTGGCAAAGGAGTGAGGGAAATGCGTGGGTGAGTGCGTGAGATTGGAAAGGAGGGATGCAGGTAGGAGATCACACTCTGCCGTGAAAAGGGTGGGTGGGAAATCAGCTTAAATGAGAGGGAAAGCGAAAAGGGGAGGGGGGGGATGACTCATTGGTAGCGAAAGTTAGAGCTGATGCGTCTCTCTTGTGGTGCCACTCCAGTATAGTTAGACCAATTCACCTCCTCTGTCATTGTCGCTCTCTTTTCCCTCTCTCTGCCTCAGTCTCCCATCCGCAGCGAGGGGAAGTGAATGACTCATTGAGAATAAGAGGCTACCTCAGGTTAAATAATTCCCTCCCACCCCTGCGGCAGCATAGGCCCAGAACAAAACAAGACACCCCCTTACCCCACACGTGAAACCCAACATCAGCCGCTGTGAGGCTTTGATCAAATTTCACTTTGAAGGATGAGGGACAAACAAACCACCGATCATCCCCCTCCGCAAATTAATGAAATCCTCACCTCGTTGCGGAAATTAGAAATCTATTTGCATCCAAAGTGCGGGACGTTTAACAAGCGGTATCAGAGAATCAAAGTGGATATTCGTCTGGAGTGCTGATTGAATGTGGAAAAGGCGCAGAACAAAACAGTGCTCAACAACACGGGGGCCCTGATAAAACAGGAGACTGAATAAACAACAGGAGGTTTGTGGAAAATCCTGCGGGACATTACCGGGGAGAAAGACAGCGCGCTGAGGAGAATGAGAGGAGGGCCATTTATTTCCACTATGGAATCATTCATCAGCTGAACAAATCAAAACCTCCTCACTGTAATCAGTGCTGAATATTTACCTGAGCCTAACCTGCCTACAGGTCCTCATCTGCTCCTAAACAGTGGCCTTCTGGGACATTAGGACACAATCCACAGCCAGCAGCGGTATCCAGGCTGCAATACGGGATGCTGTGCTTCTGGGTTAACAGGCAATACTGTTGAATTTTTACTTGGAAGTAAGTGATTATTTTTCCTCAATTCCCCGCTGTCTATCACCGAGCCAAAAGCGAGAGTGCTCTGTATCTTTGGTGTCATGCCGCTGTTCTGTTATAAAGTGCACAGGCAGGCTTGTGGAAGCTTAATCAGATATTAGCTAAATGTCAGAAGCAAACCGGATTGGGTCACCAAAGGCCATAACACATGTGAACTGTCAAAGTGAGCTGTGTTCTCCCTCAAGATAGCCTATGTGAACTAATGATAGGTTTTCAAACATGCCCTCCTCACAGCTTTATCCCCAGTCTTCAGAGAATACATATTGCACACTGGAGGTAACCATATTCATCCTAAGATTTTAGGAAATAATGCTACGCCAATAATAATATTGAGCAGTCACTGAAATCAGCCCATATAAATGAATGTTTTTTTGGGTGAACAGAGTTCTTTAACTGAGCAGATAAAATGTGTAATGGGTAAATTGAGGGTGACCCCTGCTGGTGGGAAAGGCTAACTGCATTGAACCTTGAGCACTAACAGAAGGGTTACAAGAGAGCAACTGTTTGCCTCAGGGAAACTGACGCCTCCAGGAAAAACCAAATATTTCCATTGAGTTAAAGTTACATAAAAAAAAAATACTCACCATCACACAGCTATCCTGTACCAGCTTGTTCCAGAGCTTCACTAAACCTTTGTCACACTTACATTTATGGCTGTAACTAACAATTAATTTCATTATCAGTTAGGCTGCCTATTATTTTTTAGATTCATTGTTTAGATGACAAAATGTCAGAAATTAGTGTAGAAATTCAGAGGACATCTTAAAATTGCCTGCTTATTTTGACCAAAACTCCAAAAACCAACCCCATTTACAATGATGAAACAAAGAATGGCAGTCAATTCTCGCATTTGAGTAGATGGAACAAGCAAATGCTTAACATTTCTGTTTGAAAAATGACTGAAACTACTTGCTACCTCAACCAGCTTTATATTTATACTTATATTATTTATACTTATATTTGTGAAATAATCAGGTCCAAGAAGTCATTTTTGCTGCTTTCCTATATCAGTTGGAAAATAGTGGATATCTTGCGCCTCAGATTATATAGAGTTCACTGGAAGTCAGTATAACATATCTTACATCTAGAATGTAAAGTCTGGTTGATTCGGGCACTGCTTTACCACACTATATGAGATTGTAATGACGGAAACCATCAAAGCCTCTGTTAGATTGAGGAGGTTAAGAGATATAAAGCATCACAACACCTATAAAGTAAATCCTTAAAACTGACTCGCAGAGGGACAACAGCTTTGAACAAAAAGGATTGGAAAGCGGGGAAAAAAGGTTTGTTTGTTTGTTTGTTTGTAGTGTGAACCCACAAAGCAGCTTATACCATCTCAGGGACCCAGAGAGATTCACAAAAGGAACAAACACATCAAACATATCAAAAATAGCTTGGGGCCATTTGGAGTAATTTAAATTAAAAAAAAAAAAAGTGTTTTTTTATCTGCCAAGGTTTGGGTTTATTTAAAGGTTTTGGTGCAAATCAGGTTTTGTTTGACCCTTAAAATGAAAATGATCATTCCCCAAAGTTGAATGCCATAGAAGTTTCATCATAATCTTTGAAATCATCTCTCTTTGAAGTCTTGAATAAGGTCAAACGTTTATTAAATTTTGGTTCTTGGCTCATTGTCCAGATTTACTTGTGAATTTGTAGACGGCATTAGGCACACAGCAGCAGGTGAACGGGGGGGAGAAAGGTTCCCCCTGAGGCTAAATTGCTGCTATCGCCAAGAAAATCAAATGTTCCACTTCAGCCCCATAGACTGTATGAAAGCTTCAGGCACTATGTAGAGTAACACTACGTAATGGCAGCCATGTTGTAAATTTGCACCAGTCATATAAAGTTAGTTAATTTCTGTAATCACCAAGTAGTTTATTAAAATTACTATTAAGACTAGATAACGGCCTGTCAAAGATTAGACAGATGTCTTAACAAACCAGCACAAACTAAACTACTTCAAAAGGGTAGTAGTAGGGCTGGGCAATAAAACAATGATAATTTGTTAGTTTTATTTGTTTAGTTTTGAAAAAAGATTTTATCATAATTGTTTTGAATGTTCTACCTCACATTTGTGAAATGATCCACTGTTTGGCATGAAGTGTTTCTCATGTTCTGATCATAAACACTAGATTAACCACGCAATTAACCATCTGGCACTTCAATTTTCATACGGGGGTAAAAATTAGCCTTTAAACTTGACAGAAATAATGATTGACATTTATCGATATCGAATGATATGAAAATTTTTATCGTGATAACATTTTTGGCCATATCGCCCAGCCCTAAGCAAAAGTTGCAGAAAATATCAGTCGGCACTTCCTGATAATGACTACAGCAAGTCTGTAGTCTGAAGTCACAAGTAGAGCGGAAATTATTCATAAATTAATCGAATCAAATTTATCAATAATAACTTCTCAAATCTGAATATTTGTCGCTTTTCTTTATCTTAAGGAATAGTATATTGAATATTTACAAGTCTTGGGTAGTTTGTCTGTCAAAACACTACATTTTAAAGACATCACCTTGGGCTCTGAGACATTGTGAGAAAAGAATCAACAAATCATTAGTTGCAGTCCCAGTCACAAGGACTTAAGAGGACAAACAATTAGTTAATCATAGGGCTGGGCAATATGGCCAAAAATGTTATCACAATAAAAAAAATTCCTATCAGTCGATATCGATAAATATCATGATAAATGTCAAAACATTATTTCTTTCAAGTTTAAAGGCTGATTTTTGTCCCTGAGCAAAAGAAAGTAGATACTCAATTGTGGTTTTAAACTTCGCTAAACAGTGGACCATTTCACAAATCTGAGGCAGAACATTCGAAACAATTATGATTAAATCTTTTTTCAACAAATATGCATGAATAAAACTAAATAAAATGTTTTTTATGTCCTTTTTTCCCCCTCAACATAATAAATATCTTAATAGAAATGAAGCACTGATTCGTTCGTGATTCAAATTAACTACATTTATTAAACATTTGTTATATGTTTATGTAGGAAAATTATAACGCAATAAGAATTGTTATAGTTTTATCACCCTTGTTAATCGTTAGTCACTATTAAACTCTGAGATCATATTCCTACAGTTATTTTCTGATGAAGTTTTGTCAGGAAGTACAACTTTCTGTCTACTACAGTACGATTTTAGGAAGTCAGTGATTTTCCTACTTTTTCCAGAAGAATTTTGACAACCACCAGAGAAGTGTGTTGATGTGAACTTCTCAACACATGTTCATACACTAAAATATTCATTAATTCATAAAGAGTACAGTCTAGGACTACTCTATATAAAAGTATTACAGCAATCTAAAGAAGTCTGTGTGCTTTCTTCAGCACATAACATGTCACATGGCCGTGTAACTAACAAACATTTTTATTATTGATTCAATTGATTGTTTGGTCAATAGAAAAAGTGAATAAGGTCCATTTCACAGTTTCCAGAGATCACGGTGACATTGTGAAATTGACTGTTTTGGCAGACAAACAGTCTAAAACCGGAAGATATTCCATTTAACAATCATATGAAAGAGTGAAAAGCAGCTAAATCTAACAATTAGGAAGCAAGAAGCAGAAAACAGTCTGAATTGTTTTGATAAATTACTTAAATAATTACTCGTTCATCAAAATTGTTTCTGCCAATCAAAAAATCGATTCACTGCTTCAGGTCTAAAGGTTGTCTATTACAGTCACTCCTCCTTTCCAGCTGTTTCTGTTTTCCCTGCTTATGACTCAAACACCATCAAACCTTCAAGTCATGTCCAAATAGTGACTCGACAGCATCATTTGTCAATCATCCCTAATCAGTCCCCCCCCCCCCCCCCCCCCCCCCCCCCCCCCCGACAACAGTGAGCCAGATGTTGCTGTCAACTCCTGCAGGATGATAAATGATCGCGGCTTAACTGGTTGGAAACACATAAACGGTTCCAAGCAGCGAGTACCCAATTAATAACCAGTTCATAATAACACACACACGCAATGCAGTCCAGCACCTTGGTCTCACTCTCGTGCACAAAGCACAAAGAAAAGTGTGTTAAGTAATTCAGTGTTCCCCACAGTGGCAGCGGTCACAGCGTACTGAGAGGATTGTTCACCTTTATTCAAAACAGAACACAGGTTTCGGTGTATACAAAGCCGGGCCCGTGTGGGTCCTATTTCATTTTCCTGAAAGCAGCAAGGCCCCGCAGCAAAGTAAATAAAGTCAACGCACAATATCATCAAATAATAAGCCCTGTGTTTTTGTTAAACACACAAAAGGCAGGTGTTTGCAGTACACGATGGGGACGTAATTCATCTGTGACATAGAGAAGTAGGCCGAGGTGTTTACTAGCCAGACCTCACATCCATACTAACTCTCTGCCACTTTATTCAATCTATACTATGGTGCCTCATGTCACATAAGCCAAACACAGAAGGTGTTAGCAAGATTTACAGTCATTCTTTGGGCCATGATTCTTCTTACATTCTTTCTAGCATGAACAAAGGTGAAGGTTTCAGGCCTAAAACCAGGGTGTGTGATGTCTGCATATCCAGTTTGGCCACATCACCCGATACCAATCCTCAAGCCATCGGAAAGAGGAGTGGGGCATGTGTCCTATGAAAATAAACAAATCTTTCTTGAGATACTCCCCTCTGCTTTCATTCACGCTCTAAGTATACCTGGAGACTAAATGACTGCTTATCTAATCTAAGCTTGATCCATGTCACTGGGTGGGTTTGTGCAATAACAGGTCCAGCAACAGAACTGTAATATTGTCCACAAAGCATTACGTCAAGATGATACAATGATCTCAAATTATTGGATTAATAAATAATAACTTTGTCACCCATCATGAGCCAAAATTTGCTGCATTGTGACAATAATACCAAGCACCAGCCTGATCTTGATAAATAATAAAATCATTGTGGATGAGCCCCTCAACAGAGACAGCCTGTGTTTATCACACGCTGCTCCGTCTTTTTCTTTTTCTCATGACAACAGGCAAATTCTCTCAGCCTTATCTTTCGCAACTCTCACAGATGACAAAAGAAAAAGCACTTCCTTCTAGTCTCATCTTCTGCAGTA
This sequence comes from Micropterus dolomieu, assembly GCF_021292245.1. Lineage (NCBI taxonomy): Eukaryota > Metazoa > Chordata > Actinopteri > Centrarchiformes > Centrarchidae > Micropterus > Micropterus dolomieu. The sequence continues at coordinate 18,627,532 of NC_060158.1, read as the reverse complement.
CTTTTTCAACCTCGGCAACAAATAGCCTACTCAAACGGTACATCAGCAAAGCGCCCCATGAAGAAAAACATTAAGGCCAAACTGGGGTAACAATCAAAACAATGTCAACCGTTAAAGTCCAAGTCTTTAGAAGCACATAAATTAAACATCTGGCTGAATCAACCTGGCTGAAATCACCAGGCGCAGCGGATAAATAGAGTTGGTCACCTTCCAAATTGTAGCCGCATTAATAGAAGGTCATCACCACAAGTCAAAGTCAAAGCGAAGCCAGCAACAAGCAGTGCATTGAGGTGAGAGTAAGTGACTATACATCGTATAGAGCCACTTCACTCTGTCTAATCTTGACAAATTGAATTTGTACATGGGGATAATGACAAATTCTTCCTGTGACTAAGCATGACTGATTGCATTTTCAAACGCTGCCACACCAAAATGCTAAAACACCATTACAGCAGACCATATTTCACACCCCCGTTGTTGGGATTGAAGTGAAGTCCGTCCTTAAGTGATATAAATGGGAGCCTTCGGTCTCTTTACACTACTGTCTAGAAAACCCAGCAGGTGTGATGTGTGTAACTAATGTCATGCACAGGAAGCAGTTCTGTGTGTAATACAATGCATGGTGGGCAAACGCTTATCTGACACAAAATATGCAAGAGGTCTGGTTCAAAACAAAAACCAGCCCGATACAATCAACCAGGTTATTGCTATCATTATTACTGCTTCTGAGTTTGATTGAACTTGGCTTCTTTAGATTATAGGCATAGTCAAGATGCCCAAAATAGTTTATACAACTAAAGTGCAGCGCATAAGATGCACATAAATGCACAATTATAAACGTGCAGATTTTGTTGATTTTCACCATGTCTTGAAAAGAATGAAAGAATATCAACTGTCAACAAAGCTGTTAAAGGAAGCATTTAACTACTCAGACCTTACTACACATAAAAACAGTAACATAGGACAGGTAGCTATCTATTGTTTACTACTTGAACCCATCTTTAACTGTGTATTTTTATTGCAATAAGGGTGCTGATTTTTATAGGATATGCTTCAATCACAACAACAGAAGTTTACCTTGCTCGGAATCCTCAGGTTCTCCACAGGACTGAGGTCTGCCATGCTTTCTTGGGGGCTTTTCAGGCCCTGTCAAAATAAGACTCACCGTTAGACTTCAAAAGCCACCAAAAAGTCAAGTAACTTTATCGTTTTGTTTTCAGCTGTACACGTTGTCACAAAGCTTGCTATTCTTCCGCACACTACAGCATGCAGCAAAAAGTGGAACCGGCAGACAGATTTCAGAAAGCGATATGCTCTGTTGTGTCCACTGGTGAATTAATGAATCTAACATTACTGCCGTGCAAACTGAGAACTTCCCTAACCGCCCAGTGTCCGGTGTTGTGCGCTGTTGTTGTGCTTGTCTAATGGTAAACTCTTACAAATGGGGCATCGGCATGACTCCCCATACACGTGTATTTTCTTCATGTGAGGTAAATAGCTGGTAGCTGTGATGCGGCCGTAAAAACAGCTGCTGTTAGTCGGGCTGAATGAACGATGAGCTGTCAAATTAGCCAGTAAGCTTAGCTAGCTGTCATGCTAACTTTAGCTGCTGTGAGAGACAAACAGCCAGCAGCTTAGTACTGTACTCCTGCTATGCTCACCTGCCGGGCCATAAGAGACTTAATCTTCTGCATCGTGGAGCTAACTTCTGTCAGCGGACAAATTCGTGAGTAATGTTAACAGTTTTGTTTTGTTGTCAACGATGCGCCTCCATCACTACGAGAGGGGAGCCATAGTTGACCGTCACATGACTGTTACGGCAAGAACCGGAAACCTCGCAAAGCATCCTGGGAAAGGTAGTTTTTATTAGGAGGTGTGATGGTGACCCTAACTGACAATTGTAAAAACTGAAAATATTTCGATTCAATTAAAAATATATGTTGTTCTAAAAAAATTTAAATATTAAAAATTGTATTAAAAAGTGGTGTGCCCCAATAACAATGTGATATATGTGCTTCTGTCTTACACCACTGGATGGTAGTCATTTCACATCACCAAATAGAAATAGAATAGAACATTAGACAGCAATGACTATTTTGTCTCTCTGAAAATTGTTACTCTACTCAAGTGACACATTTTGACATTGTCACAGTACAAAAAGCACAGGTTTAAACAATGATGCTTTGGTTTCAGGATCCTGGTGCAAACTTGTCAACAGTAGTTAAAATGTGATTCTCTTTCAACAACTACAACATTAAAAATACTGCATCAATAATGATCATCCCGTAGTATGTATAATGTATATGTATATGTATATGTATGACTTAGGCCTAACATTGACATTGTTCTGCATTATCAGTATTTTAACTTTTTGAGAAGTTTATTGTTCTGAATGCATTTTTACACTGTGGCATTGTTATAATCTAAGTTAAGGATATGAGTACTTCTTTCACCACTGTCTGTAATGTATATATGACACTTTTGTTGTATGTTGTTTACATACTGTAAATACATACATTGTCCCTCCATCATTTTGCACTTTAGTGGGGCACCTTTTGTGGGATCATATAGTTGGAGTCTCACCCTGTTGCGTGGTCACTTTACTGCACTAAATAGCACTTTAATACAATTAATTTGCACTTAATTCCATAAACAGCCCTTAACTGCATAAACTGCACTTTACATAACCCTTGTGTCGTGGTGTATTTTATGTTATCTTGTATTGTATATTTCATTTATTGTTTAATTGTGTTTTTTGTATTTTTGTACCTTGAGACGACCTGCCGGAGACAGATGGAAAATAGCCTTCTGGCTAATTTTGGCATATTTACAATGCTGAAAAGCAAATATGTTCATTAATATGCACTGTCCCTTTTAAATAAATACAATAATTAAATACATATAATTTGGTCTCAAACAGGTTAAGGTTAACAATATATAACTATGTGTTAATATATTTTGTGTGTGGCTGCATTATTTGGCGAACGGCATTTACATTTGTGTGCATGAGATGTCATCACGTATTGCCATCCACAGCTCAGTGCCATGTAGCTCCATCTCTGCCAAGCAATTAGACCTGGCTCTGCATTGTGAACTGTTTAAAAATAATTACAAAAACAGTGCATGCAGACCCATTCAGCCTGCTTTGTAACTGCCCCTTTGGGTGTTATTTTGAGCAGTGCTTGGTTAAAAGCAAGCAGCATGCAGGAGACAGCAGGCACTGTGAGCTTTAGTTCCTGGTTAATGATGCCCCAGGCTATTTCCCAGTCAAATGAAGGTGAGGTTGATCTCCTTAGGTGAATTTTCTCTACTGTTGTTCTTTAGGCAGTCATCCACAGTGCGGCACCTCCCATAAAGTATACACTGAGACAGAACAGATGGCAACCCCTACCCGGAGACGCCACCACAAAGACATAGCACACTCAGTCGGTCAGTTCATGAGCTATAATTAGAGTTAGATTCAGTAAACTGCTTGTTGTTATGCAGGACAGCATCATGATAATCAGCACTTTATGACTCAGTATGAGGTTCAGAACTTGACAATTTATTATCCTCAAAAACATACTAGCACAATAATTTGTTTTGGTGGCGCAGCACTATTGTAAAATAATCATTTCCACCGTAGTGTAATTTATTTGTGAAAAACTTTCAAACTCATCAACTTTCTTTGGAAACAATGCAATTATCATTTCAAATGTTTAAATTTTCAGAGTTAAAAAGTTTCAATACTAGGTCAACTAGCTTGAATTTGAATTAGGACATTTTTTGTTCAACAACATTTGAGATGAATTTGAATGGAAACACTCAGCACAGGCGTGATAATGGAGACAACACAATGTTTTGATTATATTCTGAATCATAGCACAAAGCAGACTGCTGCCTTTAAGTGATATGTTGTCATTACAGATACAATTTTGACCTCTATTTTCTTAACAAAACATTTTTTGTCCCTGGTTCTCTCCACACTCTTCTGTATCTCTTTCCTCTTTATTCCTCTACCCCTTCTCTCTTTCACACACACACACACACACACATTTTTATCTACTCGTGACAAGGTGTCAGCAGGAGCAGGTGGAGGGCACTCTGCCACATGCTGAACCATCCGTCTGTTGCTGCCTGTCTCCACATCAAGCCAGGTACACAGCATACTAATACAACGAGGCGGAGAGAAACAAGCTCTCTGCAGCAATTTTAAGACAACAAATACAACTCAAACACTTGTGAGTAGCAAGATCACAGCCAAGACATGAGACAAAGACTGACTGTGAAGCAGTTGAGCAACTGACATCTTTGCTGGCTTCAGCTATTTAGTTTTTTCCCCAGGATCTGTGGTTGTTCATTTCAAGCCCTGACCACTACTGCCATTCTATGAAAGAAGAACAAATATAAATTCAGATATAGAAGAATGAAGCACACTGTCTTCGTCCGGTTGTAGGCAACAAACACTTATTTTAAAATGAAATAGTAAAACAGTTATATCTTTAATAAAAGTACAAAACAACATGTGAATGCCAACTGTACAATAATTTATGAATCATTCATCATTTTCCTTATTTCAGTATTTCATTCATATATATATATATGAATGAAATGCTATATATATATATATATATATATATATATATATATATAGAGAGAGAGAGAGAGAGAGAGAGAGAGAGAGAGAGAGAGAGAGAGAGCATATATTGGGGAAACAGGTTTAAGTGTTTCTATAGGAATAAATAGAGCAAAACATAGAAATAGATTAAGTATAAAGAATCTGCATTATAATCCATGTACAATATTTACACTTATATATATTTCATACAAGAAATCAATTCATTATAACACTATTCTCACAAAACAGACTCTCTTTGCCAGGAATGTATTATTGAAATGAAAATCAAAAAAAACCTTTTTAAAATTAAATATATATTTTAAATAGCCTAATCAAGGTTGGGTAGGTAAGAATTTCAAAAACTTTTACCTACCCAAAATGGTTTCTTCTAATTTGCTTGGTTTAATATGAAGATCCCATTGATCTTCAGTTTTTAACGGAAAAGGCCAAACAGTTTAAACTTCAGTTACACATTAAAAAACACATACACTTTCATCTCACGATAATTTTAACAAAAGACATTTTAACATCTGTCCCATTCTCTGGACAATAACAGTGCACGATCAGGTTGTGTACTCACACAATTCTCCTTCATCCCCTGTGCAAAAAGTGGGCCACCAAAGCCAGTGTTTCAGGGCCTTAAGAGAATAAAGCTACACAGGAGTCTTCAAGTGAAATGACTGTGAGTTATGTTTCAACTCTCAAGCTCGACTTTACTTAAGCAAACTGTGACTTGGGGTTTCAGGAACATGTCTGATCACATCGTAGATGGTGGTGTGCATATCCTGAACTGACTCCAGACGAGCCAGAGATCTGCATGATGCCTGCAGGACAGTTTCATGTGAAAATTAAAACTACACCCAAACTTTTCAACAGACAAAAGCTTGAAATTCTTGCTGTGTTATCACCAAATGCCATTTGAATGTACAACATGTTAAATACCTGTGCAGATTCCATTTTCCCAGGTATGGAGACAAACTCGTAGATGCCAAAGTCTTCTGTTGCGTCCTCGTGACCTTATTGATGCACAGGTTTTAATATCAGACCAACACTTAGGTTACAGCGAGTGCATTGCTATTGCTATCTGAATAAAACTTTACTGTAACATGATAAACATAAATATGCCATTTAAACTAAGACCTGCTTTTCAGTCGGAATATATGACATTCTGACTCTGTTTACTTTTCAGCTTTAGGCTCATCTTATCTCAAGCCTGTTTGTTAGGAACGACTATCACTTTAATGGAAAACCAATTCCCTGTTCATCCAGATAATCAACTCAAAAAGATGATGTAACATACTGTATGTGTAAACATGATGTAAGGCATACTCTACAATTTGGGTTTCTTTCATGGCTGCAGTGTTTGACGGTATAAGCATGTCAATGCGTCTGTTAACAAGCAGTAGCTTACCTGAACGATGTGGTCGTCTCTGCTCTGAAAGTGGTCTGCCAAGAACAGGCAAATAAAGCTGTTAGCAGAAGCACATACACTATGTATACAAAAAACACTATGGTCAATGTCTGTATTAATTTCATATTCAAGGCTCTTACCTGTTGTAAATGCTCATAAGCACTGTTGGAGACCAAGAGACAGAGGGAAATAATTATTGACAAATACAGAAATTCTAAATCTTACCATGACTGATTTAAATGCAGTAGTGACTTTGCCTTGGTTACCTTCAGTCTGACTGACATTTGCAAGCTATTTACATTTATGACTAACTTCAACATGGAAGAGATCTCATGCAGTGAGCCGTTAGTGTTATGCCTAACCGTAGAACTGCGGATCATACATTATCCTTTGTCATGTTCCCATAATGTTCCATGTAAATCTGAGGAACATTGGAACGACTTCTTCAGCATTCAGGCATGCAGATATCAAACATGGAACATGTTAAACGGGTTGCAGGACTGACTGTGAGGGTTAATAAAAAATACTGTAAGAAATCCACTTCTGTTAAAGAAGCAATATGACATTATCTAACCTCTCTTGGGATGGCAGGTTCTCCTGAGGAAGAACAGCAGCATACAGCCGATGACGAACAAAGAGCAGACGGTAATGGCTGCCAGAGGAGATACAGAGCTGCCTTCCTGGGTGTGCTTCTCTTTCCCTGTAAACCAATACAGGACGGACACTGATATTAACACTCATTTTTAGCCAAGATGGAGAACCTGTTAATAACAACCAGTTAAGCATCAGCTAGCATGACTAGTCTTATTAAAAGGTTAGTCATCAGAGGATGGTTTGGAAAGGTTCATAAGAAATTTTGATGTCAATAAAACATGGATGCGCTCATGACTTCTGTTGACTCAATAAACAGCATTTTAAATCATAGCCAGTATCAGTGAGCCTTTCTCAGTATCACCAAGTCAACATTTCAATGTCGCATCTGGCACACAGAAACTCCCCATGCTATAAAACTTAGTCAACAAATACAACAGCTGTTATACACTGTTTACTTTCCCAGCCACTGAACTTTAATACAGGCTGCAGGTACTGGAACCTAGCAACAGAGATAAAGCACAAGTTTCATAATAGCCATGTATATTTCATGTTATATCCATAAGCTGCTTTCGCTTTCCACCTGTGGTGCACACACTGCTTCACCTATGTTTTTTTTTATCTACCCAACTGTTTCCAAAGCTGGCCCTGGTGGTTGTCATTGTCAAGATATATCTCATCAACCTCTTCTGCTTTTGGCATGACAGACTGTTTGCGGAGTGTTTATCTCAGAGGACTCCTAAAACCCACCTACGCTCTGCTCCCTCTCGCCATGTTCCACCCTCAACCCACCTGTTCCTAAGCTGGCCACCACAAGAGTAAACTGTGCCTCGTCCTGCTTCTGCGTCACATTGTTGAAGGCACGGCACAGGTACTCTTCAGCCTGGGCCAGTCTGTAGGAGAGCACCTCCAGCCGCGGGCCCTCAGTGATGACCTGGGTGCCGTTGTGGCTCTTAGAGATCCAGACGTAGCTGTTGGGCGGGTTGGAATCAGCCTGGCATTCGAAGAAGACCAGCTCTCCAGGGTTGATGGTGAACACTTCTCCTGTCCGCAGGCCCTGGCCCGAGTTCACCTCCAGGTTGTAGGGGCCATCTGCAGGAGCCAACATTGAGTCAGGGAAACATGACAGTTTGCTGCTGACATGGTGGTTATTATACTAAGCAATTACTTTACTATGAATTTTCTTATCTTAATACATCAAGGGGCAGCAGCGGCCAAAAGATTTTGACTACAGGGTCATAGGCCCTGGCGGGCCAGTTCTTGCCTTTCACAATTTAAAGTTGGGACATTCTTGAACAAGTCAGTCAACAAACAAAACAGCTCTGGTAGAGATGCTATAACAACATATGAAAAAAATGGTTCTTGTACATAAGCTGTGTTATAATGAAAAAAAATCTTGTGAAAATGATTTAGTTTGGTCAAGATTTGCTAAAAATAAGGTCATAAGATTTTATTATGACCACAAAAGACCGTTAACATGAGCTGGCAGTTAAGAGGGATCCTGTCTGTTAATATAAACTTCCAGGGTTTGAGTTATAATCTGAGCTTTGTGGGGGTCTCTAATATACTACTTAACGTTACCGGCGGGTGGGGGGGATCATTGCATATTAAGTGTTTCAACATTTCCCTCTCTCACACACACACCAAAGCACAAACACACACAGCAGTCCACTACTTGCCCCAGATGTCTGTGATATTGCAACAGGATGTAGCCCTACTCACACTAGGCAATCAGTTATGTTTCAATCGCCTGAAAAATGCCATCAAAGACTTTTGCTCAAGGAGAGACCGCAATTCCACCCTTTATGGTAATATTAAAGTGTTATTATTTTACGCACTGCTTGCACACAGTAGCAAACATAATACCATTTGTAGGGCTGTAGCCTACTAATTGGAGGATGCATCAAAAAGCCAATAATACTAAATAAATAAGCTGCAGTCAATACAGTAGGCTAGAATACAACTGAGTTCATTTTCGCGGGTCGCGGCCTCAGCCTGTTCGGTCAAAACTGTGCGCACGATAGTGGCTGATGGTGGAGAAGTGCAGTCATGCCATGCGCAGCATAGTTGATAAACACACTTTTCTAGTGTTCATTTAAGTCTGTTTATCTTGTTTAATTTAAACAATAGTAGGTACTAATTACAATAAAAAATACATTATTTGTGATTCAAAATAATGGTTGTTGATAAATGAATTAGAGACTTCCACAGATGCATGATTTTACTACTTCCATGGGAGCTCAGACCATCCTTATGGGAGCTGAGCTCCCACTGGCTCCCAAATAACTGGAACCCTGTAAACGTCAGTTTTAATGTGTATGAGACATGATTCATAGTCAGTCATACATAAACATTAATGTACTTAACATGGTGAACTGAAAGTGGTATTTTAACTGACAATAGTGGATCATTGTTTTCTGCAGAATGCTACTGAATGCTAACACAAGCATGCTCCATGCATATATGCAAACAAAAATGATGACAATACTAAATTAACTAGTGTAGCAGTTCTCTGTGCCAAGTTTATTAACATAGCCACTGTTCGAGCACACTGACTGACGGGATGGGAAAAAATTAAGGAAGTTATACATGTCATAGAAATTGTACTAACATCCTTGTGTCCCATCCATACAGTTTTGCAAATGAATTCAGGGAAAGTTGTTTTGGGTGCAACCTCAGACTCACAAAACAAGGCCAGTTCTACACACGTTATGGGAGAACAGAGGAGCGCTGTGACCTGTGCTCCCATGCAAATACTATCCCATAACATGCATGTGTTTCCAGTTCTCAGAAAGTAGTCTGATCTCACACATTTACATATGACCTAATACCCCCGGTGGAACAGAGCAAAGGGTGTGCAAAAGATAAAATACATAAATAGATGTATTATACATAGGCTATTGGTATTGGTACAGGAACTTTGTGACAAATACACTGTAAACCAATGTTTTGGAAGATAATTTGTAACTTGAAAAACTGTAATAATTGAAACTTAACTGAAACTGGTCTCAGTCTGTGCCAAAATAAAACGACTTCTATCAAATAAATCATACTTACTTCACTTTTCTTTGACTCTAATGTTAACTTTATGGTATTTCTGTGTTTGGTTCATTGAGGTTTATCCTGCCATGTTACAAGTTGACAACAGCTTGTAAATGAAGGTCATTTGATCCTGCCATGTTAGAGATTTTGGTAACCAGGTAGGTAAAAGAAAATCTGGTTGCACTCCCTATAATATTAGCCCAGCATTGAGGACTTATTTTTGTCATTTATCTGGTTATCTGGTTTCTGGTCCTTTTCTTTTTTTTAATGTCAACAGTGAGCCAAATTTTGTTATGCCAGACCTTCTAAGCTTAAGAAGCTGCTGGCTATGAGGTGTCAACATCTGTCTACTTATATTATAAAACACTAAAACACATTACATTCTGACAGGAAATGACCCACACTGCAATTCTCTGGGAAATAATTGAGAACTAGACTTGCAGTTTCAGGTGGTCATAGTGCAGGGAAGGTGCAGGAGAATATAGATGGACATATCTACTCACAATAGACATTGAGTTCCACGGCCCTGCTGTGCCTACCCTGGCTGACAGGGTTGCTGGCAACACAGCGGTAAGTTCCCTTGTCCTCTTTTCTCACAGGGCTGATTAACAATGTTGCATTGTTTTGGGAGAAGTGGTATCTGTCACTGGGATCTAGTGCGATGTTGTCCCTTAGCCATTGGAACACAACTCTTGTTCCTCTCTCGACAGAACAAGTCCAGGTTACGTTTGCCTTGTCCTCCACAACTGCATATGATGGGCTCTTCTCTATGACTGGAGTGGACACAGGGACTAAGGGAAAAAACAAGAAATGTAGGAAAATTTAGGGCTGAGTCCATAAATGACATCAAACTGGACATCAAGACTGAACAACACTCACCATCCACTGTGACATGCACAGTTCGCTTCTCCTTGATAACCAGTCCTGTCTTGTTAAACTTTATGTTGAGGTTCAGCTGGTAATCCCCCTCATCGTCCTGGTTTAACTCCGGGATTTGCAAAGAAAGATTTGGTTCTCTAAAGATGAGGTGGTTGCGGTACGTCATGTCAGTTATTTTGGCCTCTTTGGTAAACGTCACCAACGTGGCTCTGGTGCCGCTCGGCCTGGTGTGTGACCACGTTCCCTGGATCTCAACTTCATCCAACGGGAAGCGAGTCTCAACAGACAAGTGAAGGCCCTTCCCTTCAATACCATAATGTACCAAGGAAGGGATGTGGATGAACTCAGAGCTTACATCTGAGTTGGTGGAGATGGCATGAGAAAGAGGGGAAGGAGAAGGAGGGAAAAGAAGGGAGTTAATGCACATCTCTGTAGGGTGACTTTTTGGATTTCCCATTAAAGACATTATTAATATAAAACTTGTTTCAGAAACATTTTAGGGATGAACAGTATGCTATATTTTTAAAGAGTTAGTTACTGAATGTGTTTCTGTTCCTTTCTCCCTAAAATAAAAATAAGAAATATGGGTTTGGAGAATGATACAGACCAAGATTTAGGTAACCAATATCCAATCCCAATATTTTTTTAAATTCAGTGTTTCTCAATAAACCCATACTATATAATTATTTTAGGTGGGTTGACAGCTTGTTCAGGTAGAATGACACACCTGCAGTTTAGTTTCACTTGCAAAAAAGCCATTGCAAGAATGTCCTCTTGTCGTTAATGGAAAGGACTACTGGATGGTGATAAAAAAAAAAGCTATTTGAAATTTCAACCTGCAATAATTTACTTTTTGGACACTACAGAGCAACAAGCTGTTAACACTACAATGACATATTATCACCTTATCAAGATGATATAGATCAGGGGTTTTCAAAGTGTGAGGTGGGGGTCTCTAAGCAGTTTCATGGGAGGCTCAGTGAATGGAAGTGAAACAATATTACATTACTTATTTATTAGTTATCAAAAGGAGATCACATAGAATAGCCTACAAGTGTGTGAGTTCAGAGAGTAGTTTGGGGGAACTGTTTTCCCCCCCATCAAAGTCAGAAACTAATAAATGCCTTAGGACAGAGCTTTTTTTAAAACTATTTGGTGTAGTCAAAGTTATGTCAAACAGCTGTTTGACATAACTTTTGACTACACCAATAGGCTATTTTGGTTCAAATGATGAGTGTCTATGGGATCAGTCTCATTCTTTGAAAACCTCTGATAAAGATAATGTGTTATTAAGCAGTTGCTTATTTAAACATGAAACAATATTATCATTCATTTGGAGTTTTGTTTCACTTTCCTTTTAGCTCTGTTTTGATCTCCACCAACTCCTGAGTGAAATATCTGGCTCTTTAGCTGCTAAATAATCCACTGTGTTCACCAGCCAGCTGCTGTCTGTCTGCTTGTTGGTGCTGAGCCGGCAGAGTATAGTAAACTTTTATAACGGCACTGAAAACTGCCTGTTGGATCTGGAAATGATGCCGATCAGAGCGGTGAGAGTGAACCAAAACATTAAGTTCCAGGTATGTAAAAGCAAAACAATGAGCTGAAAGACTCTAAAACACACTGTAGATGGGAGACTGCAAAGCTAGGTGATAATTCACATTACATGTAGTTATTTTGTCTGTTGTTACAATAAAAATCTGGATTAATGCAGCTTTAATTTAAAACCCAACATTGATATTTATCTCAATGTAGGGCATACACATACTGTACGCTAATATATTGGTCTAGTCAAGTACGCCACTTCACCAACACTGAAAAATAACTAGACAAAACACTGTCAACCTTATGTAAAAACAACAGCAACCATAATGCAGATAAAAATTGATTTAATATGGATTGCAAGGTATGGCACATATTAATGCTACTTTATGGCATTAATTATTATATATTATTATATTAGCACTTATCGACTGTTGTGATTATATGTCCATATTGTGTTATAATTTTACAAAATTATTCATTCCAAATTACTCATTACAGCATATTTTAATGAAAAGTTAAATTGATTTTGTATATATTTGCTACATCATGAATTACAATATATCGATATTAGAAAAACATTGCTAGTTATGATAAGGGCAACAATATGAAAGCAAAACCGTTTTTCCCCCCTGTCTAATCTCATAATCTACATCCTAGTCTTCGATTGCGCAGGTCCTGAAACTGCAGTAAGTTAATATTGACACTAAAGAAGTGTCATTGTTGTCAGACAAGGACAAAGCCTGCCTCTTTGATCCCAACTTGTCCCAAAACAAACACTTGGGCTGTCTGAAGTAACTAGATAAATGTTGATCTATTGCACCTTGCTGCTTGTTAAAGCAGTGGCTTGCTGTAGTTTATTCTTTGGTAGCTGAAAACATCGTGGAATAAAAGCACCAAAGACTGAAGGAGCTTTTTCTGCAGTCATTGTCATCTCCACTGAAAGTTACTATTATGTGAGAGCTATGACCGGACGGTTTTATTTGACAGGAACTTTTGAAACTTCATTGTTGGGTATTTTTGACAGTTTTAAGATAAAAAGTAAGGCGCTGTGTTTCAACGCCAGGTTGAGCAGCATGTGAGTAGGCAGTGCTACTGTGAAAGAAACTAACTAAAACATCTCACTTCTCTCTTGCTTGTGTCCCTTGGTCCCACTTCTGACTGTCTGTCTCCTCTTTCTCTGTTACAGCATTACAGAAATTACTTTGGGGAGATATTCAGGAAAGACTGTTAATTTGCTAGCTGATCATTTCATCCTTACATGGTGCAACAAAAAAAAAACTCAATAAACTCATCTTAAGTGTGTTAGATCTCATCCAATCAAATCTTGATTGATTGCTGAAAATGAGATTTGTTCTCTCATTCTAAAGCCATATTTTCCCTCACAGTTCTACCTAAATCTCTTTTTATCTTTGTCACCCACTCCCACTCTGACCACACTTCCCCCTTGGGGGCGTCTAGCTGGTGTCAGCCAGGTCTCTGGGGACTGCTGCCCATGTCGCTCATCACAATTGATTGTTGTGTGTCTGGTGTTGTGTCCTAAATGATACATGCAGAGCACACATCCCCTCGACATGTTTCACTCTTACGAGGCTGTAGGCCAGTTTCTGTGTGTGTGTGTGTGTGTGTGTTGTCAGAAGCAGAAGTGTGCCTGTGTTTACACCAGATGAGATGAAAAAGGCAGAATGAGGGGGAGTGTGCTGAGCCCGCTCCTTCTCTGTTGTCCCCAAACAACACGGCTATTGGTGGTTATACTGAGGAGATTACACTGACACTGGCCTTTGAGGCGAGAGGATATCTTCATTTAGTGATCATGCACACACTATAGCACACACACACACACACACACACACACACACACACACACACATTGACCATGTGCATAGAACCACAAGCACCTGCCTCTTATCACCCTCACACACACAGACACATGAGTTGTTTTGATACTAAATAAAGTGTCCTGGTGCGTGTCCAAATGCCACCATCTTCTCTCCTCTTTCAGATTAGACAAATCTTAAAGGAGGTTGATGATACATTCATCAAAGCAGGAGGAGAGTCCATATCTTAGGGACTGTTAGGTTTATCTGCTCATATTGGTACATGTCTGTAATCACTGAGTCACAGAGCTGTGGCTGGAGTCACTTCTTCTTTCCACTGACCCTCTGCTCATGCCTCAACTTACAACTAATCCTGTAAAGTCACACGGTGGTGACTATGGAAAGGACATGCAAAACAAACCGAGATAGACTCTAAAAGGGACACTTTAAAGACTCAGACTTACATGGAAAAAGGCTGTGGTTGAAGTACTTACACCAACTTGTGTTTTAGGACAAAATGTTACAAAATTTGGATGCAAAGTTTGGCTTAAATACAAAAACACACAGTTATTGTGCAAAAAGGGATGATTTTTTGTTGTTGTTGCAGTTGTTTTAAAATCTTCTCGGACCCGAACCCTTCAAAGACAACACATTTCACAAGGTTTCAGTGAACATTTTGTTGCTGCGCACAACAAAACAAACTTCCTCAACTTACCCAAACAAACACAGCAACCACAGCAACTGCTATAGCTGCACCAACGCAACCCTGACAACTCAAGCCAAACATCCCTCTACGACAATGTAATGCTCACCTGTTAGAATGAAGAGAGCAGAGCAGAAGTAAAGCGCTATTCTTCCTGTGGCCTCCATGGCATCTTATCCTCTAGGGATATGTGAGACTTCTGACAGGCAGACAGGGAGTAAGGGATGTAGGAAGAAGGAGAGGAGTGGAAGAGGAAGAGGTGCAGGAGGAGGAGGAGGAGGAGAGAATTGTGACTGGTTGTGGTGACAACATTTGCCTGGGAAATGAGAGGAGCTAGCTTTAGCCTGCATACACCCAGGCCCCTCCCATGTGACACCAAAAGGAATAAGAGGTCCGCCTGGCAGAGAGACAGCACAGTATGGTCCTCACACTTTCACACACACACACAGATGCCCTCAGGCTGAGGGTTTCACTCTGTCGCAGAGAAACGGAGACATTAAACTGTAAAACAAGGATAGTAGCAGAATAGAAACTGTTTCTTTACATTATAATACACCAGCTGTCTGCTGCTTCAGTCCCTCAGGCTGTGAAACAAAGAAATCACAGACAGAGAGCTTTTAACTGCCAATGTCTCACACAGTTTGGTCAAGTTACAGAGCTTTCAGTGGACACAACAGTGAGCAATCAGCCACTATGTCTGTAATGATTTTGCACTTGACGACAAAAAGACTGATACTCGGTTAAAACTGACTACAGAATGTTGTTTTGACACTGCATGTATCACTGACCTTTGAAATGCATTCAGCAGACAGACTCTCATCGCGATCAGAGAGATATACCCTGTGTCACAACCGATGTGTGTTTTACTTTCTCAGTCTGTTAAGTATATTTAATTTTCCCATGAGGGGAAAGGGCTCTATATTTTTGTGCTACAGATGTCACAACAATCCATGAAATGGGACAGCATCCACTCTGATTATTTTTCTCAAATTATTTTATGTTGTAATCAATGCTGGCAATAGATATGTTCAGAGCCATAGCCAGTAAAACGTTTGTCTCAAAGCAAATAGTCACATGTTGAACACGCTCACTATTTAAACATCCCTCAGTAACTTGTTCAATAGACTTTTATTTCTGCATGGTCATCCCCTGAAAGGATGTGGTGAAACTTGGGACTGAACTGCACAGTGAATGAATTGGGCCATTGTAGGTTGTATAAATGAGTGCCTAGTTTGGTGATGGCACCATTAAATAAATTGATTATTTTCTCTGGTGCAAAGTAATTCATGGGATGCCCATTTAGCCTAAGGACAATGCTTAATGGTTAAAACTGATGTTTTATCACACTAATTCAGTGTTTGTTAGCCCAGACACATGATTCTGCAAATTTGAAACACATCTATTCATGTTCTGCAAAATCAGTTTTGGTCCACATTCAAACAGATGGAAGCAGAAGCAATGTTTTAAACTAGAAGGACTATAAAATCCCCCGCGACCCTGTACGCAGGATGAGCGGTTGACGATGGATGGATGGATGGATGGATGGACTATAAAATCTGCAACCTGCAAGTTTCTACCTCACCTTTAGATGGGGTCAGTGCATCATCTATTAGACACAGTTTAGCCAGTGGATTTATAAAGTGAGCTCTGCAGCAGGCTACAAAATGTTTAAGGGTTCATTTGTAACTATTACTTCTAACTATTTACATTGCATGGCTCTGTGACAGTGGCTGCTAAAATTGTTTGGTTTTGTGACTGTTTAAAGCAATGTCAGTAAAAAAAAAAAAAATAAGACTGTCGAAGCAATGTCTATTCACAACTACTTGTCACAGGTTACATTATGGCTGTGTTTCAAGAAGTTTCAAGAAGGGTGTATTTTCATTCAAAAGGGAACAGCATATTGTCATAAGACTGGGGGATGTTGAGAAAGACAAACAGAGCTTAGGTAATGGTAGGGTTGGGATACTGTGGCTTACATTGTGACCTTCTGACTTGACAACCAAAAAGGGTCAAGATAATATCAATAGCCATTGTTCAATACACAAACGTCCTTGACAGCAGTTTGGGTGTACAGTTATGACAGAAGTTTTCACATGTTTTCTTAGTTAGTGATTTTGGACTGACTGAGTGATTTGGTCTCCGAACCCTGTCCCTGTCCATGCCCTTCCTTATATTAATATGAATGACTGTTATTATGAATGAAACAACCACTGGGAGCTATCTGACATATTTTGTGGATTTTATTAATCTGGCATTGTACAGTAAGTTACATTACAGTATGGAATGGCCTGTGATGGCCTTTTTGGACTGCCCTACCAAAACCAGGACACGGTAGCAGAGTGACACGCCCACACACGCACAGCCTCAAATGGGGGCCCTCTTGCTGTGCTAAAACATGTCACATTTTCCATTTTCAGCCTCCCAGCCCATGTCTGTGAGTGTTGCTACGCAGTCTTTACCAGTTTTACCTCCCGTCGCCTCCTACTCCTCCACCTCATCCTCATTATATTATCCTGTTCTCTTTATTCTTGTGGTACTAAATCACTTTCTTAAAAGTGATGAATTATCATAATTTTCTCTGTTTCTGTGTCTGTCCTCTCCTCTACTCCAATATCTTCTTCTCCTTCTCTGCTCAATCCTTCCTCTCCTCCTCTTTCATTCCCTCTCTCCTCTAGCAGCCTTGGCCTCCAGCTGCAGACACTCAGAGCAGACTCAGCACACCAGCCCACATCAAGGCCACACTATTGGCACACGTGTGTGTATGTGCGTGTGTATGCGTATCTGGAGCAGTCGTTACAGTGGGGCCACATAGGGTGTCAGTGGCCTACTGTGATATACTGTAGGCTCCCATGCATACTTCTTCCTTAGTCTGCTGAAATGTGGAACAAAGGATAGCTGTAGCTGTGTTGTCGTGTTATAAGGTCCCTCGAATTCGTCAGTGAGCATGTTGAAGTGCAGGATGAACATATCACTGACATCACAGACAGTCACCCAGGCTCATATGTAACACCAGTTCAAGTTATCTTAAAGAAGAGGAAAAAGCAAGCTCTCACATTCTCACACACACAAACAACAAAATTACTGTCAGACCAAAACGAGAAGCAGGCGAGTACATTTGTGCCTCTGAGCTTGCTGATAAGAGGATGTCACGCCTTGGATGACAACTTGAAATGCTTTTTAGCTTCGTATGTAGAAATGTTAGCCTATGGCTGAAAGAGAACAAGAGACAGAGAGAGAGAGCAGGGTTAAATGAAGCAGTGAGGGAGCAAAAGAAAAGGGGCGGGGACGTCTGCAAGGCCTGTGAGCGATTTGATTGGATGACAAAATTTTCATTCACACACAAAGATTTATAACAGTGGGAAACATAGAATGCTAGACACACATGCTGCTCCATGTGCGTGCGTGCATGTGTGCATGCGAATGCAGGCGCATGTTTATCCCTTATGCTTGTCTGTGAACTACACTTTTTTTTTTACTGCTGCACCGTTGAACCTTTCTATCTCTTTCTGGATCTGACTGTTGTTGCCTAAATAGCACGTTGGCTTCATGAGCAGAGCGGTTGACCCCGAGTGCGTGGGTCGAGTCACTGTGAGTCTTTCAAAGAGTGCATCAGCATTCTCCACCCCTGAACTTTCAACATCAGTCAAAACATTGTGTGTCAGTATGTGAATGTGTATCCTGCAAGGCTGACCTCTATCTGGAATGTTCCAAAGCAAACATGTAAATATGCATGAACAACCTACGTGTTTTTATGTCTTCTTTTAGTGCAGCATGTATCCAGTTGTACAAGTACTGCTGTATGTGTGTGTGTGTGTGTGTGTGTGTGTGTGTGTGTGTGTGTGTGTGTGTGTGTGTGTCTGGTGGCAAGAGCCTCACCCTTTTAACGCATTCCACTATCTCGCGCCCACGCACTCGCCATGTGACCCGCAGTCAATGACAGGAAATAAGCCCATGTCAAATCCTGCTGCCTGCAAACGAGATCCTCTTCTGCTTCCAGTCAAAGGATCATCTTTGCCTGCTCAAAACTTAACCCGCCTACAACACAGAGCTCGATGCAAATCTATAGGAAGATAGCTTGACATGATGTCTGTCAATGGCAGGTGGAGCACTGATAATAAAATTTCCTTAACAGTTGTGTTTACATAGTTGACACCCATATGCACAGAGACATATTATCTTATCTTATTTCCTGTTCACCAGTGTACAGGTCCTTAGCGAGAACAAAAATCAAAGATTCCTACTCAGATCTGGTAATCTTTTGGGCTGGCGGGACAAGAAAAATAGACTCTGACAAGTGTCTGCTCCAGACATGTCTAAGTAAAATGTCTGCAGTGCAGTGTGTATTTACTAAACCAGAAAAATGAAAGTTCACAGTTATTCCATTGCAGCAATGACTCTTTAATTATTTCCCCAGCAGCATAGCACATCTATGAAAAATAGGTGTTTAAATCGCACATGCCACAAACCAAACTGGTGGGTGTGCGTGTGTGTGTTTTTGTGGCTGGGTGCACGTGCATGCATGCAGAGTTGAATGGACACAGCCACCTCTATGTTCTCTGCAGCAGTAAACTGTTGGCTGTTAGGATAGACCACGATCCCAGGCTGAAAGGCAGTACTCCCTTTGCTCAGGTCTGTGCTTGTCCTCTTTGCCTCACACGGCCGTAAAGGGCAGGATTAGGGAAAACAACACTTCACGTGCACCAATACGAGGTAAAAGGGTATATATTAACCTTATTTGACCAGCTTCACTGGCTTAGAAATATCCTCAAGTAACCCGAGAAGGAAAGGTGACATTCTGCGACATAATGTCTTACACAAGGACCAAGTATATTTTGCATCTCCTGAAAGCACAGTTTTGTATTTGGGAATTGCCATGGGAAGAAGGAGTCAAACCCCCCCCCCACACACACACACACACACACACACAGATCACCTCATTCCCCCCTTTCCTGCCATGGAAGTTGCTAATGTTTATCGTCACTCAACACAAACTAGCTGGTGGCTGCTTATGTGTGCCAGTGTACATTCATCAAAATACTCAACGTAATGCTCTCTGCCCCACATCCCGCTGTGATGCCCGACATCTGGTTGTCTCTCCCTCAATCCCTGGAGGTGTCACGGTAAAACATTTCCCATCAGAGCATAGCAGAGGTATGAGATTACATAGATCCTGTCAAAAAAAGAGAGATGTATATGGATAGGTGTAGTTGAACAGCACTCATAGTATTATAAATAGAGGCATTCCTTTGTTTGAAGGCATTTAGATGTGATACCCTTAACCACCCACAGTGGTGATGTAATCAGCAAGGTGTCAAGTAAAACAAGCCATGGGCACCTGTGTTTTGCGAGTGGCTGTTGGTTTTCTTTCTTACCTTATGGTAACCGGTTTCGAATTCATTAAGAGAATGTTTTTCTTTCACTGCATGTGCGTTTACAAACTCACACCAACTCACAAATACAGTGCACACAGATTCAGAAACACCAGTTCTCCCCCCAAAATACGTCACTGGTTTCACACACACCACCATAGCTGCACACACACACACAAATACAGACAAAAGTTTTTATACTTTTATTTGTGCTTAGTAACACATAAAATGCCAATTTCATGTAGATCAAAATGGCCAGCTTTGTTTTTATTCTGCAGTGGTTTTAAGCAAATATATTAAGAATAATATATTAAGTGTCTTTCAGTCAGTGTTGGTGAAGATCTAGTTGAGAGAACTGTTTCTCTTCGTTACACCAGGTTTCGTCACATTACATAATTTTTTTGAAACGGATGCACCAACAATTCAGGCGGTCTCTACTGAAAATCACACTTGAAAAGGCACATACACAAATGACTCATCATGTTGTGCTGAGCCAATGATGAGTATGCGTCAGCTTCAAGAGAGGACTGACTAGTGAGTTTTAACGAAGACACGAGCTGCTGCCTGAAGTCGAAGGTGGTGCATCAGTCACAAACACTTTGTAACTGTGTAATGGGGCAAGAGGAAAAGTCTCAGAATTCATGTTGACATACTGCAAATACAGAAAAACTGCATTAGCAAAGAGGAACAGTGCTTAGAAGTAGACCCCACAGTGACTGCATGAGAGAAGAAATGCTTAGCCACGCTGCTGACTATAGCATCAAAAACAACCAGTGAGTTGCATCAACGCCTGCAACAAGCTGAACAAAACCTGATGATTACAAGCTAATAATAATTACCCCATTGCCATTTACTTCCAGTGTTATTGTTTGGTCTTGTATGGTGTTTCTGCTATTTTGTCCAGCCCCTGTGAACATTCAAGAACACAAAAACAGGAATGTAAAGTATGTGTTTGCTTGTGCTACAAAGCCATAAATCCAGGCAGAAAGAGACCCTCTAATTGAAACTGATGTGGAAAACAACCATCATGTTACCAGTAATTAGATCCCACCTGTCTCTAAGGAGTGTTGGTGCAAATACAAGGAAACAGGACAGTAAGACCACATGCCATTCAGTAACACAGCCCTGTACTCCCACTGCCGGCACATACAGTATCTGTGACCACTCAACTGATTACAGACAAGATGGCATAATTGTTCCCAGGTGAAACAGTAACAATTCTGCACCATGTAAGAGCCGCAGATGCCGGTGAAACGCCAGCGGTTCCATTCAAGGTCCAATTAAAGCCTTCTCTGCGGAAAGATAAACCAACTTTGATTTCTTTACTACAGATGTTATAAAACAATTCCACTCGCTTTGAGGACAATGCAGGTTCTGATTTGTGATATTGTTCACTTCACTGTTCCCTGGTACAAATAACAAAATGCTTCTTGTGTGTGCTAAAGGAGTAAAGCCCATATTGCAATCATGTCCAGTACACTAACTGTTTGACAAAAGCTCATCATTCTCAATACAAATAATAATTTTGTGCAATTGCATTTTTAGGCACCAGCGGTACCTTTCAAGATCAGTCAGTCAGATACAATAAAACAGTAATTTAGTAATGATAACAAAGGTGAATTGTTGATATGATTATTCCACAGGAGATTATGATTCTGATTCTGCATTTTTACAGCTTCGACCCTTAATCGATCACATATTGCATATTGACAATTTGTTTGATGGCTTTCTTCTTAACTATAAAGCTAAAGAGTTCATGTCCTCTGAATGACTAAGCACCAACACAGCAAAGATTATCTGTACCCCCATATTCCGCACAGGCTTGACAAAATCCTTCCGATCCACTCTTAGTTCACCAATCCATCTATTTAAAAAAAAACTGAAAAACAAAAGAAATCTGTGAAATGTTATTTATTTGCTTCCAGCTTGCATCTCCTACATCTGCAGTTAATTTTCTGCGGAATGTGAGGAGCAGCTGTCACTTTAGCACATGAATGGAGTCAGTTTAGTGGCCCAGAGGCATCGGAGTGGATCAACGGAGGAGGAGGGACAGCTGGGCCTGAGGGGACAATAGCACTCTCAGTTAATCATTAATACTCTTAATGAACAGCAGCCAGGCACCAGAGGTTCACTCACTCCAGAATATTCCGCCTGCAACAGGAGGATGCAGGCATCCTCGGCTTGCCAGCTGACCCCAAACTGACACTTGTTGATTGGGGCCTTTAAAGGGGCTACGGGAGCTTTAAACTGCTGTATGTTGGATGGAGTTTCACCCCTTGGCCTTGAGGAAAATGACAGCTGATTGACATTAGCTTGATTTATATTGTTGTGGAAACAAGAGATCTGAGCTAGTTTGTGTCTTTTTGTCAAACTGCATTGTGTTTGTCAACAAACTGACATGCGCTAAAAGGTTAATAAAGTCATGTTGAAAAGGCCTGTTCACTATGGAATAAAAGTAGATAGGGGAAATGTAACAGTGAGATTTAAAGCACCACCTTCAAATACAATCACTTGATCACAAATAAGAAAAGCATTCATGCTAACACAGGTTTTACTTTTTTGTTGTTTGGTACCTTATGTCTTGGTCTGTGAAAAGTCATTGCTGGCAGTTTCTAGACAGGTAAAGCTTATAGTAATTGTTTGACATTTTGGGGAAATACTCTTATTTACTTTCTTGCCAAGAACTAGATGAGATTGTTAGATGAGATATTGATATGACTCTCATATTGTTAGATAATATACTCATACTACTCTCATATTTGCCAGTAAGTATAAAGCTACAGCATGTAACTCCTAGTAAAACCCCAACAATAAGATACAACATGTTAATTACTGAACTTTTGATGTGCTTTGGGGCAGTGCTAGGCTAGCTGTTTCCCCCTGTTTCCAGTCTTTATGCAAGCTAAGCTAAGCTAATTGCCTGCTGGCTCCAGCTCCATAGTTCAACATTTTGAGAAATATCTTATTTGCTGGGGTGCAGGTGGCTGAGTCAATGTACACTTGAAAAAGATACAGTGTGTTCATTATTTAGCTTTTGTAACTCTCTTTAAAGATACTTTGTAATCAGAGACTCTAGTAACAGGTACAGTCATAAGCTGGTAAATCATATGAGGATGTGTCTGGTGGTGCCCCAGGATTACAAGTAATTTCATTACTTATCAAAGTAGCCACTGGTGGAAAGAAGACACAATTGAGATGTGTGTTGTGTTGACAAATGTCTGTCTTAGCCTGAAACCATAAACCTTATCAATAATGGATTCCTTGTTTCCATAAAACTCCTTGCTTGGTTTTTGCCAGGACATGAGTTAAGAAAGCCACCAGACAACCAGAGATGTTATTGGAAGATAAATGAGCTTCTAAAGGGGAGCAGATGTTAGCTAGAGGTCTGATTTGAATGTTACACTGATCCTCTGTTTATGTGGATGTGTGTGTGTGCGTGTGTGTGTGTGTGTGTGTGTGTGTGTGTCTCCAAGTGCATTTGTGACCACATGAATTAGTATGTATGTGTGTTTCTGCACGTGGCTAGGCGTCCAGCCCAGTCCAGCCCTCCCCATCGGCGGAGGTGGCAGGTGTTCCTGTGTCCCCTAAAAGAGCAGGTTTTTATGTCGCCTCTTCAAGTTGGTGGCTTGGTTGCCATGGCGATGCCCCAACAGAAAGAGGCTTGTGTCTGGGGGCCGGTGCCGGGGAGAAGAGGAGGACAAGGGAAGAGGAGAGAAGGGGCTTTACTTGCACCACGCACTCTGGACTTCGGTCTGGCCTGACAAGAAAGAGGAAGGGAGGAAATCAAGTCAGAGACACGAAACAGGCTCGGATTGTCCGCTCACCCCAACGCCGGGCTCTGTCTTTACACTCAGCATGTCGCTTAAATATTAAGCTGCTGATGCGTGAATAAGACCTGACTCACGTGAAACATGGCGGACTAAGTGATGCTTGTAAAACCCGACAATGGGTTTGGGAACTTAAAAAGGAATCCAATATATCACACACCCTATCAGATTCCTCCCTAGGTGTGACAGCTGTCTACCTAAAGACTTCAGGTTATTATCACTGTTCCTTATGCCTTGTGGCATGGACATCCCCCTCTATTTAGTTGGGACATGGGTGACAGGCCCACAATCAATCTCTCCCTCACTCTGTGTTTGTGTATGTGTGGGTGGGTGTAAGGAGATCTGGGAGAGACTGGGAGTCACCTGTCCCTTGTTGGCCTCTCTAGTCCCCCTTGGGAGGGCCGTAATTCTCTGTTGGCTGGACTGATCAGCAGCTGCCACACACACACACACACACAGAGGGATAAAGGCAAACACATTCAGTCACACAAACAAAGCACATTTTCTTTTACATCTCAGAGTAAGAGTGAAAGATTGGGCTGGCCTTTTATTGCTTGCTCAAAAGCAGCAGCCCATTATGATTCAAATGAAGTGCCTCGGTTAACGCCACACACCATATTATTACTGTACTGATACCAAATTGATGAGCTTTGTGAGCTGGATCCATTTTGGTAAGTAAGTAAGTTGAAAAAATTAAAGCTGCACTAATCAATATATTTGTATCAGCTACGGGTCAAATGAGTAACACTCACGGGGTTGCTCATAGTGACGAACATACAGAGAATCATCACCTTTCTCCCAGCGCTTTAGAATATTTCAGCAGCATTGTTCTGGTTTTCTGTCCCGCAACTTTGCCATTTTACTGTCATTGGTCTCATCAATCATGTGTCCAGCCGCAGCAGGTCACTGTTTCCAGAGTCAATGCTGTGATATACCTACCGTATGCTACCTGCCCAGCACCTAGCAGCAAATGTTAGCAACTAGCTGTTGACCATATCGGAGCATTTAACTTCTAAAGGGCCAGATATTTCCCTCAGGAGATTGTGGAAACCATAACAGAGCTTAAAAGAGTGAATACTGGTTATAATGTTTCATTTCTCCCCTGCTATTTGATCGCTTATCTGGTTTTACTTGAACCTGAAGAACGAGCAATTCCGTCCCAAACACCTTGTCTTATTACAGCAGCAACATTCAACTGTGCAGAAAGAGCTTATTACCTGAACTGTACATACCTGAGGAACTGTCTAAACAACCTGTGTGACACTTGACCACAGTGTCAATGAAGTGAACAAAAACAGTCAAGAACACCTTTTTAGTATTTCATAGAAGAATGTAAAGGAGTGGCTCTGTCAAGAGGAAATGCCAGGGTTTTTGCAGCAATTTGTTTTGTGTTTCTCAACTGTCCTATGAATGAATATGAAATAAAGAGTGACCACAAGAGATTTAATTTTACTGGCTCTGAGCTACATTCAGGGTCACAGCTTTGGTTACTAGTTTCTTTCAGATCAAGACATTAAAAATATTTGAAACCTTTATAAAACACAGTTGATTATTACAGATTAAACCAGTGGCTCCCAGCCCTTTTTGCTTGTGACCCCCTTACAAAGGTCTCTGTGTGTATGAGTAGCTGTTCCACCAAAGGGTGATTTCCCCCAAAACTTCCCAGATGGGTTCCATTTAGATAAAAGATAAAATAATCCAATATTTCACAAAATAGCAATAACTAGATAAAAGTCAAAAGAAAAGTATACAAATTTATTCAGCAGAACTTTGTTTGTTTGTTTGTTTTTCCGTTCTCACATTAATCTCTAGATTTATCTTGTGACCCTGCAGAGGGGGGCTGACCCCACTTGATTAAATTGCACCACCTCGACTCACCAGTATTAACAACCTAATAATGTCTTACATAATACATCACTCACAGGGATATTTTTGTTTTGAATGCAAAATGGGCATTTTAACTGTCGATTCTTTAAGTGCATTTTGTTGATGATACTTCGTACCACTATTTTTGCCGAAGTAAAGGACTTGTCTCACCACTGATTAAAACACCATGCATACCTGTATCAAAAACCAACATTAAATAGCAGAAATGTGAATATTCAGCAGCAAAATTAGAAGAACCCTGATTGAATAACATTCTGGTAAATGTACCACCAAATTCACATAAGCACAGTTGTTTGTGTCCGAAAATCAAGCCGAACACTTTGCTGTTCTAGTCCTGTT
Source organism: Micropterus dolomieu (assembly GCF_021292245.1). Classification (NCBI taxonomy): domain Eukaryota; kingdom Metazoa; phylum Chordata; class Actinopteri; order Centrarchiformes; family Centrarchidae; genus Micropterus; species Micropterus dolomieu. The sequence goes on along the minus strand of NC_060158.1, from coordinate 18,601,531 downwards.
TGCTGACTGTTTCCTGTAAAAGTTACAAAGTAAGGTGTCACTTTTGTTAAAATTTGTCAATAATAATTATAAATGCAGTGTTGAAAAGAGCAACTAGTTAGATAATTTACCATGTAATTTTAGTTATACCATAGGCTAAAACAAGTTTATCAGAATTGTTTAATCTTTCATTTTTGCATCTTGTCAACATTTGAATTGTCAGTTATCATTTTTCAGCTTCAAGAACTCAAGGAAAGTACAAGATTAAACATTAAATTATATTCTGACCGTGCTGTTCCCAGAACACTCATGACTCATGCTGATTCCCCAGCATGAGACCCGTCAAGGTAAACAAAGACAGACTATCAAAGTTTTTGTCAGGTATTGACTAATTATTGAATGTTGCAAAATGAGTGCGTGTGTGTGAGAGTCTGAGGTGTGTGTCTGTCTCATTTTTATACCGCACACAATGGATCTAATTGGTAAGTTCTCCAACCAAATAAGAAGTATGCATGCTAATGTATTCAATTGGGGGCAATGGCTCTCAGAGCTGATTTCACATGAACAATGATGATGAAAAAATGTAAATGCCAACATTTACAGTAATTGGTCTGGGATACATTGTCTGCATTGTGTGTTTTGTGATGCAAATTATTTAAATGTGGGGTTGCCTATACAGTTGGGCAGGGGTGGTTGTCATACATACTGCCATGTCATTATCTCACCCAGTTTTACCTTTTCAATGCAAATCAGTAGATTCTACAAGCAGCATGTGAGATAAGTTTGCATGTAAATCATAGCACCGGGGGAATGCCCTTCCCCTGATCTCCTGTGCTAATACACGCCTTCTAATTAAGTTATGATAATGGAGCTGGGTTACACGCCTGTAACTGGCTATTGATTGGAATAATCTGACATCAAGTCTTGTCATGTCTACACCATGTCCAGCATTAAACAGAAAAGTGAAACAAAGTTTCAAGAACTTTTCAGACAGAACACATTGTTTTAAAATGTCCACACCTGATTTAATATGTAATAGTTAAGCATGAATATGTGGACTAAAATAAAACTAAGCAAATGGACAGCAATACAACAAAAATAAAACATATAAAAATATTAAAATTGTTTTAAGAATGACAGAGATTTATCAGATATTGCAGTTACTGATAATAAATTCCATAACATAATAACTTTTGTTTATATACATTTCAATTGAACAATTTACATTTCTGTTTGAGTTATTCACTTTTAATACTTAAAAGTAAAAATATTAATTATTAAGATTATTAGATGGTGTAAACTGACTTGCAGAATTTCAGGATTGTCATTATTTTGTTGTTAAATTAATCATTGCCATGCCAGAATTTCGCAAATTTCCAATAAATAAAAAAAATTTGCCAGCTAGTAGCCCACATGGCCATCGTGCCGTGGGGCATGGAGCCTCGCAAACGACCACCCGAGCAAAGGAGCCACCGGATCAATCCACCAGGCCTTGAACCTGACCCCTCAGGGCCATCCAGGGCGAGCTTGTCACATTGCATCCCCGCTGGTGCATTGTTGCCGCAGGCGTTCCTCAATAGTTTGAGGGGGATAGATAGTGTGGCCGTCCATCCAATAAACCTCCTCTCTACCCTCTCCGATCCCCGCGGTGCTCCCGGTTTTGACACGGGAGACAAAACCCGCGGAGAGTACTATGAATGGTAAAGCACCGAGGAGGCCGAGGGAGAGCAAAAAGGAGGCGGTGTGCCTTTGTAGTCGGGGAGGAATGCGGAAATGTCCCCGCTCCGTGTCAAACCTCTCTGAAGGGGGTCAGGCCACATTCAGCCGGCGTGGGAAAGCCAGGCAGAGACGGAGCTCACACAGGCGAGCGGGGCTGCAGTTGCATAGGCCTATCCGGGGATATAGCCTATGGAAGGAAAAAAGAAGAAAGAAAGGAGAAAATCCAAAGTAGAGCGTGGTTTTGAAGGGCTGTATCACGCGTTTGCCTTTGTCCTATGACCCCCCCCCCTCCCCTTCCCCTCCACACCCCCCACCCACAAAGTTGCAGTGAGTGTATGTGTATGAGCTTTCGTACACCCCCCCACCACCTCCTCCTCCTCCTCCTCCTCTGCCTCCTCCCTTGTTTGAGTGTCTCTGGGCTGCAGTCTGAGGGATGGGGGGTTAGATTCTGCACTATCCAACTACCTGTGTGGCCCCCGCATGGAGGACAGTGGACTGGAACTGCGTTTGATGCAGGAAATTTTTATCCGAGACACTGCCTCCTCAGCATTTTATCGGACATGCCGACGTTACGAGATTTTTGACAACAGAAACCAAGGTAAACAAAGAAAGTGTGGATATTTATGCAGCTTTGTTTTTTGCAAAATGACTTTATGAGGCTGTCAATGTTGCTTTCTATATGATGGTATTTTTTTAATATATATATATATATATATTAAAAAAAAAATGAAATGAGCAATCCCCTGACTTACTAGAATGAATTTAATTAGCCTAGTTGAGCCGTGCGCAATTAAATTTGTCTAAGCACATGAAAACATCTTTAAAGCTCCGCCACTGCATTGTTTGACACATTTACACCGATTTGGGAGTTGAAGGGAGAGTTTTACAGTGTTTTAAATGGACCTTTGCAGTAGGAAGTTCAGACAATGCAATCAGTAGACAGCCACGTGCTCGCCAAGTAGCCTATGTATTTCAAAAACACACTTTTGTCAAAGACAGGACAAGCAGGTTATTTTGCTGACTTTAAACAGCTTGGTGTGTAAGGTTTGTCCTCTCAGTTTGCGTATTCTCTTTAAATGTTGCTGTTTAGTGTCCTTTTAACAGAGCAAAGGCAGCCCACATGAGCATAACTTCCAACAACATTGCTTGTGGGATGGGTATTTTAACGCGCAAGATGAGTTATTGAATGCAAACCTAGCTTTAAAAGTTGTTAATTTGAATTATTTTACATTAGGCTACTTTGTGTTAGTGGTAGGAGGACATGTTGCTGTGCGTAATAGGAGGAGGAGTGGAAGTTGGGACGCAACGGGGCTCTTGTGTTGATAGTCGGAATAAAACATGATGACAGTCCTATTATTGCCTACCAGGAGCACAGTTTGACCAAATCTGACAAAGATGGTGTCTTCCTCCATCTGTGTCTCCCTGTCGTCTAGGCATTGCATGTGCCAGCTTTTTTCTGTGAATATGCCTTTGTGAGAAACTCTCTGGCTCGTCACCCTCGCCGGGATTCCCCGCAATATTTTCAACAAGAGACGAGAAGAAGAGAGAGAGACACAGAGAGAAAAAAAAGCAGCAAACATGGACAAAGAAAGTACTGGCACTCAATATGAGCCTGTGGCTGAGATTGGAGAAGGCGCCTATGGGAAAGTGTACAAGGCGAGAGATTTGAAGAACGGGGGACGCTTTGTAGCCCTGAAAAGAGTTCGTGTCCAGACGGAGGAAGAGGGGATGCCTCTCTCCACCATCCGGGAGGTGGCGGTACTGAGGCAGCTTGAAGCCTTTGAGCACCCCAATGTTGTCAGGTAAGTGAGGGGGGAGGTGGGTAGCCTTGCTTGTAAGTGTGTTTGAGTGGCGAGAGGAGGGGAAGGTAGAGGGGCAGAGAGTGACAGACATTTAAAACATTTAGTGCATAAGGCAGACACACAGGACTTCCTTTTTTGATGGTCTGTGGTGGCAACCATACTGCCTCATATGACCTTTAGGGCAGGCCTGCATTCATACGCGTCCACTTTTTATGTACCAGAAGTCCTCTTCTTTAACTGTGGGTTGCATAACAACTAGCTGGTTGCTGCCACTATCTGCAGGCACACCTGTCAGATCACAACTTTCTCCAATTTTCAATGTCCGTTTCCTGTTTAGTTTTGAAATCCCGCCCTTATTCATCCTCACTGGTCCACCACACATGCAAATTCCTCTGAAAAGTGCAACTTTTAAAAAATAAGTCCGGTCTGCCTAAAAGACACAAGCGCACGTCATCCTTGCAAACTGGTGGCCTCCACCGCCCCACCCTTTGCCCAACTGAAAGGTTTGTGTGATATCAATGACACATGGAAATAAATGGATTAACAAAAAAGAAGAATAGTGTTTTAGGGAGTCTGTCTTTTACGAGAATACGTGTCAGCTTGGAATACATCAAACCTGTGATGTTGCCATTTAAAGTTGGCCTTTCTAATGTTTAGGCTTTCCCCTTTCTGCAAGGTCTTTGTTATATGCATTGACATACATCTGCAAATGGCAAAAAGCCGCTCTCACAATTTCCTAAAGCCCAAGTTAACATCATCAGATTGTATTGTCTGACCTGTCTCAAACCCCCTAAAGATATTTAGTTTGCTATCAGAAAAGAATATTCACATTTTAAAAGCTCCAACCAGTGAATTAATGATTAATCAGTACATTCCATTGTCGACAATATACTGTTGATTGACTAAACAAATTGCAGCTCTGGAGTGAGTTTTATAGTATTTATATAATATTTAATATTTTATCACTAATGAGCTCCCGAGATCAACAATGAACCTCTGTGCTCAAATATTCAGGGTAGCTGTGCTCACCAAAGATAACCACCTTTTTATACATAGTTGTCTATATATATATATATATATATATATATATATATATATATATATATATAAATTTTTAAGTCACTGTGGGCTATACGGTATGTAACGTGATTCTAAAATAACTATACCACCAATTAAAAAGCATGGCACAGGTCTGATGCTGAGTCCATGCGATTGTGTGCCCATCACCACTCATCTGTGCTGCCTAAGTGCCCGTGAACAAGGCACTGATACTCTCCCAGCGCAGTTACTGCATACTGAATTTAGCCTTTCTAAAGACTTGCATTATGTATATAGTTTTAGCTGTCCACCTCTCCACTCCTCTTTTTCTTTCAGTTTTGTAATGAATTGTTCACTCAGAGGTCAATAGTCAGATACTGCGTCATATGCTGACACCAGACAAGGTCCGACCTTGGTACTTGCTTTAATAAGGAATATTGAGTACTTTGGGATTGAAAGGGAAGCTCTAAATTAACATTTTAGAAGCATCCCCAGTGTCCTTGTGCCTCTAACAATAATCCCCCCAGCGTATTAATAAATAATAAAGGATAATGGTTTTCTCTTAATGGGATCACAATGGGTTTTGTTCTCAGTGGAAGACAAATACGTCAGTGGGCATGAATGTTTGTTAGGTCACTTTTATTTAGTGGTCGAATGCACTCTGCGCACCACCATGAAAGTGTAAGTTTAGATAATATGCAGAAACATTTGTTGCAATAAATCGGTTCAAGAGTGCAAATTATCATCTCTTTGAACTGTCAGAGGAACTTCACTTTCCTCCAATTTAGCCAACCAGCCTAGCTAAGTAGCTTGGGCCAGGAACGGTGCATTGTGGGCCTTCTGTGTGACTCCCGGCAACCCCTGGATGTTTGTAATGAGGCCCATTATTCATTCCATATGTTCAGTGTCTGCTGAGAGCCCCCATTGTAGCCCAACAATCGAGCTGTGAGGGGCGTTTAACCCCAGCGCTTCAAGAGGAGGGCACCATCTATTCTGTGACATCATGCACAGTACTAATACCTTGAATGAATCGCCTTTTACTCACTGCACCAAATCCAGCACTTCCACTGATTACAAGGGTGTTGGCACGGACGCACGATGCCTCGTTGGATAGGAATGAAAGAGTTTCCGGAGAGATTTAGTCATTTCTTTCCATGCTTCGATTTTAAACGGCTTATGTAGATTACCTAGTTTGAATTGTAGCAGCACATGCGTTGAAAGCTGTTTAAAACACTGATGTGACATTGAAACCTCCACTCATGTAATGGCTCATGACATGACTGGGAAGCTTTGTAGGAAACCTGTATTGGGTTTATAAATATATTGTAGATGTAGGTTAAGCCTAAATCTAAGGAATGGGAGACAAAATCCTCTCCTTTGTTTTTAATTTATTTAAAGGTTCAGTGTGTAAAATTTAGGATGATCTATTGACATAAATGCAATATAATATCCATAACTATGATTTCAGTGGTGTATAAAGACCTTATATAAAGAGCCGTTATGTTTTTATTACCTTAGAATGAGCCATTTCTGTCTACATACACCGCAGGTCCTCTTACATGGAAGTCACCATGTTGCGCCGCCATGTTTCTACAGTAGCCCTAATGGACAAACTGCTCTTCAGAGCGCATTTTATCAATACGTTTAATACATACAAGAAGAAGGAGAAGAAGATGACTACTAGTAGTAGTAGTCGTCTGGTTTATTAGAGGTCAGAATAGAAGTCTTTATTGTAAAAAGAGAAATAAAGTGTACATAGGACATAAAGAAACATACAGAACTTTGATTCGTGCAAAATCATGTATTGCATATACATATTTTGCAAACATGTAATTTGTAATATGGTTATAACGGTTAGTTTGCTGTCCATGTAGACTGAACTAGATGTCTGCGTGTTGTTTATATGCTCTGATAATGCTAATCCAACACATCTTTGTAGCAGCGTCCATGTTTCTGCATTCCAACTTAAGTCTAGTTCACACTACACGATTTTCAGCCCGATTTGCCACTCGGCGGACAGCAGTCATTATGTGTGAACTACTCACCGATGCTTCAAAACGGACACAAGATGGCAAGTTGTGTAGTGTCAAAGGCAAGGCCATCGGCCGACGCTGAACGTCGTGTAGTCTGCATGGGCTTTTAAGAGCACATGAACACACACTGAAGTCGAAAGAATGATTTCACAACTTGGGAAATGCGACCATCTGTGGAAGATGTGAATGCACCGTGAGCCACTGGTTGCAATTCGCAACCCACACCACTAGATGCCACTAAAACTTACACACTGAATCTTTAAACTGATTTAAAAGTCATATTTACCTAGCCATTAAAGTAAATGTGATTACAGTAACATCACTACTGAATTTGTACCGCCAACACGACATGTCTGATGGAGATCCTTCATCGCCCCTTTGTCTCCTGTGTGCTGTGATGAAAGATGCTGCCTCTTCAGCAGCAGCTACAGGCCAGGCCCACTCAACTTCCCATAGAGCATCAGGAGTTGTCATAGTGCAGGTTGAGGAATGCTGCTTGTGGTCTCCAGCTCTTTAAAGAGGACATACTGGATTGCTTTTTTCAGCATTTCACCAAAGCCTGCCTTGGCACGTCTGCTGACATAATCTGGATTCTTGGTCTTAGTGTGTTGCCTAGTGAAACAAGCATAAATGCTGGCGTTTGGGGCCTGATGGTGTTGAATCTTCAAAAGCTGTACATAGAAGTAGTTTTTCAGGGGGACATTGTCTCCTCGCATGTTTCTTTTGCACGTTTCTGTAAGATAAAAATATTCAGACTCAGGGTGTTGGCCTAAGATTTATGATTTTGTGTCCTAGAATGGATGAAGCTTTCCGGACCATCCACAAAGCACATGTGTTCAGCTCTCAGGTGTTGAGTCTTTTTTTTCTTTTCTTTTCCAGTACTGAATCTTAGATTTTTATAAACATAAAAATGAGAAATCTAAGTAAGCGTGTTCCTTGTCTCGTGTTATTTTTGCTGCATCAATAAAACCCTTTCTCACGCAGACATTTTGACTTGTCATAGCAGGGAACAATGTAACTGATAACATTAACGCGGGTTTCCGTTACTTTAAGGTGTTCCAGTAAGTGATAGCAGTCATTATTAATGTCATTAGTTACACCTGTGTTTGACATGCCTATTGCTTTATATCTGAATCACTCCCTATTTGCTTGGAAGTGCGTTATATTTACTTTCCCTCATTATATTTGAGAGTCCAAATGTAAAGTGGATGCAGTATAGAGCTGTGCATTCAAAATCTTTGCACAGTGAAACCAAAACTGTTGTCCAAAAAGCATACTAATTTAACTAAAAAGCTAATGCAATGTTTTGCCTTTTACTAGATGTGTTTACTGTCCTCCCCACCTCAGTTATAGTCTGGAATCTCAATTTTATTTCACGTGAGAGTAAACAATTGAGTGTTAATTATGAAGGAAATGGTAAATGGTTGAACAAGGGAATGAATTCAGACATCGGCCATTTACAGAGCATTAAGTAGCATAATGATAATATCACTTGTTTAGAAAAGAACATGCAATCAATGCAGACATTATCAGAGATGATCTCCAATATGAATGCAGCCATTTTAGACCTTAGGAAGAGATTCAGTTAGTTGTAGTCATAAGCCTAATTGCAGCTTACTGAGCATAGTGGACCCTATTAAATCAATTATATTGATCTCCTCCACCTGTTCCTCTTTTTCTAGGTTGTTTGATGTGTGTACAGTCTCTCGTACTGACCGGGAAACCAAACTCACGCTGGTGTTTGAGCACGTGGATCAGGACCTGACCACGTATCTGGAGAAGGCTCCTGACCCCGGAGTGCCACCTGAGACTATCAAGGTAACCACTGCCATTGTTGTCTAGAAGCACTCAGGGAAGACCTGGAATCTTCAGTGGTCAGTGTGAGTGACATTTGTTTGCTTCACTATTCAGTCATCTGAGGAATCCATAAATAGACAAATTCCTATTCAAATTTCAAAATACTTGAGAAATTAATTTGAAATATTACCTTCAGTTTGTATTTGCTATATAAATGGAAGCTATTTGCGAATCCTCTGTGGCTTTGAATATTGGATGACCACAGCCGTGTCTGTATGTTACTGAGTGAGTCTTCTTGGCCAGAGACACGGAGGACAGAGTGCAGATCCCTCCAACATCAGAGGTACCAGAGCGTTTTGAAGGGCGGCACATGTGGCAGATGGGCTCCAAATTAGAGGCTCCCCGCCCTCTCTATTTTCACTCTGCCCTCTCTCTCTAAGTTTACACTGTATGGCGACAGAGAAAAAGTGTGTGCAAGAAACTTGACTTAAAAATCTACCCTTTGTGAAGAACAAATACTCTAGTTTGGTTCTAACAATTGTACTTCACAGTAATTCAATCTCGTACCAACATTCCCAGATTCAAACTCACCATGACTATCAATTTCTCCAATTCATTAAATAAATCCACAAAGTGTCCATTTACACTTTGCCAAGAGGTCGGAAATGGATGTGTCACCAATTTCTCTTTTTATTTTGATCTTTCCCACACTCATACCTTTTTTTTATTTTTATAAACTCTTCATCGTATTTCACCCCACAGTGTTTACATGTATTGTGTAGAGTATAGAGGTACATCTCTATTTTTGGGCCGAGGGGCCTCAGAGTTTAAAATGTCGTTTTTTAAAAGGGAGAGGTTCTGGAAGCTAGAGTAACCGTTGATTTTTCACCCCAGGGCCTGGGTTCATGTGTGAAAGTTTGTCGAGCTGTAATGTAGGTGCGATGCTGTGCAAGCGTAGACGAGTCAGGTAGCTCTCACCTGAGGCTTTCCCAGGGTTTTTTTTTTGCCAAAGTTGATACAGTGTGTGGTACTATAGTTTCTATGCAAATGTTTTACATACATACCTATAATTAAATATCTTTTTTGGGCTATTTGCATTTTATAGACTAAATGATTGACAGATTAATAATAATTGATGGTTTAATTGAGCATTTTATAGACTAAATGATTAATTGACAGAATGAAAATAACTGACGGTTTAACTGATAAAAAAGTAGTTATAACTGTTTCAGAAGAAAACAGCACTATTGCATATGACATGCGTCCTTCCTCCTGTCCTCCTTCCCTTTCTCTCTGCTGTGATTCTCTGCAGGTAACAATGTGTCAAATTTGAAGCTACATGGCAAACTAAGCTGAACAGTTACACTACAGATAGCTTTCAATTTCTCGTTTGTGTTCATGTGCAGAGGCGAGAAAGAGCAGTAGAGGCTGCAGCCTTATAGTAAACGGTCTTCAGCCCCGGGCCTATTTAACACTTCGTTTCGGTGCCCTTCTAGTATCTAATTAACCATGTAATAAGTTGGGCTTTCCATGAATACACATGGATGGGCAGGGAGATGCTCTCCTGCCTTATGACTTCTCCACGTAGGCACGTGGAAGGGCGCGGAGGTGTTCTCCACTTTTCGACATGCCTACGTGGAGAGGTGTGCTTCCCAGAACAGAGTCATACTGCCAAACATAACTATGATGGTGCAAATATCATTTCTTAGATGAAAGTTCTCCTGACTGAATAATAATTGTTCAAATGGGGATAGCTGCACATGTTCAACATGTTCAGTTGTGTGAAGAAGGAAAAATCACAGCTTGGGGTAGAAGCTCAAATCCTGCATACTTTCTTCAACTCCCCACAACCGGCCTGCCGCCATGTGAAGTGGCCTTGTTTGTCAGATTGTCAGTTTCGGAAAGTAACAAAAATTGTTGGGAAGCGGCCACCCTCCATTTCTGACATTGGAAACATTTGGGAGAGGAGTTTTCCAGTGCTATTCAACAATCCGACAAGCACATAGTTTGAAGCATACTGAGCCCTTGAGCTACCCCTCCTTCTTTAGCTTTCTCTTAACATCCAGACAGCTGGAACCTTGAGGGGACAAAAGTGACAAGATGATACTGGCTCCATCCGTTGTTATTTCTAGAACAGTGGACGCCGCACAGTAACCTCTAAATCGGCCCCCCTTTCCCAACAACCAGATGACACCAGATAATGGATCCAAGTCCAGCAGTCCCAAGTTTAGCACACCTGTGCCCAACTGATTAAATGCATACCTATTCAAAAGTGTCACACTTGAACACTCTAAACCAAGGAAAACATTCAACCTCAGCCAAAGACCCTAAACCAAAAAGAACAGGAATACTTTCCCTTAAAAACAAGCTACCCCCAGCACCAGACACCCCACCATGCCCACCCTATCCACATCAGCCCCCCACTCTCCACCACCCACTCAGACTCAAGACCCACCACATGGTCATTGATGAAAGAGGTCCTCTTCCAGGAATCAAATGAGCTGGAAGGACATCAAGCAGTTGGACTGCCCCAGCCTCAGTGCTCCTCACCCGGGCCAGCGCTTGGGTCTCACCCACCCTCCTCCGCCACCACCGTCCAAGCTTCCATTCTCTGGACCCATAAAGGGAAGGTTAATGAAGCATGGGGAGGGAATTACACTAACGCTAACCGGCAGATGTCCCATATTGTGCCTAGCTACAATAAACAATATGGCTGCCTCTGGCACATTTGCATTAGAAAAGGAGGTACACTCAGAAAGCCATGTTTTGACTGAATCTTCCAGTGGGCTGACTACTTTTTTCCTGGTCCAACTTTTTTTTCAGGGTCAGATCTGTTGCCTTTTTATGTGATTTTGTTTCCTCCTGGCCAAGTTGTTTGCGGGGTATTGGCTGAAGTGCTGCCAGTTGAAGACAGTTGTGTGTTGAGCAACTTTGCTGAAATCAACTTTGTGTGAGGCCAAGGGGTGGCTCACTGTTGCTCTCTGTGCCACATGTGGTCTTGAACTTGGTGGCAGTATTAATTTCGCTATTTTCATTTCTAAATGTGCCGTTTTACTATTGGCAGTGCAGCAATTTGCAGCAGTTATGCTGTTGAACATAGTTGGAATATTTTTCATCACTCAGTTGTGAGGGTAATTGATACAGCAGGGAAGATAGCGCTCAGGGCAAGGGGGCCAAGATTGTTTGTGTGTTTGTCCAAGAGTCACACTTCTGAGATAATTAGTGTTTACTAGGAAATGCTGCTGAAAGGAAGCACGGTGAAATGGCTATTTAAAGCGGAGAGGAACTGGTGGTGCTGGGCGGGGGTGGGGGGGAAGCTATTGTGTCAACCCCCTTCCCCACATACACACACAAAATAACCAACTGCCTGCCTCTCTCCTATGGCTCTGTCTGTCTGCTGCCCTCCTTGCTGGGTCATGGCTGGATGGAGATGTAGAAAGGAAGGTCTGTTTATGCAGCCTGCCTGCCCTTGGTCAGAGGGCACACACGTGCATTCTTGCGCACGCGCACACGCACACACACACACACACACACACACACACACACACACACACACACACACACACACACACACACACACACACACACACACACACACACTCACTAATGCACCCTACACACAAATGGAAATGTAGACACACATATATTACTACAGACCCTGAGGGATACTCAGTTTGTGTGTATACAAAAACACACACACCACTCCCCATCTCCACACAATACTGTGGGAGACCCTGTCTCCTCCTCTATAGCCAACACAGCAGCCAGCCCCACGCCGTTTGCTAATGTTTTCTGCTTGAGTGTGCAGACCCCTTTGACTCACTCACCAGCTGGTCTGCCGGTGAATAGAGCTGCGGGCTCAGGTCCATGTCACTTGTGAGGTCTTGGCGGAGGGATTCGGGGGGGGTTGCGTGTGTGTGTGTGTGTGTTTGGGGTGGGGGGGTACAACAAACAACCACTAGCATCACAGCATTTCACTTCAAAAATTTCTCTTCTCTCTTCCAATCTACATGTTGTCTCCTTTGCTGCTTTTGGTTTTGACACAGACTAATTCATAGTGGAGACTTCATAAACTCCGTTATTAATTTTTATCAAAAAATCCAAACTACAGCTCTGCCAAAACCACCATGCCACCATCTCTTGTAAATGTCTTATTTGTTTACAGGTGCGGGACCTGTTTTGATAGACTTTCAGTTTGAAAAGAACAAGTCGAAGCTGGTTTTGACATAGTTCATTGCTGTTCACACCAGTTTATTAATATAATAATTTCTGAGGTCAGCTTTTGGGTATAAAAAGAGAACAAGTGCTAATTAACTGAAGCAGGACAGCTGCTGAGAAACAGATCAATGCTTGTACAGAGCGGGACCTCTCTATGCCTCTGTCGTGTGTGTGTGTGTGTGTGTCTCAGTTATCAAACATCTGCTACAGTCGACAAAAAAAGAAACGGGTCTCCACTAGTTAACTCCCCCCATGCCGTAATGTCTCAGCCTTTATACTTCAACTTCTCAATGCAGGGTCTTGACATTCAAGGCCTTTTGTCACCTGGTTTGACAGAGGAACTAATTCAAATGTTGATGTAGAGGTGTGGGGTCATAAAGCCATCCACCTTTGCATTTTGTATGAACAATTCTGGTATGTCAGATTAACCCATCGAAAGTTCAGTCTTGCACTTATTGGTGTAAAAAGCTTCAGCAGCTCATTTCAACTTCAATGTATTCATTCTGTGTCCTTGTCATGTTTACAAAAATCTACTCCCTTCTCTCTTTGTCCTTTCTGTTTTGTTGTCTTACAGGATATGATGTACCAGTTGCTCCAGGGACTGGACTTCCTGCACTCTCACCGCGTGGTTCACCGTGACCTGAAGCCCCAGAACATCCTGGTCACCAGCGGTGGACAGATCAAACTGGCAGACTTTGGTCTAGCCCGCATCTACAGCTTCCAGATGGCGCTCACCTCTGTGGTGAGTTATGTTGTTCATATTTCTGATTTCAGTAGGACTCATTAGATAGTTTCTTACAACTGAGTGACTCAAAACAAACACTGTGAACCCAGTTTTTAAAAGTAGGCATTATTAATATTGATCCAGCAGGTATATTAAGGTACATTTTTTTTTTAACAGTGACATTTTTATTGAGACAATAGAACAACTTTAGATTTGGTTTATATCTTACCTTTGAATAGCATTCCCCCCTTTTTCCTTGTGTAAGTGTATATACACATAACCAAAAAGAAAAACCCCACAAGGAAAACATCAATAAAAAACAAGTGAGAGAATAACAAGAACGTAACCACCCCTCATTGATGTAGTAAGTAAATACACAGACACTCTTAATACCCATATCACCTTTGTGTCCTCCTTTTCTCTTGAAACTCCACACTTCGATTTTAGACTCCATTATTAATGGATTGCTTCTTGTCTCTGTGCACTATGCTTTTATCATTGCCAATGTATATTTTTGCACTCCTGAACCTCAAGCAGTCATTCTCATCAAGGCTTTTTGATAGAGACACAGACACGCCGCCTTGAACTACCATGCCATCTCCAGAGAGTTAGATGAAAAGCTGCCTCTAATATGATGTAGCGGACACTTACAGGGCAACAGCGGGTAGCTCTGTAGCACCAGTCCAAATGATAGGGTTTCTCTGTGTAAAGTGAGAGCCAAGGGCCCCCGTGGTCTGTCTCAGGAATCCCTCAGTGGCTGTTGCAGAAAGGGATGGGACAGACGAGGAGAGACAGACACCCCTCCCTTCCCGCTGTCGGTACTTTGATGCCCAACTGTTGAGCTCTGGGCTCTGATGACCAGATAAAATAGAGAGAGAAACTGAAAGGAGTCTTTGGAAGAGCTTGAAATAGTGAGAGAAGAGACTTTTAAGATTAAGGTAGCAAGCAACAGTTGCTCAGTACCTTGTTGTGAGCCTTTTATTTACCATGAGAAGTTTTTCTGGTCTGCGTCACAATCACGCAGATATGGACCTATGTCTAGTCTTGTCAAATATGAATTTCAGGTTTTCACTTTGGATGTGTCAGAAGGTGGTGATAGGAGAGAAAGAGATGTAAGCAAATGAAGAACAAACAAAAGTGGAAATAGTGACATCCACTCACAGACACACAAATGACTTGGCGACAGGCAGAGGACAAAATGTGAATGTGACTCACCCAATCTGTCGCGGATTCCTCAGAATGATTGGGCGCAGGATAGGACTTCAGTTATGCCAAGTTAGCAAAGCTCCTGGGAACTTAAGTCGAGCTCATCCAGCACATCCAGTAGTGCAGCTTCTGCCCGGCTAAAGTAAATATAAACATCCTTTGGGAAAGAATGCAAACTCATATTCTGCTCTCAACAGCACAAGCCTCTGTGCTATTGTCACAATGACAGGCAAGCAGCTGGGCTAGTGGATACACACACGTGTCAACTTCATGTCAACTACAGCTGACGTAGATACTGCATGCCTCATGTAAGAAGGACTTGTTATGCTCTGACTGAGACCAATTTTTTAAGGAAATGTTCAATATTATCTAAAACTATAGGAAAGCAATTTAAGACATGACAAATCTGGTTCATTGTAAGTCAAGTTTCGAAACCTACTGCTATGAGACAGTGCAGCACATGCAAGGCGAAGCCAGGTTATTTAGAGAATATCTGTATTGAACTCATTTAATACAAGTAAACTTCTCCTTTTGCTGTATAGCCTCAGCATAGCTTTTCTAGGTTCTCTTGTGTAAGGCAGAGCGTCATTTAAGTTTTAAACCTGTAATTGCATTAGATCAGAATTTTACTTTAGTAGGAAGCTCGCTCAGCCTTTTAGTTGATTTGTTTTTCCTGGCCTTTCGAAACGTACATGTGATTTGATTATGCCTATATATTATAATATTCTGCTTATTATTTCAAACTCATTATATGAACCACAAATCAGTCTTGTAGATCTCAGAAAGCCAAGCCAAACGACACATCACGGGAAATGTAAAGTTTATTTAGACTCTAAAGTAGAATAATGAGTGATGAATTTAAATTATATTCAGAATTAAGTTTTTTTTTTTTATCACAGATAACTGAAATCTTACCATGGCATTACTGATAAAGTGATAATCACAACAAGTTAACAGGCGCTTTCATTTATTTGAAACGTCAAGCTTTTTTTCTCTTTGAGTAATGTGTGATTGTAGTCCAGGCCCTAAACTATAATTTCCCAGTATTATTATCAAGGGTTTTTTATGATTCAGATAAAACAAGTCAGTATTTCCTCAGTTAATTTATGTAATTTATCATTCTGATTGATGATAATACAGGGCTAACTCAAAGTGCGAGGGACCTAACCAAATAATTTACATAGTTACACAATATTCAGTATGTGTGTGTGGTTTCACTGGAGGTTTTGCCTTTGAGGAGACAACATACTACATTTATGACTAGACGGGGACAATTTTTGGCGAGGGTAGAATACATACCTGGAAATGAACCTTTACATATGAGATCAGATATCATGTCCCCAAAACTACTCACGCATACACAGAGACACATAATGTGACTGAATGTGAATCTGTTTGCGCGCGCACACACACACACACACTTATTTCCTTTCTTGGGTACAGATTGGGCGTCAAAAATTAGAGGGGGGGGTGCATGTGAGAATGTGCGTGTGTAGGTGCATGCATGTGTGCATGAGTGCTGCAACGTGAGCACGGGATTTTCAGTTGTAGATGAATGTGCCTTAGTCTGGAATCCCCCTATCAGTCCAACACACACACACACACACAATCTCCATTCATCCATTCAGTGTTTCCTCTTGCTAATAAAAGCAGATAATCTACACTGTATGTACACAAATACACACAGCATTTAAGAGGATCTTCCCCTTTGCCCAACAGACCAGCAGTTGCTTGTTTAGTCACCTAATACCACCGTTACTGGCAGACAGATGGGCTTTGGAGAACTGCTGTTGCTTAAGCGAGCAAGGCACTTCTCTCTCACTTTCAAAGTGATTCATTTAGCACTTCTAGAATGACAAGATGGCTGTAGTAAGCATTTGCATAAAGTTGTCAAAAAGAGTCCCTCACTCCTCCTCCTTTTTTTTCCCCCCAGTGTTGCTAACTGAAAGTAGCACTCTTGTACTTTCTGCCGATGATTTACCAGCATTGCTCGAACTTCTCTTTTTGCAAACATTTTGCTTTCTCACCAGGCAACACACTGGGTTGTTAATATGTCATTGATCAAAAACGTGCTCTCTGTGTGTGGACATGCATGGTTGCGTGTGACTGATGGGCCCCATCGGCATCACCCACCTACCATGTTACACATATATGCCCCCCCCCCCCCCCCCCCCCAAAAG
>NC_060158.1:18511311-18584815 GCF_021292245.1 Micropterus dolomieu | reverse complement strand
CAAATATAATCCCCCCCCCCCCCCCCCAGAAAGAGAGAGAGGGAAGGAGGGAGGGAGGCAGACCACCCATTGGGTCGGTACTGGGGTCCAGATTAGGCTGCAGTCCCTGGAGGTCTGTCGCTTTGTTGATGGTCTTTTAATGACCCCAGTCTGGCTACAGGCTCATTGTACTGCCTTGAGTGACGGGCAGATGGGAATAGCTGATGGGTTAATCTGACATACCAGAAAGGAGTGGAGAAGGGTCTTTTTTTCTGTCCATTTCATTGGAATCCTATTTCTGCCAAAGTGCTTTAGGGGAAACAATTTCGTTTAATGTTACTTGAATTTGGAACAAATGCTACAGCAAAACACAACCTAAGAATCTGCATTGTACCAAATACTGGTACAATTTTGTATTTCTAACAAGTTAGAAGGAAAATTTTGAAACATGTGACTTGGACCCATCCAATCAAAGTTAGGAGACACATAAATACAACATCCTAAGGCTAAAAGTAGCTCCTGTCCCAATCCTAACTTTTTTGCTCTAAAAGAGTAACTACTAAGTCTGAGGAAAGTTAAGGTACTCCAGAGGACTCATAAGTAAGACAAGATCTGCTCACAATGAATGACAATGACATTTTAAAATCACATTTTGATGGCAGATGAGTTAATAAGGATCCAATCAGCTCACCAATAGATTCAAACAGTCCAATAATACTGGAGACGGTTTACACAACTCTACACTACTGGATGTAAGTGCTGATGAGACTAGAAATATCTTGTTATTCATCAAACCAAAGTGCACTCTTCACACCTACATCTAATTAAATCCTCTGCTCCCCTGTATGGGCAAATGTTTTATTTCACATTAATTGATGTCATTCAGTCACTATAGACAGTGTAAGTGATTCACTCAGGAGTTTTCTCAGTTCTGTAGTAAAAGTTGCTCTCAGCAGCAAATAAGTCTTAAGAAGGACCTAACTTAGCTAGGAACCATTGGTTCCGTCTGCGACTCGTAGTGGTGAGATATGGCTCCTTCTCTTCTCTTGACAAAGGAGGTTAGGTCAGGTGTTGTTTTCAAAAGATAACCTCGAGTAACCTGACCATGGTGGTCTTTCCAGCTAAACCTGCCACACATTGGCAACCATTGTAGTGCAATGCTGACAGGATGGTCCCATGAAACCCATTAGCTTCCACTCTCATGCTTGTCATGCGCATGTCGTTGCTTGTCAAATTGGATTTGGAAACTCAAGGGGAATGCCACCAGACCTTTATGTTAGCATGTGTTGTCAAACTCTTGTGTTTTTCTTACTTAGAAACCAAAATAAACCGGGGGGGTTGCCATAATTTACAGGAGATGACAAGATAAGCTTATTATTGGCGAAAAAATATTTTGAGCTGAGCTTATCTTAAGTGACTCTCCCAGCCTGGTGCTTTCAAGTCTTTTTCAGTGAATAAATGGCTTCTAAATGTCATTTTTATATGATTAAATAAAGCAATTATTATTATTTTTGGCTTTTTAAAAATAATATCTTCTAGCACAGTCTGTACAGTCACTGACATAGTTTCCTGTAAACTCTGTTGTTGGTGACATGCAGAAGAGTGAAAGTCTTACCTGATCGAAGGTATTTTCCCAATTCTTCCCCTTAGTTCCCTCTGCTTATAGCCCTCCCACTACACTTACCAGAATAAGACACCCATATCTCAGACGACATTAAACAAATTGAAACCAGATTTCCTGCCGGCTTTTACAATACAAAGCTTTCAAGAGCAGTCAGAATCTATTCAGTCTGGATTTGTATTTTCACTATGAAAGTGTTTCCCATTTTTGGGCCCTTGTTTGACTGTATGCGAGTGAATGCGAGTTCAAATCTGTGGGTATGGGTTAGTATGGGAAAGTTTAGATTGGTGTGTTCTCTCTTGTGGCACGTTATCATAATCTTACAAGATAGTGATGCTAATGCACATGAGATGTCTTCAAGTTAGCAAACACATGCATTGTGATAACGGATTTTCCTTCTCTCTTGGACCTTTTTATTTAAAAACTATGACAGTTTTAAGACTAATTTTTGGAAAAACTCTTTGCAACACAGTCTCAGTACTCCCATAATCTTTTAACAATACCAAACATTTCAGGAACAGAAACTGACGAAACTGAAATTTCTCAGTGGTGACCAAGGACGAACTGGACAGTTGTGTCTGTATATCTCATCTTTTGTCAGACAATGTGTTTCTACTCTGGATAAGACAGAAATTAAGGCAGGCAGCGGCGGGGAAAGGGAGGCGGGGGGGGAACCCTTGCACTGCACGCAGGAGAGCACGTGCAGCGCACTCTGGGAATGTTTAGTTATCTCCTCAAACGGCTCCGCATGGGGAAAAAAAGGAAAAATCATCCTCTATGCTTTGACTGCAGCCGGCTGGAGCATACGGGCTGGCCCAAGTTGACATAAGCAAACACACAGTTCACACACATATATGAACGGCGATGTACTGTACATGCACACATTCAATCGCAGACAGTCACATTGTAATTAATATTTGCACACACATAGATGCATGCCCTCACATGCGCAGTGCACAGTTGAAGTCTTTTCCTGTGTCTACCCCCTATTAAGTGACAGCATAGCAGTAGCACCCTCCTAAACACACACACACTCCTCTGCACTTCAGTGTATTAATTGTTGATGCTCCCTTGGCAAGGCTCCAGGTAGGGAAAAGGGGCTACTGATCAGTGTATGTATGGTGTATGTGCACACACCGGCATTTGGATATTAAAGCCTTGTCTGTACCAGCAATGGCAAGAGGAAGAGAAGGGGAAAAAAGAGAAAAAATTACAGCATATATCAGGAATTTTCCAGCTAATGATGTACGGATGTGGTAGCACTGGGGAGAGAGAGCCACTGACTGTGCTGTCTTTGTTTCGCTCACCGAGGGCCCCATGCTGCATTCCTGTACACTGTGCATACTTTGGCAACAGTAGTGCCCATTTTTTTTTCTGTTTTACTGTATACAGTTTGTGTGCTGCTCTTGCACTTTTCTCTCTAGCCCTGTAGCTCTGTTTCTCCCTCCCTCAGCCTCTACGTTTTCCCCTCATCTCCTCTCTCTCCTTCCTTATATCCTTTCTTGGCCTGGTGCAGTTGTATTGTTAGGACTGTAAATTGTCCTTTTTGCAGACCAAGAAAAAGAAAGAGGGAAAGTGAGGGAGGAGTGAAATAATGGTGTTTACAAGATGGCTGACTGCTAGAGCTTTGAATAGGGCCTCTCCGGAGACACAACATTATAGCCTCAGCTCCACTGTACTCTGAGTGCATAGTTTTCCTCATATTATTGTTATTACAACATCCGCTGTCCCTCTCCCATATGTGGCCTGCCTGTACACTCTGAGAGCCTTTACCCATTTTCCTTTCTTAGATACACGGAGGAAGACTTTAATTTGTGGTGGATTGCTTTCAGGAATGTAATCAAATTCCAACTTAAGACATAAAGCATGAAACAGTTGAGCAATTTACCTGAGAGACTGACCGTTTATTTCACTTTATTCAGTAATTCCTGAAAGTTAAAACCTCCTGTCATGCTCTTGGGGACTCACTTACAACAGTTATTTGGCCCCTGTGAATCCAAGGTACTTGTCTGTGAGTGTGCATGTGTGTGTAAATGGCATGTATCTGTGTGTGCAGTGGTGCTCTTTCATCCTGGGCTTCCTTAGGGAGAGGGAATGTAAACACAGGCCCCAGGCCAAGCTCCATCAGCCCCCAGTTCCTTGGCCGCTGCAGCCTTAATCCACGGCCTCAGTCATCCTCATGGCATCAGGTCACTGCGAAGATCCCCCTTCAGAAGTCCACATGGAGAGTGACAGGAAAACATTTTGTGTCATGGTAGCAGAGGAGGAAGAACGGGGTGAGGGATGAAGAATATTTACAACACAACAGAATTTGCTCATCATTTTAAGGATAATTCCAGTTTATTACAACTTGGGTGTTGGGCCATTATACATTTGTGCTTTTCAGAGTCATTACTAAGATCTAGGAACTACAGCAGCGGCATTACTACGACCAAATCTGACAGTTTTAAAGGAATTGTTTGATATTTCGAGAAATACACATATTCACACTCTTTCAAAAAATTAGATAACAAGACTGATACCGCTGTCATGTCTATCCATTAAATACGAAGCTACTGCACGTGGGTGATTAGCTTAGCAAAAAGACTGTAGGCAGCAGGAAACAACTAGCCTGGCTCCGTCTAAAGTTTAAGTCCAACTAACTATTTCTTTTCATATTGCAACGGTGGATCAGTGGAATTAGGAGAAAGCTCCGGTAACATAGTGTCTTGGAACCGCATGCTTTCTTGCTTGCGCGTGTGCACATGCACGATGAAAACAAAATGGGGACCTACTCATAAAAACATTGCTCGACAGCACTACTAGCGGTCATAAACTCCACATGGTACCCTAAAATTGGTAAGTACAGTGTTTTATTACCCAGAGGAATGGTGGCCAACACTATATGAAAATGAGATCCAGCTTGTAATCAACCTAAGTGATTCTTTGAACATCAAACACATGCTGCAGATAACTTGCATACATTTGCAGACACACACACACAAAAGCACTTGGGACTGAAGCACGTGAATCCAGGCGAAGGCAGGTGCTCACGCAGTCACGTGCAAGTACTCACACATAACACAAACTAAACACCCCCGCGCCCACATGCACGCACCACATTGTCATATTCCTCTGCTGTGTATGCACAATGTATGTACAGTGCACTGGTGACACAGGTCCAGATGTTGCAAGTCAGACAGGCTTGGAGGTCCGCCCCAGGAGGTCTGGAGGTCCTCTGGGGCAGGAGAAGCCATTTCCTCCCTGAAGTGGAGTGGGGAGTGGAGAACAGCAGTGAGGGCCGAGGAGGATGGCGGCGGCGGTGGTGGTGAGGGGGAGGATGCTCTCAGCAGAGAGGAATTCCCAGAATGTTGTCCTTTAATCTGGAGTCAGGCTCACACACTCTCGGTCTCTCAGTCTAACTCTCTTTTTTTTTTCTCCCCCTCTGCTCTATCTGACCTCCTCTGGCTTTTCTGTTACCATGCGGAAGGGAAGCGGGGTGTCAGATAGGCAGAGAAACAGATTGAAAATGCAAAGCAGCTGACCTAAGGGCCAGACATTGCATTGCACAGTTACATACATACTGTATGTGTCTGTATCTTTGTTTTCATGCAGCCTGTACAGGGGAGTCAGAGCAGGTAATGAAGGGATATGTGAAGCAGAAGGGTGAGAAATAAAAACTAAGGAAAAAGGAATGCAAACGTGGTCGGGGGAAGGGGAAGGACAAAAAAAAAAGATCAGAACAACATTGCAATTGGGGAATGTCCTTTTTTATTTTTACTGTGTGACACAGAGCATGTTCCTTTGTCAGCAATAGTTTTGAGATATTTAGTATAACAGACTTGAGACTTACTACTACTGTTTTGTGGAGAGCATGAAACTGTGTGATCAGACTGCATTCATGGATATTACAGGCTCTCCAACTGTTGTATGTATCCTTTGCTGCACGTCAGAAGTGTGTTTTTACAGAATCAAGGGCTTACAGAAACAGACAGAGAACGAGAGGCATTTTATAGAGGAGGAACAAGAGATTGCAGGAGAGGAAGGGGGTAGGGAGAAAGGGTGAGGAGGATTGCTGAATGGAAAGCAGTGCTGACAGAGGACTGTTTGTTTGGGAATGAAAATAAGCACCCTGAAACTCTGAATTTAAGGTTTGAGATGAGCCATTTGAGGGGGGCAGAGAGTCAATAATTTGAGAATAGCGGGCATCAGGCAAAATAAAGAATAGCAGTATACATTTTGTAGTGTGGTGATATTCAGAATTTTGTCTAAAAATTGCTTGAAAAGATCAGAACCAAGATTAGATTCAGAGTAGGGAAGTGGGGAAAGTATTGGGAGACAGACTAATGCATTGTTGTAACATATATGAATACACTGCTACAAAAATGGTTTCCTACAGTGCAAGTAGTCAGGGTGTGATTTCAGATTGCATTAAGCCTTAAAACACCTTCCGGTGTGTCTGAGTGCATGCATGTGTGATGTATATGCCTTAATCTGCAGTTGTGGCCAGGTTTTCGAATAACTCTGTACTGCACTGAGGCGGATATACCCTGAGTTTTAGGTCTGTGGTTCTTCCTAGAAGGCTTTACGTGTGTGTATGTGTTGACTCTGCAGGGCTACAAACTCCCATGTAGTAGACTGGAGTCACATGCATTTGAGCCTGCAACTGCAAGAGTTACAGCAAGATGTTCATTGGGCCATTTGTCACCCATGCATCCATCCCAATTATAAAACAACAACCTGTGTATGATGGCTTTAGCAATGCCATGTCTTGGTTAATAGGGGAACATGGAGATGTGATGTGCTCCATCTATATCAAGCTGAACACTTGCAGAGAGCTTCAATTTAAAATCTGAAAAAGAAAATCCTACAAAAACGAAAGCAATGCAGCCACAAATTTTTCTCATGTTGAAAAAACACATCAGTGACATTGTGTTGCCTGACTATATGGGCAGCTGTGCAGCTTCCATTCATGTTTTTCTTTGAGGTTTCACTGTTCTAAAAGTCTTCAATGACCCTAACAGCCAGTCTGTTCATTCTCAGTGTATGTCTCATTTTTGGTCACATGGCTTAGCCGACACTTCTCAGCCAACTAGCCTCAACTTCCTCCCTTCCACTGAAGCAGGAAGTAGGAGATCAGAAAGTATCACACATCTGCAAAATACAGCCCCCGTCTCTATTAATAGTGTCATTCAGTTTAGAAGAAAAAATGTGACCAAACTTTTTATTCCTCTTGTCTGTCTCTGTTGACTGCCTTGCTTTGCCTCAGATATCCAAGACTTCCTCTCATGCTACTATTATTAATAATGTCCCTTTCTAATGGAATTATTTTTATGGGCAGGGGCAGATAGGTAATGAAATATTGCCCTGCAACTTTGTAACTAGACTCACTATTCTGAATGGTACTACAACTCGCAGGAGTTGGGGATTGTACAATCATTATCAAATTCTTAAAATGGATTATTTTTATTTTAATATTACTCTTACTAAGTAGGCTACTATAATTAGTTTAGGAAGTTGCAAACTATACTACAATAGACTGATGCTCTGTAACAGTTTTTTTTATACACTTAACAAGACTAAAAAGTTTGCTAATAGGAATGTCATTAGTTCTGCAGGTATTTAGTCATAAACCTAAGGGTTTTGACCTGATGATGGCACTAGAGGAAAAGTTAAGGGATCACCAAGGTCAACTGTATTTGTCTCCTGGACACCTCAAAATTCACAGGATTTCATTCAGTATTTATGAACCAGACACGTGAACCTCATGGTGGTACAAGAGGAAAAGTTGAATGATAATCATAGTCTGTAGAATTCCTTCCAGGGAACCATGAATGCCTGTACCAAATTTATAGCAATCCAACCAACAGTTTTGACATTGACATCCACAGAGCCGCTAGCATGTCTCAAAACTCAACTTGTATTTCCGGATGGGAATTAAATTAGGCAAGGACGAACGAAGTGCGTGTACTTAACAAGTACACTGAGAAGCATCACACACGCAGTGATACTGACACATTAAACTGAAATCAGTATAACCTCCCCCAGTGATGGAAATCGTGTCAAAGTCTGTAAATGATGGGTTTACTCAGGCTGCACTTGAGCATATAAGCAAGGACCTGATTCACTTTTTAACAGTTTATATTTGGCTATCTACATCCTTCGAAGATCAGTGCTCTCATATTACACATAAATACATGTGGGCAACATTTAAAAGCTCAGGGTATTGTTTCCAAGTACTCCTGCGGAGAGTCCAGGCCAGCCAATAAAGATATCTAGGTGACACCACACTCTTTTTTTGCTTACAAACATTCGCCTCAGGCTCTTAAGATCCCGATAAGCACTCTGCAGTGCCTGAGGGGGGGAGCTGCAGCCAAAAGCTGTTGGAAAAATCTGGAGTTTAGGAAAGCACCTGGAATCAGTCCATTCTCTTACTAGGGGTCACTGAGTTTTGTCTGGAGGCTTTCCCTACTGTAGCTGTTAACAATGCTGCCGCTTTCCTGCAGGCTATGGCTACACACACACACACACACACACGTAGAGCTCCCAATAGAGTTACAGGGACAAATTTGGAAACCATGCTTAGTGTGAAGTGGCACAAAATGGCTGCCGTTATACCTCAGGTGGGTGCAAGTTTTTTTTTTTTTTCCTATTTCGGGAAAGAGGGTGGGGGGTGGGGGTGGTAGTATGCTAGTCAGGCCGTTATCACTTAGACAAGACATACACAAGACATCTTCCAGGTTTAATCCAGTGAAACACTGTATGTATTTGTTTTTGTATTGGCTACTAATGCACGTGTATATACACACACACACACACACACACACACACACACACACACACGTATATACAGTATTGTCTGTCCCTGGTGAATTGCTGTGGAAAGACTGTGTGATGTGGGTACACCAAGACGGGAGCAGGGAGACGTGTCCTGCCAGATATGATTTCATGTCTTACGTAAGCCTAAGATGGGGGCAGAAAAGTATTAACCCTGTGTGAGCGTGCATGTGAGCGCAAGCCCCCAAGATGGTGACATTTACTCAGTGAGGCTGGCAGGTATAACTGCACATAAGAAGTTGGTAATGATTTGTGTCCATGTGTCTTTGTATGTTTAACTGTTATTTTCTTAATGGATTCCTGCCCTGTGTGTGTGTTGTAGGTGGTGACACTGTGGTACAGAGCCCCAGAGGTGCTGCTTCAGTCCAGTTACGCCACACCAGTGGACCTGTGGAGTGTCGGCTGCATTTTCGCCGAGATGTTCAGAAGAAGGTGAGCACTGCCGAGAGCACAGGACCGCCTAAACTTGCCTGAAATTTTGTTGTAACCCCCAAAGTTTGTAGTGCGATAACTACACCCTCATGGAGAAAATGTAGGGATTTAAACCAGTAACCCCATGCTCACTGGCACAAAGATCTCACATCAGCATGTCTATTTGAAGTGTCCAGCCACAGACAAAACAATATGCAGCTTTTATCCAAAAACACCATTTTGCTGATGTTGTTTCACTTAATCATTTTTTCTGAAGCTGTGCTCATGTTAACCGTTTTCTGTTTGGGAGGAGTTGTTATGTTGACCTAACCAACTACTAGTTAGTGATATATTAGTGTCAGTCAACAGGGAAGCTTCAAAAGCATTTGCTAAAAGCAGGTAACTTTTTGTGTCAATTGAAGAAACATGCCATTTTAAGTTATTTCTGTACGACAGCTTGCAACAACCATTTATAACTGGTACTGTCTGGTACAGTAAAATGATACTGATTCTTAATCCTACCTACAAACCTGTGATTGGCTCAAACTAGGTAAATAATGAGCACCAGACTGCTTGTGGATCACTGAAAACAATAGAAAGTTGGCAGCAATTAGATCTGGATGGCTCCTACTTTTCACACCTCATTATTTCATAATTCACAGTATTGCCTCATTCACGCACTGTTGTATCCCCCTTCTCCAGTTTGCTACTGTCACATTTAAAATGAACAAACTAAACATTGGCACCTCAGCAAGTGACCACTGACTTGTAAGGTGTAGCCTACCATGTTAGCACACAAACAGTCACACACTCACTGACCTGCATCAGCACTTTGCTATATTCAAGCTGCCCCCTTATTCTGGCCGCTTGTTCACCATATTGATCGTACTGGGCTTTTGTGCATTTGCATTGTGTGTATCTTAACCATTTGTCACGTTAAAGTGGTCACTAAGTAGGAAAAACTAAGTAAACTAAAGCCTTTTTAACTAATTTTACTAAGTTTTAAAATCTTTTTAAAGAGAATTTGTGGTGCACGTCAGCGTAGTGGTATTAAATCATAGTTAAATCATCTAATGGTTGGGTTTAACCATTTGTTACTCACTAGTGTCACTGGTCAGTGTATTATATGGGTTATAGGAGCCATTGGAGGTCATGCAGTTGAGAGCTGCCCCCTTTACTGATTGGTTTCCCAAATTTACTGTTAAAACAGATTATGATCAGTTACCTACATGGATGTTCACATACTGTATACTCACATGCTCATATCCTTGTGACTAAGTCTCCATATGGAGCTAGTATCACTAAAAGCCATCTGCCATCTCTTCTTTCCATTGAAGTGGTTTTACTGTATTAAGTAAGTGTGAAGAGATGCTCTAGATCTATGGCTGATGATCACCTGAATGTTGGTTGTTTTGGTCGATAACTGAAAGAGCACAAACTAGAGAATTTTCTACTTCTCTGCATTGCCTTTTTTCTTTCATACACCGCAAAATCTGCAGCCGTCATTACAGAATCAGTTATTGGGGTGTTTCTTAAACTTGTCGCCTCAAATGACACCTGTCAGATGCGTTGTGAGCAGTGAGCAATCACATTTCAGTTGGCTTATCCAAAAATTACAGTAGTGACAGGCTGCCTGCTGTGGTTGCAGCATGCAAGTCAAGATTCTGCTTCTTGGTATAGGTATTTGTCAGTTTGTGGTCTAACGAACTTCACACACTGGAGAGCCAAGCTAATAACAGACGATTTTTCTTACAAAAAAGAAAGAAAAAACAGGTCCAACTTCCTGCCCTTTCCAGGGCATGAGGACATATTTTATCACCACAGCATCAATCTAATATTAATATTTATGTGGCATAGTAGGTAATAGAGCTGTGTCTTGTAATTAACAGTAAAATTGGGGTCTAGCCAGCCTGTAGTGGTGTGCTTTGGAGCAGATAAGAACTGTCTTTCTGAGGTAGGGCACAGTGCCAGGAGGAGCAGCCCTGCCTTTAATTTATGCTTCCTTCCCCAACCGTCCTCACACCCCAACATGCACCGCCACACGACGACCCACGCTCTGCATGTGGAATATATAGGCTTGGGGTGACATGGGGTGAAAAGACTGTGTAGTTATGTGGTATATAGACAGATGACAAATGAGTGGAGGAACATCATGAGGGAAGATGCTTTGAGTATAACAACTCAGTGTATCCTATGGTATGGCCGTGGCAGAGACCAGATGTCAATCTAACAAAACACCTATGGGGGATTTCTGTGGACCGAGCTGTTCGATACAGCCAAGCAACAATCAACAAAACACAAAATAGGGAAATATCTTTTAGAAAAATGATGATATGCTGCATTTAATCTAATCTAGCAGCTTGTGGTACTGTGAAACAAAACATGTACACTGTAAACTATCAACCAAATATAGTTGCGTCTGTCCCTACTCTGGGCTTTTAAACAGCATTAGTGCATCTTGTGCATGTGGGCACCAGGTCCTTGTGTTCAAGCTTCATTTGGTGGCCTGCTGACAAAATGGTGACACGTGACAGTTTTTCATAGTGCCATACAAGATCTATACTTTTTCACAAACTGTACATAAGGACGGGCTAACATACAGGAGGGTGACAGACAAGGGGTGGCATCGGTATTCCTGGTTTTCCAGATTTTACAAGATGATCCATTGATAATCCTTTACGGTCATATGTGACTCAGTAATGTAAAGAAAATATACACATCATACTTAATATGCACAAAACTAATACTGATACATATGATATAACATATACCTATTGCTCAGTGAGCAGCCTTTTTTTGTCCATTATGTCTCTTTTTTTGACTATTATTTTCTGTTTGCCTCTTCGGATTAGAGCTGAAAACGTCAGTCGATTAATCAACGACAAAAAAGTTATTGGGAACTATTCTGTTAGTATTTTAGCAGTTTAAGCTGCTGTCAAAACAGAAATTCTTCTCATTTAATTCTTTCAGTTTATATTCCCAGCCTCTCTGTTGTGAGGATTTGCTGCTTTTCTTAGTCTTGTGTGATAGCAAAGTGAATATCTTTGGGTTTTGGGTTGTTGGTTGAACAAAACAAGCAGTTTGGTGGCATCAACTTGCCTTTAGGGAATTGTGAGGGGGGGGGGTGTTGTCTAGGTTATGGTACATCTTCTCTCACCCTGACACAATAAGCTGTAAAAAGCTTTGGTGTGTGTGTATATGTGTGTGTTTTCACAGTCTGGCACCTGTCCAGTGTTGCCTTAAGGCAGAAGGTAAGGCAGAGTCCTTTGATGGCCATGAACAGAACATACACACTCTCTCTCTCTCTTTTTCTCTCTGTCTCTCTGTGTGTCTCTCTCGCTCTCTGCAGGTGATTAAGATGGCTTTTTAAAAGGCCACCTGTTAGAGATTAAAGGGCACCTGGGAGAAGCGGTGAAAGAAGGCAAGAGAAAGCGCAAACAAGAGGAGATGAGAAAACACTGTTTATTGGTTTGCAGTTTTGTTGGATTGGAGATTACAATCGAACCAGACATCCCCACTGCTGTTTTAATTGCCTTTTAAGAATAGTTGGTATCTAGATTGAATGCCCATTTTGGGAATGAATACATACTTATCGTCTTCGTAATCTGCTCTGCCCAGCGCTATTTTCTGTTTCTTTTAGCTTATTTCTTATTTCACCATTTTAATTTGACTTCATTCTCCACCTTATCTTAGTGTTTACTCACACACGCACACACTTACACCTCTGCTGCAAACACACCTGCTTGCCCCGCCTCCTCCTGTCTCTCTCTCTCCCTGTATGTGTCTGCTCTGTTGACATCCTCCATCAGCAGTATGTTGTATAAAGTCGTCTTTTGGATTTTTCAACCTGCAATTCCATTTTTACAGCAGCAGGTGCGTTGCATGTGGAGGTAGCTTACCTTCCAAGCACCTTCTCTCCTTCTCTCCTCTCTCCACTTTCACCATCAAACATGCCATTGAAAAAAACCCTCTTTTACTGACTTGATCAACTGTAGCAAGAATAGTTGCTAAGTTGCTGTCAAAGGAATTTGAGCAAATATAATACAAGTCTGCATCTGCATGGCTGGGATAGTGTTGGGGTGAGTCATGGTTCGGGTGAATGGGGGAGAGTGCGCCTGCTTGTTGACATTCCTGCAATCGAAAGGGTTGAACGTGTTGTGTTAATGGTCCGTGACAGGCCCCACATCTGTGTTGACTTTCTCACAATTGATAAACCCAATTGATAAATCGTCAAAGACCTAACATTGCATGTACATGTTTGTTCTTTACACAAACACACTCTGATGTACAGTACATCCAGACCAGTCCATTCCATGCAGTTCACACTGACACAGGCTAGAACACAAGAAGCCGCATTTCTCTCTACCCATTTCTCACCCAGACAGATTGACGCTCTCACATGCAAACATGCACACACACATTCCAGAGGTTGTCTCAGTGGGATGAGGGACAGAGTTGTGTGCACTAAAGGAAGCATGACTCAGCTGCCTGTCCCAACCCAGTCTGAGTCCTTCTTTCACTGCCACCCGTTTGTGTGTGTGTGCATATGTATGTGCACATGCTAATCTCGGAGTGGGAAACAATCCCTTTTCAACCGATGTGTGTATACTTGCTTGAGTGTGTGCAAATATGCATTTGGACTCGACTGTTGACTGGATGTGCATGCCAGTGGCCAGCTCTATGTGAATCCAGTTATCCCCCTCCAACAAACCAGCAAACCACTCCAGGTTTAAAAATGGACCTCTTGGAATTATCAGCCCTACTTGTTTTGGCACGATGACTTCGCTGTAGGTGATTTCTTTCTTCGTCTGCAACAATCAGAACTGGTTTGGTCTGATCTTAAATGGCTTTCAAACCTGGCACAGTGCTTTACCCCAAAAGACCTGCACATGGTGTGATCCTGTTTCTGATGTTTTAAAGCAGAGAAGTTCAAGAGTAAAGAGACACAGAGACATCCATTAGTTAAGGATGCCAGTTGTGAATAGTTGAAACAAACTATCTCAATTCTATCCAAACTAAAACCTGTGACAGAGTTTGCTGTCACAGTAAAAAAGAATGTGCAAAATACCCCTGTGTGACTAATTTCCCAGTGTCTGAGTCTGTAGGAAAGTGTGGGTGTTGAGCTATGCAAAGCTTCCTGCAAGTGGGAAAACACAGGGAGCACATGGTGGCTAGCCAGTCTATTGACTGCAGTAAAGTGGGGTGCGCTTGAACTATATTGAGGCCTGGATACAGAAAATATACACAGGTGCATGCAAGCACATCTTTGTGACAATATCCTGCATTACATTGACATCTGCTGGTGACTTATCATCTTGGACAAGTGGAATATATAAATAACAAATTTTATACTGTAATTTTTGGAGTAATACGTTTTTAAAAGTATCGTATTTATTCAAAAAGGCAGGCCATCATTAGTGTTAGGAGAAAGTCCCTTGACAGCAACACCTCCTCGTTTCCTTTCAGAGGAACTTCAGCAGGAAGGTCTAGTTCCCATACCTCTTTCTCTGTTAGAATAATCCAACTTTTCTTTCACACACCTCTTCCTCCCACTTTCCTACGCACATTCACACACAGAGCGCAAAAGCAGATACACACACTCACATAAGGGATAAATAGGCTTTTTCTGTTTTGCGCGGCGGTCGGCAGGCTTGTGCTGATGATGACTACTGGAATTTGTGCGGGTGCCAGGGCAGGCATGGCCGCCCACGGGCATCCAAAGACGGCCCAAAGCCACAGGAACCACCAGCAGCCCTGCTGCCGCTCTCCTCCCTCCTTTCATCCCTCCCTCCCTCCCCTCCTCAGTGGTACTACCATCACTGCCTCACAATCCTGACTACATGAGATGAGGCTGCGAGTGTGTGGCTACTTCAAAAGCTCACATTAGAGTCACACATTCCTCTTTGCCTTGAGCCAGTAGCTTATGTCTTAGGGCTGTTCGTCTGCAGTATACTGTGGCAATGTGAGCATGAGGGCTCCAAAGCAGGTCAATAAGAATATTATATATAATTAATGCTTTACACTTTTAACCAAAATGCATTTGAACCCTTTTCTGTATCTACATGTTTTTTGTGCAGCACAAGGTATGAAAACATCGACTCATGTAAATGCAGTCTAACTAAACTGTGTTTATTTTCTCTTTCCCAGACCGCTATTTCGAGGAAACTCAGATGTTGATCAGCTAGGAAAGATTTTTGAGTAAGTATTATTGGCTGTATTTCCTGTTGCAGCTTCTAAGGTCCCATATTTTCTTGAGAATGAATGTGCAACCCGGCAAAATGAAGAGTAATTAGTCACTCCGAGAAAATGCTGTTGCTGGTGAAGTCACAGACGACCATTATCATTACATAGTGTTGTAGGAGTACCTTCAGCAGAAGACTGGCCTCAGGAAGTGGCCCTACCACAGAGTGCCTTCACCCCCCGGCCCCCTAAGCCAATAGAGGACTTGGTTCCAGACATGGACGAGCAAGGACGGGCCCTCTTAATGGTGGGTAGTACGAGCCTCTGTCCAAACCACTTTAAATTGATCATGCAGTCAATACATTCTTTATGTCACGATCTTGCAGTCATACAATGATTGGCCAATCTTCCTACGAAATAATCTTACTTACTCGTAACTTATTTACGAGTCCATCTCATCCTCTTCTTTATCCTCCTCTCTCTTCTTTGCAGCAATTCCTCGCCTTCAACCCCTCCAGGAGGTTATCTGCCTTTGCTGCGCTGAGCCACCCCTACTTTCAAAGCGTGGACAGCCACAGTAGAAGTGTGTACGCAGCCCAGCCCATCCCCAGCAACAAGCCCACTATGGAGGAGAGGACTGCCTGACTGTCCTCCTCCACCCTTAATCATCCATACAGTGTTTATAAAAAGTATTCTGTAAACCCCACCTTGGTGTTATTCATGTATAATTATTTTTACAGCGTTAAATCAAAGTGTGTTAATTAAGTTTTTTTGACACTGATCAACAGATAAATCTTTAATGTTAAAGTGAAAATACATCTGTATAAACTGAAGTAATTGAAGTACAAATTTATTTATTTATTATTACCTTTATTTATTCAGAGGAGCTTCACTGAAAGGAAGCCTCTCTTTTGCAGGAAGGCCCTGATCACATTCACACTGTTACACAATAGGTGCGTTCGAGATGACGGCGGCTGATTTTCGCCGACTTGATAGTCTAATGTGAGCTGCAGGTGACTACAGGGGCGGGGAATAAAAATGGCACCGTTATGTCGGACACATTCTACCTGCGTGAGCTTACTGTGAGCTGAGATCAATGACTGACTGACTCAAGTTGGAACCACACTTTTGCATTTGCAAAGAAAAATGCCGAGAGACCAGGCAAAAGTGTGGTTCCAACTTGGTGCAGCCGGGGAAAAGCAACTTCGGCTGCCGGACTAAGCACCTGCAGCCGCCTTGCTCCCACGAGGTTTTTATGTCAGGTGACATGCTGATGTTTTGCAGCGCTTTTTTAAAGTCCAGCATGCATCATGTTAAGTCATCGCTGCGCCATATGAAGTCAAACGCACTTATTCACACCTGGAAGCTGCCCAGTACAACCGCAGCCTGGTCTGCTGGCCACTAAGCAGCTCCACTGGAGCTGTTGGGGTTATAGGCCTTGCTCAAGGGCACCTCAGTGGTAGTAAATGAGGGAGGGCAAGCACTGCTTGGTTTACTTTCCACACCCAGATTTTATACTGCCGGTCCGGGGATTGAACCGACAGTCACAAGCTTGCTTCTCTAACCTTTGGGCCACCACTGCCCAAATATAGAGCACAGAGTGATTGATACAGACATATTCACCACCTCAAGTCAGTAAGCGGTAGAAGCACATTTGGTGTCATTTACAGCCTTTGCGTTGTATGTTTGGATACCGCAGTTTTCTCTCATTGTTCTTTGCAAAAGTCCTAAAGCTCTGTCAAGTTGCATGGTGAGCATGACCGAACAGCAGGGTTTCAAGTTCTGCCACAAATTCTTTGATTGTGGTCTGGTCAGGTGATGGCCGCTCTACCTATTATTCAACTTCTTAAAAAAAAAACTAAAAAAAAACACTTTGCTGCACCAATGATAAACTAAGTGTGTCATTGTTAAGAGGGGTAATACTTACTGTCATTTAGATCCATTTGTATTGATTTGTTTTCTCTTTGACTTTTAAAGAGACATTTTGCTGATAATCGGTGTCAAAAAAAGCATAATTAACCGTGATTCTGTGTTTTACATAAAATCAAAACATGAAATGGACCAAGGGGGAAAATACTTTTTGTAGTCAATGTACAAAGTTCTAGGGAAGTACTCCTGAAGAGAGGGTAAAGATGGTGTCAGGAAAGATGACACCAACACTCTCCTCCCATGAACAATGCACAAAAGCTATCCTCCTTCCATGAACTGATGGATTGTAATTGCTGCTTTTAGGTTGTTGATGAATGCCCGTTAATGCAAAGAGACTTGCATCTCAGATTGACTTGTGGGTGTGGGCAGATAAGACTGAAGAGGCCATGAAGCAGACGTCTTTTTATGACCAGTGTTTCACCTTGGAAGAGACCTCTTGACTGTGGGAACCCGACCATCCAGGAGCCTGGGTGGACAGCAGGGACCTCATCTTCCTTCACGCTCACACTGTGTGTGTGTGTGTGTGTGTGAGAGAGAGAATGTGCACAGTAAGCAGATGCACAGTACAAACACGCTCACAGATACATAAGCAACCTTTAGTGTGTGCTACAACTGACATCAGCACGCTCATGTCACACTCCTACTTATGGAAACATTAGGCATCACAGACCAGCCACTTACTGCCATGTCTTGACTTATCATTTCAGTTCTACATGTATTATATCACTGCCACCTTGAGGATGTCCTGAGTAACTGCAGACCAGTAGCGGGATTCTAATGGTATCTGCACTCTTCAAGGAGCTCTTCATAATGGGCTGATCTCAATACTGAGACGATGAAAAAAGAACCTTATTGAAAATGTTCCTGCCACTCACTTGGTGTTTATGACTTGCTTCTAGTCTGCCATCATGGGTTTTTATCATTATAAAATACAGTTATAAGTTACTATCTGAATGATACAGTAATGCACAGGCTTGCAATAGGTGGAGAAATCCCACCAGCACTATTCAACATGAATACATTTGGCACCGAATAGTGTCGCCAACATTCTGTATTTAATTTTTAATTTTATTGACAAGTCTTATATGCTTGTTTTCATCAAGTTGTTACTTTTTTAAGATGCTGGGGCATACTATATTCTTACACCAATTACACCAACTCTTTAGATGATTATAGAATGTGTGTAAGAATAGTTTGACAATGTGGAGGAATGTATAAAGGATAGGCATTGGGTACTGTACAGTATAGAGTGCTAAGTACAAGCTGTAATGATAGAAAACCTTTGATAGGCGCAGCGTCAGCCCATAGATATGTCGTAAAAATGGATAGATGTAGAGTAGCGAGCAGTGGAATGTTGAATGGCAAGAGTATTTTGTCTATTGAAAATGTTGGTTTGGCTCTCTGGGTGCTTGAGTTTAATTTGAATTTGACAGTGGTTTTGATAATGAAATAATGCACAAATATTTTGTATACAGTTTTTGCTTTATTTTACTGTCATGTCCCGTTGTGTTCAAATCCAGTTTTTACCAGCAAGGAAAAAGCAAGTTATGCAGAGTTGTATTTTTGTATGTAGTAGTTCTTGCAGAACAGTAACATATTTTAACACTGGTTTACGTTTTCTTAACAGGTAGTGCTGCTAGCACACACACAGACACACTCTCTGACTTTCTCAGGTTCTTGTTTTGGATGTCCGAACCTATCGGGCACAGTTTGCACATCCCTGGGCTACTAACTGACCATATCACATCTCCTTCAGGTTTTCTTTCAAGCTGTCCCACGATCATGTCATTGATCACAGTCTACTGTCAATCCTATTTATCAAATATATGTTACTGTAGTCATTACTGTCTTAAGATAACTGCCTGTATCTGTTTTGCCAGCAATTTAAGATGGCGATGACAAGTAGATTGTGTATTGTCTGCTTGACTAAGCACTGTGTGAATTCACTATCTGATAACGACTCCTATCTGGTGTCAGTGGTGCATACAATGCAATGAAAGCTCCAAATACTTTAGACATAGTTTACAATTACAACAATGACTGCTTTAGGCTCATTACAGACACAATCACTGTACGCTTTTATGTTGAGTTAACCAGTTTGTAAAACATTTCAATCTCACAACGTGAAACTCCACTGTTGAGCTTTTAGAAGTTTCACTCTTTCGGCACCAATTTAGCTTGATCTGTCATCCATCATGGAACTCCTAGTCTCCATTTCCATATGTTAAAAACAAATGACACAGGAACATATGTGTAGACTAGGAAAACCACAATCATGGCATTATATTTGTGTATGAATGCTGGCATTGGTGTCTTATTATTGTGTTGCACCAGTTGAATAAAAAACAGCTTTTTTTGAATGATGTTTTGGACTCATTTGTCAGTGTCCTTAACAAATTAATGAATCTTTCTAG
The DNA here is from genome assembly GCF_021292245.1 of Micropterus dolomieu. Taxonomy (NCBI): domain Eukaryota; kingdom Metazoa; phylum Chordata; class Actinopteri; order Centrarchiformes; family Centrarchidae; genus Micropterus; species Micropterus dolomieu. Next base: position 18,565,465 of record NC_060158.1, on the reverse strand, counting down.
TGAATTTTTAGGTGTTATTTTGGAATGAGCAAACATTAGATGAAACACAATACAGTTATTTGTTTTACTTGCATTCTGCCGCACGTCTTTCCTCAACAATGTGCTTCTGTTTCATACCAGCAAGAGAACACATTCTTTATAAATAAATGAATATTTTTTATGTCACTGAATTGTGTTATCCATCTGTTTCGTAATAAAAAAGTGCACATTTTCAAAGAAGAACATATACTGTAGGAGATTATGGAGCCATAGAATTAAGGGTGTGCACAAAATATGAAAACTTTGAGATAAGAGATATAACCATTCAACAAGCAGACCAAATAGTTTATTAGAATTACTGCAGAAGTTACACAGAATTGAAAAGATGGGAGTGAGTGTGATGTTTATATGGGTACCAGCACATATTGGAATCAAAGTAAATTCATTTGCAGATTAATTTGCAAAAGAAGACACACAAAGTAGGCTAGTGGATAGGCTAACTGGCATAACATTTAACAGTAAAACCGAAACTAAGAGTGTAATTAATCACAGATAGAAGGGAGGGTGGCTGAGAGAAGATACCTGATTCATAGTCTCAGATAGATCAAAGTAAACTTTGAGTTGCATGATTTTTTGAAAAGACGTTCATGGGATGAATGTTATCTATTTTGTTTCATTATCTGAGGAGAACTAATCCGTTTGAGAGAATCTTATTGTTCGTGGCTATTTTAATTTAATTTTGTTTTAATTGTATATATTACTAGTGTAGTCCATTACATTTAAAGTCGAATCCCGATCCACACTTCATACCAGTTGGTGGCGGTAATGCACCATTTTGTTGTTTGCCAACCTCAAAAAGAAAAACATCAAGAAGAAGAAGCTTCCATTAACAAGTCTGATGTGGCTAGGTCAATGTTAGCAAGGTAACACTAATGTTTGTTCTCTCTGTTGGATATGTTTCCCCATCACTAACTCGACATGGGCAAGAGAGACAATCGAGTGGTGAGTTATATGCAATGTATGCAAACCTGAGAAGCTGTCGACACGCGGTTATATCTCGTAAACTAGGCTCAGCACAAGCAGAGCTGAGTGTTCGCGTTAGCTAGATAATGTAGGCCCAACGTTAGACAGTGTACGTGTGTCAGCGTGAACTATCAAACTATCTCCTTTTAAAATACAACGGCATGGTTTTAATTGGTGCATTGTGTTGTAGCCAACGCCAAAAGGTGAGTCCCAGTGCTCGAGCTGCACTAGTGGAGCTCCGGAGAGCTATAAATGCTAACGTTAGCTCATAACATTTTGGACAGTGTTTTGATGAGGGGGTGTTGCGTAGTGCTTTTCGTTACTTCTTGAGTAATGTTACAGCATTAAAACACTAGCACGGACATATTAAACGAATAGCAAGTGAGGCTTAACGTTATTAGTCCAGTGTTTTGGGTTAATGTTTGCTAATGCCAAGTTAACCATTTTATCAGTTGCACATATTTTCTCTTGCTAACGTTGCGTTCATCCTCGGCATATCTTTATATTTATCTTTTTAACACGGCGATTATGATGATGGAAGGTATAACCATGTCTGTGACAAATTAGTAGGTAATTTACACCTCACTATAACGCTTGTGGTCAGATACAACGGCCTTGCAGTAAATCATATCTTCAGTGAGTTGAAAATTGGTTTTCGTTTAAAAGTGATTATAGAGGTGTTGGTTCTATTTATGATTATCTTGGGGAAGCATGTGGGGTTGTAGAGCTGTATTTCAGTAATAACTGTTTAATCTCAGTGCCTAATAATGTGGGATCTGGGTGTATTTTTTACTAACCTCCATTAGAAATGTGTAAAATGCTTTCCAATGTTCTGTGTTGCAGGCTTACATTAACCCCATTGCTGCTGCACGAGCCAGGGGACCGGCACAGAACTCCGGACCAACCATACAGGATTACTTAAGCAGACCTCGACCAACATGGTGAGAAACCTCACTGGCCTATCCTGACATACAAATTTGCTCCTTGTTAACAAAAAGAGACATGCTTCTTTCTCACAGCTGCACTCCCCTGTTATTGTATTATGTTGCGTCCATGCTGTTCAATATGGACGTGCAGTCCTGTAGTCCAGTGGTTCCCAACCTGGGGTCCGCGCCCCCGAGGGGGGTGCCAGAGATGACAGGGGGTGCCCAAACCTTTATCTGTTTTGAGGTTGTCAAAAAAACTTTGATTTGCACTTTTTTTATTTTTTTAAATCGCGATAACACACTAGATAATTTATACAAAGGTCTGTATACGTTCTTTTCCTCACTTAAAATAGTAGGCAGACTACTTAGTAGTAGGGCTGTAATAGTTTTGAAACAAAGACCAAAATCGCGACACAAAAGTCCATGAGCTCGTATCGAAACACCTGCACATTGGACTGTTGAGCTCTAATTAAGACGGAGCAACTGTGGCGGCGGCGGCTGGTGGACGGTGGGTTCGGTAGCGGTGCATATTGTAGACTGTTTGTATTAACAGTAGGTTATTGTATTTTTGTATTTGTCATTTTCCACCTTTATAGTTTAGTGTTTATTTACTTGAATCAGCTCCTCTGCTCTTCTCCCCACACTCTCACACACCTAGCCTGCACCTCTGGTCTCTCACAGCAAACACGCAAGCTTGGTCTACCTCTTTCTGTCTCTCTCTCCCTGTATGTGCCTCAACTGATTTTCTCTATCAGCAGTACATTTCATTAAGTCGCCCTGTTTAATAAATACACCTGTGATTCAGTTTTCAAGTGCACCGCATGTGGATCGAAACTGAAACTTAACGTTAGTGAGTGCAGTGGTGCGTTCATTGTCGCTCCGTAATGTAACATTTCCTGCTTGTCCGTTAACTTAATACCAGATGACCTCTCCCTCACCGTTTCTCTGCAAAATGCTTAAGTGGTTTACTAAATATACTTTGGCAGGTGCAATTATACCTGTCCGGCCCGCCCAAGTAGAGTATATGTTGAATGCACTTAAGTTAGTGCAAGCTGTAGGCCTATATTCTGTAATCTATCTTATAACCCCCTTCTCTTGGTATTAAACAATACCAAGAAACAAAACACCAGGAGACTGTTGGTGAAGGCCAACCAAGAGCCGGCATTGATTTCCACACAGCCATGGAGGTGTCATTTGACTCAATTTGTCTGCTATTAGTAAGTAATTACATAATATTTTTCTGTGTGCGTGTTTTGTCAGCTGTTGGGGGGGCTCAGCTTTTCTTGGATAAAAGGGGGGGCGCCAAGGAAAAAAGGTTGGAAACCACTGCTCTAGTCCATGGTTCTCCTTACAGGCAGACAGAACCAGCTCTTATCTTTTTTACTAAGACAGATAAATTCATATATAGCGCTAAATCACAACAACAGTTATCTCACAGTGCTTTTCATAAAAGAGCAGGTCTAGACCATACTCTGTGATGTTATTTACAGAAGCCCAACAATTCCCACCAAGAGCAAGCACTAGGCGACAGAGGCAAGGAAAAACTTCCTTTTAAGAGGCAGAAACCTCGAGCAGAACCATGGCTCAGGGTGGGCGGTCATCTGCCTCGACCGGTTGGGGGTGAAGGGGAGAGAGAGAGAGAGAGAGGGACAGAGAGGGACAGAGAGAAAGAGAGATGGAAGGAGAGAGAGGGGAGGGAGGCAGCCTACACAATATACACACACTGAGATACAGATAGTAAAGTTGATGTTGCTATAGACTAAATGAAAAATGGTACAGATATTTATAGTAGTGTTAATGATAATAATCGTAATGTTAGTGATTATAATAACAATAGGACTAGTAACAATAGTTGTAGTAGAGGGTGTCGAACAGGAACACGGGGGCAGCAGGTGACTCGCAACCACAGATCCAGACTCCAACTCCAGAGCCAGAAACACCTGCAGGAAGTGATAGGAGGAGAGAGGAGAGGGACGAGAAAGCACAAGACTACCGGAAAGGGGAGAAGTTGTGTTAGTAACATGCAATAATGGGATGAGGTTGCATACAGAGGGAGAGAAAGTAGAGGAGAGAGGAGCTCAGTGCATCATGGGAAATCCCCCGGCAGTCTAGGCCTATAGCAGCATAACTAAGGGATGGTTCAGGACTCACCTGAGCCAGCCCTAACTATAAGCTTTATCAAAGAGGAAAGTCTTAAGCCTACTCTTAAATGTGGAGATGGTGTCTGCCTCCTGAACCCAAACTGGAACCTGGTTCCACAGGAGAGGAGCTTGATAGCTGAACGCTCTGGCTCCCAGTCTACTTCTGGAGACTCTAGGAACCACAAGTAACCCTGCATTCTGGGAGCGCAGTGCTCTGGTGGGGTAGTAAAGTACTATGAGCTCTCTAAGATAAGATTGTGCCTGACCATTAAGAGCTTTGTAGGTAAGAAAAATGATTTTAAATTCTATTCTGGATTTTACTGGAAGCCAATGCAGAGAAGCTAAGACAGGAGAAATATGATCTCTTTTCCTGGTTCCTGATCAAAGATAACTCCAAGATTCCTCACAGTGGTGCTGGAGACCAGGGTGATGCCATCAAGGGAAACTATATCTTTAGATAATGCGTCACGGAGGTGCTTAGGCCCCAGAGCAATAACTTCAGTTTTATCTGAGTTTAACATTAGAAAATTGCAGGTCATCCAGGTTTTAACATCCTGAAGGAACATTTGAAGTTTAGCTAACTGATGAGTTTCATCTGGCTTGATCGATAGATATAACTGAGTATCATCTGCATAACAATGAAAACTTATGGAATATTTCCTGATAATATTGCCTAAAGGAAGCATAAAGTGAAGAGGATTGGTCCGAGGACATATCCTTGAGGAACTCCATGACTAACTTTGGCGTGCATGGAGGACTCATCGTTAACATGTACAAACTGAAATCGATCTGATAAATAGGACCTAAACCAGCTTAGAGCGGTTCCTTTAATGCCAATGAAATGTTCCAGTCTCTGCAATAGGATCTGATGGTCAATGGTAACAAATGCAGCACTAAGATCTAGTAAAACCAGTACAGAGACAAGTCCTTTGTCTGATGCAATAAGGAGGTCGTTAGTAATTTTCACCAGTGCTGTCTCTGTGCTTTGATGAGCTCTAAATCCTGACTGAAAATCCTCAAATAAATTATTGCTCTGTAGAAAGTCACACAGCTGTTTAGCAACTGCTTTCTCCAGGATCTTAGAGAGAAATGGAAGGTTAGATATAGGTCTATAGTTGGCTAAAACATCTGGATCAAGTTTGGGCTTTTTCAGAAGAGGTTTAATTACAGCTACTTTAAAGTACTGTGGTATATAGCCTGTTGATAAAGACAGATTGATCATATCTAGCATAGAAGTGCTGACTAAGGGTAAAACTTCTTTAAGCAGCCGAGTCGGGATGGGGGTCTAAGAGGCAGGTTGATGGTTTAGATGAAGAAATTATTGAAGTTAGTTGGTAAAGATTGAGGGAAGCAAAGCAGTCTAAACATATGTTTGGTTTTACAGCTGTTTAAAGAAACTGTTACAGTTAATGTTAAACACGCCACAGCTCATTGGTTGCTTTGCAGTGCTGCTTATGTGTTTTTATTCAGCTAAAAAAGTAAATAGTTATGTTCACAAGTCTAGGATTAAGACTGCTTTGAGGAAACCTTCTGCAAAATAAATGTGTCATTTGTAGTCTCACAAATGGTCTGTACTGTATTATTCATTCAATACTGTTTCGGTAAACTGGGGTTGCTCTCAGAGCAGAGGATGCTTTTTAGTACGGACAAAATGGCTTTCAGCATTCTGACCTGCATCAATGTCTGCTTTGTGCAACATGGACAGAAATTTATATTTTAGATTGTTTGGCTTAAATGATGGTTTTCTGAGTTTGATGTAACAGGACTTGTTCTTCATTAACTAATAGCTCCGGGTAAAATACTTATTTGTCCTTAATGCATCCTAAGGCTATTTTCCTAAATAGAGAATTTAAGCAATACAGACTTGTTCAAATTTACTGTCACAACAAGAAGTAATTTAATGGCTTTTACCATTTTTAGTAGTGTTATACCCAGTGGATTTGAGTCAGTATCGTTGCAACATCAGCATTACTCCAGGACAGGGTGCTCTCACAACAGCGCTGCTGACTGTCAAGCTCCTCATCTAACCTTTTTACCTGTGTTTTTACATATCTTTGGTCCTCCCTTGAAACATTCAAATCTTATCTGCGAGCAAGAAAAAGCTCTTGTCTTGTAAAAAATAAAATTGATATTTGGATCAGGAACAGATCAGTTTGAAAATATATGAATGAATTTACAATTTTTTTTCAATAAAAAAGTAAAGGGGACATAAAATGCCATTGTCTGGTACCATAGTACTAGTTATAGGGCTTCAAAGAATTTTATAGTTGATTATAATTAAAGCTGTTTGGAAAACATAAGACTCTTGATTCAATAAAGAAATGCTAGATATGAATAGGGCCATTGAGTCATGCATTGTCTGTTTACTGTTCACTTGTTGGCGACATGGAAAAATTGCAGGTGACAGGCACTACCTCCCAAATGTTTGCTGACAAGCCTTAAGTATGTTTCACAACTGATTCATTGTCTCTTCATCAGGGAAGAATTAAAGGAGCAGCTGGAGAAGAAGAAGAAGGGCTCCCGAGCCCTGGCTGACTTTGAGGACAAAATGAACGATGTATGTTTGTATTATGTATACTTAGACTTACACAACTATTTTATTTTACTATTATTTTACACAAATGTCCGACCCAGCTTTATGTATTTTAATGTTTTTCAGAAATGGAGGAAAGAACTGGCAAAAAACCGAGAGAAGTTGTTAGGGGGAGGTGACAAAGAAAAAGACAAAAAAACAACAGAAAAGGAAAAAGAGGAGAAGAAAGAGAAAAAAGAGGTATGTTGTCTCTTTTATCGGACATTTGAATTATCTCACTCTTAAAATTCATCTTTACTCACTTTGGCTTTTCATTTGTGTGTAGAAAAAGAAGAAAGAGAAGAAGAAGCCCAGCAGGGTGAGGAGAGACCTCCAGTATTTTGATGGCTAGCTGTGCCACAACACTGCTGCGCACACACACACACTCTTAATGTACACATGAAAAAAAGTGGTGCAGGGACACAAATAATAAAGATGATGTAGAATACATACACAAAATCAAGAACCATTGTCATACAGCAGGTCTTTACAAGCATATAACTCACTTGTCAGGTAACAGCATCTCTGCTATATGTGGCAGCTGCAAATAATAGCAGACAGAGCACAGTACTTTGCGAGCCAGGTAACCCCGTTTTTGGGCATCCCAAGCTGTTGAAGCCATCTTGCGACCAACGTGTGTGTCTGTGTCCTAGGCTGCCAAGTATGAAAACAAGTAGTGTGCACTGATAGCCTAGCTCTGAGAAGGCATTTAGGAGTAGATGGTATTTAATGACCTTGGTCGTAAAATCTTCCTTCATGCAGAATCGAAGGTGCAGCCTACCTTCAAAATAAACACCTCACTAGACACTTCCAACAACATCTGATATTTTAGCAAGCAGGTGTAAGAAAGTAGCAGAATTACTGATATGAATTATAAACTGTGGATGGCTTTACACAGTGATGTTTATGAGCATGGAAATGGTTTGATATGTCTTTCACTAAGAGGTCTACTATTCTGTCATGATTCCTTTGTAAGTAAGTAACAGCCATTCAAGATGCGTGACATTGTTTCAGTCATCTGTGGTGTGATGCAAACAATGTGGGATCCGAGTTGTGGGAAACCAAGTAGAAAGGTTGAGTCTGGTAGGAAGAACTGGTAGTCTGGCTTTTATTGTGAATGTTTATTTATTTCCTCATGTGGGCGCAGTGTTCTTGAGGAATAAGGGATCAGAAGAGGAGGGCACAAAAGTTTTCCCTGAAGTTTTCTTCCAGTACTGTGTTGATGTTCCTGTAAGTCCATAAGAGTTCGCTGGGCACCTGCATGTGGCTGTGATCACCATATGTGGTTTTCTTGATGTAGGTGAGAGGGTCAGTTATAATGTCCTCTGTGACCCTTGAGTCCCAGAGTTAGACCGCACCCACTCATGTGACACTCCAGTTTAGATGCAAAGGTCATTCAGATCTGGCCAGTTTGACCAGACCCCAAAACCAGCAGAATCGGTAGCCTATAAGGTTTCCTGTTGGGTTTTTTTCTGAATCAAACACACACGCAGACACACACACTCTGTGTCCTCTGAGATGGTCTCTAACTGAATCCTTTTACTGTTCCAAACAAGTGAATAACCTCAAGTCTAATGAATCCTGCTTTCATTGTGTTTTGGTCAAGCATTCTTCATCTTCCTCCTCCTCATCGAGTTCTGATTCTTCTAGCAGCTCCTCCTCAGAATCTGAAGACGAGGTAAGTCATTGCAGACTTCAGCATGCGAATTGACATACTGCCAACCAAAAATAACATTTTGTGACTCTTAATCCATCTGCATCAGTTCAGAAGTGTAGTGTTCCGGAAATAGACACAAACTCTGCTCTGCTTGTTGACACATGAAATGTTTCTGATAGTGGATTAGTGTGTGATAACTGATCAGTAATAAATTTGACTAGCTTAATATATCTAGCTCAAACTGATCAATTTTTAAAGGCTGTGATGCGTTTCCCTAGCCATCCTGCAAATCCATAAAGATGTTTTACACGTAATGCAGCACTGCACTGTAAGGTCATAGGTCTTATTTATTTTTTCCAGCATCCTTTGTCCATCACACTGTGTACATGTATGTGTACCTGTATATCATATCCACCTTCAACATGTACATAATGAGAATAGTTTACTCTTGCATCCTTTGGACTCTGATTACTACTATCTATATTGTTTTGTTCATAGTGTGTATATTAGTGTTGTCTACTAGTTTGTGTCTGATTTTATTTTGTTATTGTATAAGTATGCACATCATGAGCAATGTACAATCCTGAGTCAAATTCCTCGTTTGTGTACACATACCTGGCAATAAAACTGATTCTGATTTTATTTCTATTTGTGTGTCCAGGATGAAAAGAAGAGTGTGAAGAAAAAGCGGAAGAGAAAGAAGTCATCGTCCAGGAGAGCATCGGACAGCTCAGAGGAAGAATCTGAAGCTGAAAGCAAGGTTTTTCTTTTCTTTTTTAAGGCACAATTTGCTTGCCTTAATTTAGTATAGAATTAGTGTCTGGTGTTGAAAATGTGCTGTCCAACAACTGTCCTGCAAAGACATCATGTTGTTTAAAATGCCAGTGTTTAATCTAAATGTCTTCTTCCCAAGAAGAAAAAGAAAAGAATCAAGGAAGAAGGGGACAAAGAGAAGGTAATTTACTCTTATTCACTAACTCTCCTTTTTGATGCTGTTAATTTTGCTGAACTTGTGTGTATTTCAACAGATGTGTGATCATTTGAAAAAACTTAGCCTATATATACACACACACATGTCCCTTGTTCTTGCCAATCATGTTGAGTCAACACCTTTTGAGTTCAGTTGTTATAAAGCATTCATAATTGGGATGTAAATCTTGTGTCTGTCAGGATGACAGAAGAAAGAAGGAAAGAAAAAGGAAGGCCGAGCGAAGTTACAAAGACACATCTTCAGAGTCATCTGTGGACTCTGAGGGGGAGGAGGTAGTAAGTATCATTCTTAAGAATTGTTTTTAGGATAATCACTACTCTGAAACTACTACAAGTTTGCCACTAGTCTAACTTGTAATATATAAACCAGTCAATAGAAAATCCCTCCCTTCAATAATTAATCCATGTTATCTCCTCTTTCTTCCTCTTTTACTTCTTTGTTCCTCTTTTTAATTCAAATCTGAGGAGATGAAAATTATTTTAAGTATCGCCAAGTATGCCTGCTGCTAATGTCTGTAACAGTATACAGTTTTTGGCATTTGGCCGATGGGGAATGTTTCATGGAAGGCATCTGTGAAGACGGTTTAGTCAGAATCAGAGTAATGTATAAATGACTGGCTCGTTGGTTTAGTTTTAATTCTGTGCTGTTGTCCCAAGTATACAGACTTGTGACTACACACAAGACGAGAACGCACATGCATGTCAGCAGTCAGCTGTCCATTGCCTTTAGTCTTTGTCACGTGCTCAGTTGCAGGAGAATGAGTCAACATATTTTTGATTTTCCTCTCCCACCCCACTCCTACAAAAACACTCCCATCCCAATCCTGGAACAATGACCCCCGTCCCATCCCAATCCTCACTAAAAAAATCTGAAAATAGTTTAGTTATGTTAGAAACTGCATATTTATAGAAAAAACTGACCTATGATTCCCGCCCCACATACTCCTGTTGACTTTTGTGATGAATAGTGAAATTGATTCCCATCCTGCGGGAAACCTGTGGATCACAGGACAAAATATCAAGTTGGTGTGTCCGTGTGATCCGTAATCAAACCAGAATAAAACCTTGCATCAATGGTAAATTCCCCCTTTCTGCCCAGAATAATAGCACAGTGATAGCTCTTTCACAAGATCCAGATGATATGGGTGTACTGAGGCATATTCAATCCGAGTTGGACCCATTCATCTGAGACTGCAGTCACTGATTAATCTGTGGTTGTCACAGTTACAGGATACTCCCGTCTGCAGTGTAATTCAATTCACTTAACTGCTAAGCCATAGACTTATACACAGTTACATTACAAATTTGCCAAATATTTAAATTCATGTTTCAGTCTCACTTCTTCCTGTACGCTCATTCTCTTTCACTCATCCAGATGTGCAAGCTTTCTGTCTGTCACTCTTCTTGGGTAGTCTGGTAAATGAGGTTCCGTCTCTAATTAAAAACTCCATTATATCAAAGACTGGCAGTGTTTGACTTCCATTCAACCTATATCAGGAGGAGGTTGTGACCCCAGGTTGGGTCATTCATATTGACGGCTACTGCAAGTTCAACTAGTGTCGCTCTAAATGTTGCGTGATTCAGACAGACACTCAGAACCTGAGGGAGAGTAAGCGCAATGAGTCTGACCAAGACAGTTGAACTATTAATCGGGGGAAATGTGTTAGATTTACCTTTAATGGCTAAGTGAAATGGGTTCAAGTGTCATCCTGTTTTTCCTATCAAGCCCTGTTGTCATGCATTTTACCTGCCATTCTGTACCCTGTTGTATAACTCTAGAGTATCCAGTGGTGATGCATGGATGAGGATGATTGTAAAATTGTTTTATCAGTCAGCGGTCATCACTTGGGCCTGTTTATTTTTCATAGATAAGAAATTTAATCAGATTTTGTTCAGTTTTGTCTGAACTTTTGCAAAAATAGATTTAGTGTTATTATGTTTGCCAGGAAACATGACAAAATCATAAGTTTAGTGTAATAACTACCTCACTGAGTTTTAAAAAAAAAAATGGTAAAACTTCAAGTGAAAGGAGAAAGGTTGCCACGGGAGCTTTTCATAATTTGGGCATGTTAACCATTTTTGCTCAAAAGTGTAGAAGACAACAGTTTGGTCCATAAACAGATGACCTTATGACTTGACTCCATAGTTGTGAAACAAGTTTTTTGCATGTAATGGGCTTTTTAGAATTGAGTGTAGCTGAAGACTTCCCCTTTTCCGTGGTCTCATTTCAGTTTTTCTCTCCCTAGGCTGAAGCCAAGAAGAAAAAGAGAAGTAGCGAGGAAAAGGAGAAAATCCCAGTGAGCAGTTGACTTACTTACTTTTCAGTTAACAGTTCACACAAAAGGTTCTGGTTTGATCTAGTGCAGCTAAGCAGGCAGATTTTTATCCGATGACTACATCAAAGACTAATATCAGGAATGTAAGAATTTAGTAAGTAGGTAAGATTTTTAAAAGTTTAATGATCTTTCGTACATGGAGTGCATCTTCATAATACAAGTCCCAATACCCCTATACAGATATGTTGGGACATTGGCAAGTGTCAGAAATTCACCACTAAACCTTATGTGCGGAGCCTCACCCCCCCCCCCCCCCCCCCCCCCGCTCCCAAAAAATACACATTGTTAATCCAGCTGTGGAATTAATGCAAAAGCTTATGACCAGTGACTTAAATAAAAGTGCCAAACGTCAAATGTTTTACATTTACAGGACAAATCCAAGAAGAAAAGGAAAAAGAAGCACAAGAAACACGGCAGAAAAAAGAAAAAGAAGACTGCATCTCAGTCAGACTTGGAGCTCAATTAACAACCGTAGCTTTACAGTTCCCTCATCCTCCTGACAGCTCACTAGTGTTATGTTTGCCTTTGACTTCTAAAAACTTTACCCATCCAGCTTCGGTCATCACGCTTCAACAAGAGACCTACAGACATGTAATGCTGGGGTTCTGTGAGTGAAGTGAAGTTGAGAGAGGAACCCATCCCTCTACGTGGCAAATACTGGTACATATCTTTGGTTGTTTGTTTTTTTTCATCACCATGCCTTTTGTAGATTATTTTTCTTTTGAGTTACACTCAACAACAGGAATTCCACATCTCCCCCACCGCATCTTGGAGATTTCAGTGTAACCGGCACTAACTTTCACCTTCAGTATGCTGGTCCTCTTGGAGTTGCTCTCTCCGCTTCAAACCAAGCATCTTGCATTTCTAGTTGCTCGATGAGGCTGTTATGCTGGTTCCTGCGTCATTCATGTAGACCTGATGTCTCGCCAGCCTCATACTGAAGTTGAACTTTCGATAAGAAATGTGTTCTTCACAGTCAACATTTATACAAGAGATAATTGTTCTGTTTCACAAATTGTCACACCTCAGTGTACATGTATAAACAATGGGAATTCATTAAATAAAGTATTGTTTTATCCTTTATTGCTGTTCCAACTTTTTATTGCGAGATGTGTGGTTTTATTACACCTTTCATTACAAACTGTTAAAAATCTTGTTCTGCAATATCTTGCTTCCTTAAAACTGAGGACAGCAGTACTGTAAGAGTAACTGTAGGAATGATGTAAAGCACAGAACCACCTCAGGTATTGCAACTTGTTTTCGTAGGTTCACACCACACATTCTGCCATTAAAACGCAGCAAAGTTAGGCTACAGGATCAAACGGTAATAAAATGTTAAAAAAAGTTTGCCTATTTTAATGACTGTAAACCAGTAGATAACCAACCAACTTGTATGATAACACATCCCATAGTTTTTTTTTCCTCTTGACTAGTACATCTCAAATACTTGAGTTGTACTAGTTAAAAGGATGAAACACATACACACAAAAATCAATTAATTGGAAGGAAAAGTACTTGGATCATAAGTAAAAGTAATAGTGCAATACAAAAATAAATGTAATTCTGGCATTCAAAACAAACTACTGACTTTGAACTGTCAAAGTAAAAAGCACAATGGCTCCTTTCCTATTGTTATGATTTATATATTCATCTACCATGTAAGCAGCATTTTAATGTTGCTGGTTGAGATGGAGCCAATTTTAACTCATTTACATACTTTATTTTAGGCAGTCCTGTAGATCAATGTATCCTATCTTATGAGGTGATTGCTTTAAAAATCTTTTCTGCAAAGTAAGTAAATATAGTGGAGTAAAAACTAGTGTTTTCCTGTAAAATGCAGTGAAGTAGAAAGTAGCAGAAAATGGAAACCTACCTCTAAACTGTACTTAAGTAAAGATACATTCCACCTCTTTATCTATTACACCATGTAGAATCAGTACATTTCTTAAAATCTTGCGTGTCTTGCTCTATCACCCACTGTGGCATTAAAAGCCATGTTAAAATAAAGTTTGGAACATTCAGCCTACTTATTGCAAAAGCAAAATCCATTTCATGTAGCATCTTTATTTTTGATTGATACTTTACAGCCAGGTCTTGTGATTGAAACAATGGACTGGAATCAAAGTACATTGACAGCTTGTGAAATCTTTCATGTTTTATCTTTGAGGGGAGTGTGCGTTTGCAGCCTCATGCAATGATTACTCAAACCCTCCTTTTACAATCCCAAGTGTAGTATATTTGAACTAGTTCTAGAAACACTTACTGTCCTAATCCGACAGTCACAGGACCCAGGGGTGTGATTTACAGTTGAGCTTCGAGATTTCCTTCAGTGGGAGGGTCTGACCTGCCATATAAAGAGCAGTGTGCAACTGTGGCTCAGTGCAGAGGAAGTGTGAGACTTTGACAGGAAGTTGTTGAATCGCTGAAGGTAAGTAAGAATAAAATCTGTGACTCTATCAAATCCTTCCTTAGTGTGGTTGTCGGTGTAGTGCTTTATAAACAGTGATAAATGCTGTTTACTATTATTACTGTTCCGTGAGGTTGTTTTGAGTGAAGGGAAGATTTTTGTAGCTGAAAGGAAACTGAAAGCCACAACATGAACAATCTTTCTCTTAATACTCTTTTGTGCAGATGTTGAGGATAACTCTGTGGTTGTTTGTGGGAGTGTTTGTGTGGGAGTTTGTGTCCTGCTCCATCACATGTCCTGACGGGAATGTGTGCTCCGATTTCGCCACCTGCTGTAAGATGAAGCATGGATATAGCTGCTGCCCATATCCAAAAGTAAGTCCCAGGTGTCAACACAAAGTCACCTGACCTGCAGTTAGACTGACTTAACATTTTGGTCAGGAAAACTGGGTGCCAACATGTCCTCCTTAATCTCTGTGTTTCTGCATTCACATGTCCTTAGGCCGTGTGTTGCTCTGACTTGGCCCACTGCTGCCCTTCAGGCTTTCGTTGTGACCTGGTTACCAATATGTGCGAGAAGGAAAACCAGCCGTGGATGAACATACCAATGGTGAAGAAGGAAGCTGCAGAGGAACCAAGCACACCTGTTCTACCTGTATCTCCTCTCCAGGAGCTCGAAATCAACCATGTGACGGACCAAACAAAGAGTTCAGTTGTCTTTTGTGACAACTATTACATCTGTCCCGATGGCACTACCTGCTGCAGACACCCAAGAGGCGTCTGGTTCTGTTGCCCATACTCTCTAGTGGGTTGATCTAGATACTCTTGCCACAACTGTAATGAAATTGCACTTTATCTACTATTAACCTTTAATTGCCAAGTGTTTCAATTTCAAAACAGAATTCTCTTTCATTATTATGTAGCCAAAATTCTGTGTTTTAATCTTGAGGAGTATTGGCGCTATTTTGTGCTGATTGTTACTTAAAATGTGTGCCTTGTAGGGAAGGTGCTGTTTGGATGGCTACCACTGTTGTCCATACGGCTTCGACTGTGACCTCAGTTACACGCACTGTGTGAGGCAAGGCCTGAGATATCCCTTCACCCCGAAACAAGCTCTGTCCTCATTCCCTGCCTCACTCATTTCAACTTCAGAGGACAAAAGCAGCTTGCAAGAGGTAAGACATATGACAACAAATGTGCCTTTCTATATGTGGTGTATAAATCCTGGGATTAGTTATCTGAATGAAAACCCATTCACATTAGGCCTTGAAAATCTATTTTCTCAGTTAGCTTCTTACTATAAGCGGTGGGTTCCTACATGAATACACAATGTCTGACAAAACATGGTTGTTTCACATGAGAGTTCCTTGCATTTCAGTTTTTGGCCCTGCTTTTTTCAGTGGTTTGAAGGGAGCGTGGCTCCCTGGGGAAAAGGTGATGTCACATCCTTCTGTGTACCAATCAGGATTTAGCATCTTCTGAATCAAAATGTGATGACAGTTCTGGGTTTATTTAGGTAGGTAGGTAGATTTATTTTGTCACAATATAATAGGTTATATAGTGAGTTTGTAACTCCCTTCTGCTACATAGCAGACAATATACATTAATATAGAAGCAATTATAAAAATGGTAAACAGAAATAAACTACTTTATTAATTTACTTTGCAGGCCACTGTCAATCGAATCTGATCAAACCACAAAGTCCTGATAAAGCAGATTAGCTGAGTTTTTCACTGTTCAACTCTTGATAAATGAAACTCTTAAATAAAACCTAAGGGATTTCCTTTTCATTTAAAAGCTTTAATCAATATTTCTGTATTAGCAAGGGATCAAATGACTACATGTATAGGAAAGGTTTGGCTTGTAATGACAAACCTACAGAAAACTACTTATCAGTTTACTCTGTTCCACTTAGCTCTACAAAGCACTTTCAGTTCATTGTTTTGGTTTTACAGCACCTGTATTGTTTCTTTTCAGTCTCACTAATGTCATCCACCCTGTTTCCAGCAGCAGCATTAGGCAGCAAAAGAGCTCTCATAAACCCACTATAAGCTCGACACAGACTCCGTCAAAAACCAGCCACATATTTCTCATGACTCCAAATGAATGCTGATGTTGTTCCATATCTGCTGCATGTGTAAACAAGCAACTGTTTGCCAACACGTTCAATTAAAAGGTGATAATGTGTCAGTGTCGTGTTTACAGCTTGTTTCTGCTTCTCATTAAGTGGCCCAAAAAAATCAATTACTGCAGGCTTTAGTTCGATTGTTATTGTTATATTTTATATTTGTTTAAATTCTCTGTATGCCCTGACAGCAATCAATAAAACAAATGCTCCGACACAAAAATTCAACAAATCTGGTATCTGTGGCTGTCGTAGGACTGTAATAAGATGGGCTTATTATTGCTTGCCTACCTGCCAGGACTGGCTTGGGATTTTTCGGTCTGCAACGTTGCCTACTCCAGCTTTAATGTTATAGAGAAATACTTTTTAAAAATCAGGTTTTTAGGGATTTTGAAGATCTATTATTAAAAAAAAAAACATTAAGGACCACCTACCTAATACATAAATACATATTTATGATTCAATATTTAGATAATGGCCAGCCTATAATGGTCTTTTTTTGTTCACCTTTTGCAGACACCAATGACAGCTCTAACAGAAGCCAGTGACGGCGATCGGGAGGCTGGAGTCATTCGCTGTGATTCCAAGTTTTACTGCTCAAAAGGGACAACTTGCTGCAAAGGATCCACAGGCCAGTGGAACTGCTGTCCCTACCCACTGGTATGGATTGTGCATAAAATACTAAAAACCATCACAAAATAATGGTGCTTTGATCTGAAGGAAAACATTTTGGTAAAAGTGCTTGGACAAAGGAATATAGAGGGTTTACTGCAGAGATCAATTAAATGATCAACATAATTACCACTGTATTTTTTTTCTAACATTGAGACTTGTTCTGATTCAGGGCAAGTGTTGTGCAGATGGTCGGCACTGCTGTCAGTATGGATATACCTGCGACCCCACCTCCATGTCATGCAGAAGATGGTATTCTCAGATCCCCTCAGGAACACAAGATCGTGCCAAAACATACTAAGGACATGTTGAAGTTTGTGCACTGTGACACCTTTTTTTTGTATTCCGTTCAAATCAGTGCATCACAGCCTCAGTTCAATTAACACATACTGGCCAGAATTGGGATCTGGCCTAGATGACCGTTTAAAGAGTAAATAATGTGCTCAAATGATTTTTTTCTCTTATCCATACTGCATTCTGTTGTCAACTTTCAGTTTCAGTAACCAGCTTAGCAAGATTCACTGCAAATGTTCTTATCAGTTGGAGAGGTATAGGTTATGTTGAGAATGTTTAACCTGGAAGGGTTTTTTTTAGAAGTAGACAAATCTTGGAGAACGTTATGTCAACCTCAAATCATGTCATGTTTTTTTCTAATGAAACAGAAAATTGTATACTTACAAAAGTGGAAATTTTTAAATACAAAATATGAAAATGTGAGTAAATTCTTTTTTCATCTATTCTCTTTTCTCATGCCGCATGAATTTAATGTGTCATTGGGAGATAGACCACTTTCCTGAGCTTCCCATAATTTGATATAATTAGGCTATTATAAAAAAGTGAACACTGATGTTCATCAGATGGCTGTAACTTTGAAAGGAAGAAACTAAAATTTTGTCTCATTTCAAACTTGATTTATGGTTACCATCAAACCCCTGGGAAATGCACCAAGCTTTGAAGCTAATTTGACATAGTGGCCAAACCGTTGCAATACAACTTCCAAAAAAAACACAACTCATTACAAGGTAGTTTATTTGTCATTTCTACTACCTATTATCGATGAATCAATGGGTTATTAACTCTCATCCCCAAATCTGGAAAGAATAAAAGATATACAGAGAACCTGCATAAGACCCATGCCATTACTTAATCTAGACTATTAATTATTTGCCAATAGCATTGCCAATAGATTAAAGGGGGTATGACACAAATTGTTACTGAATCTCGTGGCTTCCTCAAAGCCTGCTCTATTCATAACAACATCAGATCGATACATTTATTACATTATGGAGATAAAATTGAGGATGATGTTTAATTATTATTTATATTTCTTCAAAGCATTTGATAAGAGTTGAACATCATTTTATTTTGGATACACAGGAACATTTTGGTTTTGTGATTATGTACAACAGTTGAATGTTATGGGTAGTCCATTGTAATTGGTAGACGGTATTTCCCTTTTCTTAAAGAATTTGGCACAAATACCAAAAGCTTTGAAGGTTATCTCTTTCTTCTCAAAAGCCTTAGGGCTTTATTTGAATTTGAACAAATGTGAACTTATGGCAATTCACGGTCACCCTTTATCAGCACGTTTCCATGCATGTTACTCACGCAAATTTCACTTCTGGACTATTTGTGTTTCGCAATTAAACCCACGAATACTCCCCCTTCTCTTTTGGAAAGAGGAGAGGAGGAGGGGTTTCTATGTAAATGACAATACTTCCTCCTGCATATCTTGTGTGACAAGAAACACACACAAGCATGAACTGTTGAATGGCGTCACCGGGAAGGTTTTGCTATCTTGGCATTGAATGGTACCTTTTGTTTTGTTTTATTGAAGTGGTTACAGAGTTTTATAAATCAGTATGAAAGCTTTTTGATTAAAATCTTTATGGATTTTGGAGGTATAGAAGTGTGATTTTGAGATTTGTAACCTGCCAGTCAAGTTATCTGCAAGTCCTCTATTTGGAAACTGATCTTATACCTTTATAATACACCAATCTGGAATAATAGATGTATACTGATACAGAAGAAGTCATTTTATTTTAAAGAATGGATGGAACAAAGGACATGGTCTAGGGAATATGTTTGACTACAATAAGTTCAGTCGTAAATTCAAGGTAAAATGTAGTATAGAATATTGTGCTGTGAGTAGAGTGATCCCACAAGTTCTTATTCCCGTGATTAATGTTGATATCACAGAGGCCTAGAAAATTAGTGGTTGCAATTTGTAACCTCACGGCCCCTGAGAACTATACATGGGCTGTGAAGTGCAGTGCCCGTGAGTATCATAGACTGTGTATATAAAAAGCTGCCACCGTTTTCATTTAAATAAATCACGGATGTACAAAGAGAACTGAAAATAATCTTTTTTTATATTAAAAAAAATAAAGAGAACTGAAACTGAACTACTCTGAACAATAAGGCTGAACCTGGTGGGGAATAAAACCTTACGGGTGATGCATAAATGGCCCCATAACACATTACATTGAACTCCTCAAACACCACTTGTTCACCACAGCCTACAAACTCCCCCAGTACTGCTTCCTCGGTAGTTTGTTTCAGATCTGTTTGTTGTTATGTCATGTACAGCCTATTCTGTAAACTGTTGCTTTGTTTAATCATACAGCCGAGTACATTCCATGGACTTGAGGCTGCAATGAGGGTGTGATAGATTTATTTAATGGATATTGTCCTTCTTAAAATGTGAGCAGTGCTGACGAGGATGATCTTCTGGATTTCTTGTATCTTAATGTTACTGGGGATTTAGTTGGTGTACTTTTCCATCCCTTTCTTTACCAGACCAAGAGCACCTATTACTACTGGAATTGTTATGGGCTTCGTCTCCCACATTCTTTCAATTTCTATCTCCAAATCTTTATATTTGGAGAGTTTTTCTGTGGTCTTCAGGGAGGTGTTTCTTTCAGATGGGACAGACATGTCAATGAGCAGACAAGTTCTCTCCTTGTCCTTCACTACTATGTCGGGTCTGTTGGCCTTGGTTTCTATATCAGTTTGAATTGGCATGTCCCAGATTGTAGTAGATAAATCATTGTCTATTACAGTTGATGGCTCCTGCACATAGTAGGCTATTTGTCCTTTACTTTGTTGTTATAATGCTTCCAGATTGCCCAGTGGAGGTATGCTGCTGCTTTGTTGTGCCATTGTATGTATTCTGTTTTGGCCAGTATTGGGCAGCCAGAGACTAGATCAGAGGTCACTAGGCAGACCGCGGTCCGGATCCGGACGCAGCGGCCGTATTGTCCGGACCCGGACGTACAGCCGATCTGTTATCGAGAATTACTACCTCGTGACAGAGCTTTTCTTTTTTTAAATGCGCAGCTTTGCTAGCATTTACTGTCCTCGTTCAGCGGCACAGGGAACTCATAGACCAATCGCATGTGCTCTAATCGTCTCATGTGATGCTGCCCAGCCAATCAAATCTGTGCATTGTTAAGCATTGCCAGAGCCGTTAACGGCATTGCATTGCGAATCGAATCCGCGAGTGAGATACACAGAGGAAGAGAGGAGACGAAAGAGAAAAGAGACTTCACATGGCTTTTAACCAAGAATGTACAGATTCTCACACGTACATTCTTCCCACGGGCAGTTTAAAACCGGAATATCTCATATATCTTCAATCCTAGGTAGAGCTCACATTTCTCACTAAACAAGTAGGGAAGTGGTAGCTATATAAGAAGGAATGAAAGAGAAGAGGAGGCATTACAGCTGTTCATTTGCTAAGATGTGTTGAGTGTTAATTATAAAATTTAGTGACTGAACTTCTAGTTTTTATTTTAGTTTTTTAATTGAAGACCCCTGGACTAGATGATCTATTGTCTCCTGTTGGTTGTTGCATATCCTGCACATTGGGTTTCAGAATCTTATTCCGATAATAGTTGGTCTTAATACACTGGTCTTGAGCAGCAATAATAAACCCTTCAGTTTCAGATTTTAGGCCAGGTATTATTATTATAATAATCATAATACACTGTGGAAGAAGCGGCTTAAAAACGGCTGATACCTTTCACTATCTGAATTGGATCCATTCAGTCCGATAACATTTAGAAAGTCTAGAAGAGCCTCACGATTAAATAATTTTATCGCCATTCAAATTAGCGGAGGGCTAAACCGGAAGGTAGACGTTTGGCGGCGGAAGTCTGTAACGCGCTCGGAGCCCCGCCTCCAATGCTTTATCCAGTTGAGTTTACAAATGGTGGAAAGATGAGTCAAATCGAAGAACTAAAGGTGTTTGTCTCGGAGCGGCTAAACGCTACTGCCTCTGAAATAGTCGGTGCTATTGAAAAAACCATAACGGATTACGAGGAGCAGGTTTCCCGTTTGAAGGAAGAAAACGACCGGCACCGCTCTCTGTTGGACATCATCCTGAAAGCCAAGTTAACGCCACGACAGACAGAAGGTTGGTCCATCCGAAACACACAATCTGGGTGGATGTTGTTAACATTAGCCTCTGCTAGCAAGCAATAAGTAGCACCGCTAATAAAGTCACCTCTGTTGAATTTTGTATCTGTTTACCGTTAAAAGTGTTTACACAAAGTGTCACTACATTCAGTTTATGTATCTAAATGCAGCTAGCTAACGGTTAACGTTAGCTTTTTCAAACGCAGGTGAGGATTGCTGTTAAGTAAAATAGTTGCTCCCAAACGTTACTACGTCACAACACTGAAGATACTAGGTACTAACGTTACTCTGAGGTTTGGATTAAGATGAATTTAAACTATTTAAGTTCATACAATAGTGGCTGCCGCTGTCCATGTCAGTGGCAGCTGCCAGTGGACATTTTGTCCTATCACAGTAGGAAAAGCACAGCTGCAAACAATAGAATCACTGATGGCTGAATTCCATGTAACAGTTAGCTGACTTGGTTTTGGGCTCCTGTATTATTTATTACCAATTTATTATGTTTTATTGTTGCTTTACTTTTTTTCTTACTCTTGTAAAGCCCTTTGTGACTTTGTTCTGTGAAAGTTTAATAAACTTTACTTACTGCTATTGTGCATACGCTCTCATGGCTTACTGGCACACTTGAATAGAACAGAGCTATTGTTAGTAGTAACACCTATCAAAATGTTTGCTATGAAAAATGCCTTTTCACATGCTGATATCTAGGCAAGAATCTGTTCTACCACACCTTTTAATTAACCTGAATGCTTAAGGCCTGTTTTTCCTCAAGCAGTGCTTGTAAGCTAATGCTCAAACTCTGCAACCAGCATTGCATACTAACATCTTACCTAAAATACCACAACAATGAGGTGGCAGCTGCCAGCAGCAGTCAGTAACAAATTGACAAGCCACAACCATGTCTACATATCTTGGCTACTCTGTTAAATAGCTCTCCAATGTCACAACCAGTGTTTGTTTTTCTAAATTGGTCATTGTCCCCGTTTTCTGCGACACTAATCTTCTTGACGCCATTGCCAGGAAATGACAACAGTTTTAACTATAACATAACTGTTGTTATTTATTTTAGTATTTGTCTCTATACATTCAGCCCTTAATTCCACCCTGTTTTGTTATTTTCTTTTCTCTGCAGCAGGTAATGCCACCAAAAAACAGGTTACCCCTGCTGCTGCTGACCCAGGTGCATCAGATTCAAGTCCTGCCCACGAGTCCCCCTGCCATTCCAATGGTAGGGCTGAAGTCTAACAATAAAATCCCCTCTTCAGTAAAATCACTTAATTTGGCTTCTCTGTAAAGCTCAACAAAATATTATTAATTTGCAAAAATGGGCTTTTCAAAAATGATTCTGTCACCAGTAAGCACCATTAGCCTTTTCCAGTCATTCTGTACAAGGCCTTTGTTGAAGTGTCTCATAACTCTTGTAATTCTATTATATACCAGACCATTTTGTAAAGTAACTAAATTAGATCATTATTTATTTTCCAGGCTTGCAGTGTGTCTTCACCTCACGCACAGACTTTTTAAAGTTAGCATCCAGTGGCGACTGTCCCTACTGCTTGAAGACCGTTCAAGCCAGTGAGACACATTTAATGAGAAAGCATTATCTATTTGCTGTTCATTTTGCTGAGGGTGGTACCGGTAAGTTTTATTAATATGGAAATCAAAATGTGATGATACTTTATTCATTATAATGGATTACCTTAGTCGAGCAATTTTAAAGTATGCTAGCTGATTTCATAGCATGGAATTGTGCTAACATGCCAAAATAATTTTCTCTTTTCAGAAAAATTTGTTGTTCCATGTACATGCAAAGACAGGATCCAAGGTAGAAGTCACTGGCACTGCCCATTTTGCAGAAAGATCATTTATCGGAAATGTAACTTTGAGGTGCACATATCTAAACAACATGGTATGTATCCTACCATTCCTTTGTTTTGTTGTAAAAGCATGTGTTCAGTTCTGCTTTAGATAACAGCTGTATAATAGAGCCACCACTAATAATAGTGGTAATGAATTTCCCTAACTAAAAGCCATTAACTGCTGTGTCTTTTTACTTTACAGGTTATACAATATTGCAGCAAAGCCAAGACCCAGGTTAGTTTACAATATGTTGCAAATTTGCACAAGTGTAAAAAAACAAATGCAGCACCTGTATTCATCTTCTCCACAATTAGACTATTTACACCAGGCATTAAAATGCGTCTTATATCCAGAATGTTTTCGGATATGATCTTGGGTGTATTTATACCTGTACTTTCAAATTGCAATCCAGTCAACCAAAATGCATTTTAAGTGAAGCTAATAATTTAAGATTTCTATTTCTTCTTTTGGGTAATGCATATACATAATTCAGTTTAAAGTTCAATAAGTCAATTAGTAATCATGTATTAAATAATCATGATTATGATTGATTTTTGCCATAGTCAAGCAGCCCTAACTCTGAGGAGCTCTGGACATAGGTTAATCATACACAACCATGATTATACCATTCTTCTAGAAGCGCATTTGTGAGGGCAGGCACAGATGTTGGACAAGAAGGCCTGGCTCAGTCTCCGTTCTAATTCACCCCAAAGGTGTTCCATCGGGTTGAGGTCAGGACTCTGTGCAGGCCAGTCAAGTTCTCCACACCAAACTCGTTCATCCATGTCTTTATGGACCTTGCCTTGTGCACTGGTGTGCAGTCATATTGGAACAGGAAGGGGCCAACCCCAAACCGTTTCCACAAAGTTGGGAGCATGAAATTGTCTAAAATGTCTTGGTATGCTTAAGCATTAACAGTTTCTTTCACTGGAACTAAAGAGCCAAGCCAAACCCCTGGAAAAACAACCCCACACCAAAATCCCCCCACCACCAAATTTTACACTTGGCACAATGCAGTGAAGCAAGTACAGTTCTCCTGGCAACCGCCAAACCCAGTCCATTGGATTGCCAGACAGAGAAGCGTGATTCGTAACTCCAGAGAACACGTCTCCACTGCTCTAGTGTCCAATGGCGGTGTGATTTACACCACTGCATCCCACGCTTTGCATTGCACTTGGTGATGTAAGGCTTGGATGCAGCTGCTCAGCCATGGAAACTCATTCCATGAAGCTCTCTACACACTGTTCTTGAGCTAATCCGAAGGCCGGTCGACATTTGGAAGTGTGTAGCTATTGGTTCAGCAAAAAGTCGGCAACTTCTGCACACTGTGTGCCTCAGCATGCGCTAACCCCGCTCTGATTTTATGTGGCCTACCACTTTGTGGCTGAGTTTCTGTTCTTCCCAATCGCTTCCACTTTGTAATAATACCACTAACAGTGGACCCTGGAATATTTAGTATAGTGAGGAAATTTCACAAATGGACTTATTGCACAGGTGGCAACCTATCGCGGTACTGTGCTTGAATTCACTGAGCTCCTGAGAGCGACCCATTCTTTCACAAATGTTTGTAGAAGCCGTCTGCATTTCTAGGTACTTGATTTTATACACCTGTGGCCATTGAAGTGATTGGAACACCTGAATTAAGTGATTTGCAGGGGAGTCCTAAAACTTTTGGCAATATAGTATATTTGGCAGGCTATAAAATACATTGCTCTGTCCTTCCCCTTAGAGATCGATCATCCCTCTCTCATTGCCTTTGAGGAGGATGTTCCTCTGAGTCCTGAACCCTGGTGTCAGCAGGGGCTGAGCAGTCTACACCAGGAGGACCCTCAGTCCTCACTGTTGCTTCAAATAAAAGATGAGGAAGAAGAAATGTGGAGACTAGGTCTGATGGAAGAGCATGGCAAATAGAACTTCACTTTCACTGCATGTTAAAACTTGTGATGCAAACAATTGAATGTTAATTTTCTCTTTTATCCACAGGGAGTCATCCTGAGTTGCAGAACTCAGAGCAGCTGCAGATCAAAGGTGAGCCAATACAAATAGGTCTGGAGGCAGATCACGCTCAAGACCCTGCATTGAACATAATCTATGTGGACACTTACATTCAACATCCCAGCGAAATCAACAATGTGGAAAGCAGCAGGGAGCATCCTCTTCCTAATTCTTCAACTCAACCTCTGGAAAACCTGCCTGATGGTGGGATTGGTGAAATACAGCAGCCAGCTGGGAAATCTCAGCACATCACTAAAGATGGTGCTCTTGCTAAGAATGGAAGCAGAAGCAAAATCAAGGATTGGAAGAACCATAGACATTGTTTAAATATAAAGCCACTCAATTCAACTAGGAAGAGGCATGTGCAAAGATCTGTACCTCCCTTGAGTTTAAATGTAAAGAAATCCACAGAGTCATCTGCCAGTCAGAATCTCACAGGTCCTCATTGTTGTAAAGCATGTGGAAAGACTTTCCATTACATATACACACTGAGGACACACGCGCAAACACACACAGTGGATAAAATCTATATATGTGGAATTTGTGGAAAACATTTAGAGTCGCCAGAGAGTTTAATCCAGCACCTTAAAAGCCACACAAAAACAAACAAATGTAGTGTATGTGGCAAACAGTTTTCTAATAGTTCCCGTCTGAAACGGCATAGGAGATTTCACAGACCAAAGGGTCTAAATATCATGTCATCAGCTTACAAACCACAGATGGGCGATATCTTACCGATGTCATAAATGCATCAAACTGCTGTTATTACTGGCTTATGATCCACAGCAGTAAACTAAATCTACTAAGTGGAAGATGCTAGTCCAGTGGTGTATTTATGGATAACTGTCCTAGTGCTGGTCAGTATGTTTATTTATTGTTATCATATTCATGTATAATTTTGTAGACTTTCAATTAAAAAAAAGTAATTTCTTCCCTCTGTGTAAATTCATTTTTTCATGGATCATCAGTTTGGAAGTTACACCAATAGATTACTATTAATTGATGTAAACTGCACACATCAGCCCCAGGACCCAATGAAACCTTTCAGTTAAATACATATTCAGTGAACTGTATTGTGTGTTTGTGAATAAACAAAATATTCAAATTTAAAAAGCTATGTCAAACCCAGGTATCGACTCAGTATTTGAAACTACATGACAAGTATACAAGGTGGTTTTTTGGATGGATTTGTCAGCGAAGTTTGTAGTCCCTTTATGCTACACACAGAACTTAACATTAAATTTATAAGAAATTATAAAACTATTTAGTTATTTATATACACATACACTGAACATTCATGGCACTAAAAGGAGAAAAGTTTCTGTCAGACTGGGAATTTGCATTACACATACCCACTGTATAATAAATATTTACTGGAAAGTCTAAATGCCACAACAAGAATTGTTGTGGATATGTGACTCACTGAGTTCAAATATATTTCGGCTAGTGTCTTTTCATTTTCACTGTTATGGTCTATCGGCAATACAATTAAAGAATTTAAGTCACAGTAAAGTACGACAGACACATTGAAGTCTAACGTTACATAAAGGCATTACCGGCATAGTGGTAAAATGTTAGGAATTATATAGCGACTTGCTGTTATTGCTATTCCACGGAATGTGAGTGGGTGTGAGGCGTTCAGTTTGTTGGCTGCTGTGTTTTCATCCCAGCTTTCCCTTTTTGTCATGTCTGTCCCATGATGTGGTGAGTTTGCCCATGGCAGGAAGGGAAAGGAGGGAAGCTGCACCGTTTGACTCCGCTCCAGAGAGTCAGTCCTCATTCAGTTTCTCCCGGGCGAGCCACTGCCTCCTTTTGGTTTTACACGGGGAACATGGCTGTGTTGAAGATACAAGACCAGGTAACGTTATGTATCTGAGTTAGCGAACAATGTAACTCATCGGTGTCCCTATTTGGTAAAACTGATCAACGCTAGTTTGCTAATAGCGTTTCTGTGTGTAACATTAGGCAACATCGTGTCACATTGACTGTTCATTTTAAATTGCTAAGTTTATTTATGGTGACTTAAACTAGTCTGGGGAATGACATTTTTAAAATAGATCTAATGGCTAAGTAAATGTTGCTTCGGTTTGCTATCGTTCTTACCGTTAGGTCAACTGACATGTTAGCTAACTAACGTTAGCTAGCGGTAACCAGTTAACAGAAAACGAGTTAACGTAAGTTGAGTACCTTGCCAACGCCATGCCAGCAGTTGCTTCACTTTCACTTAGTTCAGTTAAAACGTTATGTTTCGTGTCAAGTTAGCGGAAACGCGACCGTTTTTCCACTGTCTTCACTTTTTTGACGGTTGTTTGTTGCTTCTATTCTGGTGGTGATGTACTGATGAACACAGCTGGATAGCTACGAGGTTAACAGGATGGCTAACTCCCTTGTGATGCTAATGTTAGTTAGCAACTTAAACTCAATTCAAAACAAGAATTATGTCATCCTACTGTAAGGTTATTAACGTAAAGTTGGTGAAACGTATTAACTGTTATCTTGAATTTGATTGCATATTTACGACTTAACTGACTGAAGGCCTGTTTCCTACCCAGGGAATTGCTTTGTCAGCTGTCGAGGTCAGCTCCCTGCACATTTTCTCCGGGGTAGCTGCTGTGGTGGGCAGTCACCTGTTGCTCGAGATTAGAAGGCTGTCAGACCAAAATAGCAGGTGGTGCTGGTTACAAAGTCTCCAGCTGTGGTCATGAATTAAGACACTTTCCACAAGCTTAAATCGGTTGTTATGAACACTGCTGGGAACTGATGGCAGTCACACAGGACATTGTAGGGACACATACATAAGTAAATAAGTCTACAAGGGCTGGCTCAAAGAGTGGCTTAAGACTTTGTTTCAGTCAAGAACCTTCC
Source organism: Micropterus dolomieu (assembly GCF_021292245.1). Classification (NCBI taxonomy): domain Eukaryota; kingdom Metazoa; phylum Chordata; class Actinopteri; order Centrarchiformes; family Centrarchidae; genus Micropterus; species Micropterus dolomieu. Next base: position 18,537,499 of record NC_060158.1, on the reverse strand, counting down.
CCCCCCCCCATTTGGCTGACTTTTGGTGTAGCCAATCACATTGACATGGGGTTGTATGTTGCATGACATATTAAAGAAAGTTCACAAAATACTTTTGTCAGGATATTTTGTTTGTGTATGCATGTGATTGGCCAGTAGAGGGAAGTAATTAATTAGGTAAACAATTAAGTCGGCCCGATTACATTTTGTAATCATTTACACTATCAAAGAAATGACTGATACCCTGTGCTATTATGTGTGCTTTCCATAAATTGGCTTTCATGTTGAGGTCAGAGAGGTTGGGGGTGGGGAGACCAATTATTTTGGAGGTGTTATTTGTGATTCGTGTAAATTTGTTCTTATTGGTAACAGTGAGTATGTTGAAATAACATTGTACAGTAAAGAAGGATGGGTTGAATTATGCTTTTGTAGAGCAGCAGCAGAAGGTGGGGAGCAATCAAAAGAGATTTAAGTTTACGGATGGCTTTGTTGGCAGTGTTTGAAAGTGTCTGAAAGGCATTTGCCATCATTTATTGCAATTTAAATGAATAATAATAAATTAATGAAAATAATTGTTACTTGCCCCAATTAATTATGGCAGACAATAGAAACCCTCATATGTGTTGGGCCTAAATGGTTATAGTAAGATATCATTTTGTTATTCTTTGGAGTCCGGTAAAAATATGAACTTCAAAGTAAGCCACTGATTGTGTAGCTCTGTGGCCTGTCCTGGTCGGACCACTCTTCCAGGCAGTCAAGAGGAGCGCAACAAACGGAAGAGTGTGTGTGATCAGATCCCCCTCTCTATCCTCCATTGTTCTCCGTAGTGCTTGCTGACAGAGAATTGGACAAAGGGACAAAAATAGTCATGCGCTGAGGACAGGACTACAGACATGAGTGTGTGTCACTTTTGGGAAAGGCGTCTCTTTGTCCTCTAGGGGGCATCCTACCGCTTTGTAGCATGCAAGTGTCCTAACCAGGCTATGGTCCTGCCTGAAGAGAGGTGGTAGAGGCATTTAAAAAGACTCACTAAAAACAGAAGGTAGAGCATAGTTTTGTTAATTTGTTTGTTTACTTGCCCTGAGATTTTCAGATGTGTCCATGATGCATTCATCAGCAATATGCTGTTAAAAGCTGGTAGCCAAAGAGCCTCTAAGCACCATATAACCGCTTGTTTTTGCACTTAAATAAAAAAAAAATTAAATGTGTACAGTATACATACAGAACAATTGCTTTAGGTCTCTATTTCCCCATACTGTCAGGCTTATCCATTAGATGAGTCATCATGGCTGCGATCCTGCTCGGAGACGGAGTCGATGTGCCAGGCCACCGATACACACTGCCAAGCCATCGCTTGGTCTGTGGACATAACCAAAATCAATTTAAAATGTAAATTAAAGGTAAGAACTAAATAGACTATAGTTATGTATAAAAATGAATGAAAAATAGTAACATGAAGGTTTGTCACAGTCAGGCATTAAAACTTTTTTTCACATCCATGCAATGTTAATGACTCATGCTCAGTTTGCATTTTAGTCAGATCATTTAATGGATAGCATGTCGATATGTACATGTAATGTCAGGGCAGGAAATGATATTGTAAAGCTTTGAAATCTAAATGTTTAACATCTTAACTGCTGCTCCCTGTGTGAGTGTGTCCCAGCACACGTACACACACGCACACGTGCTGGCCTTTGTGTTTCGGGACTGCTATTACATTACACACATTGCTTCCTGTCACAGGGTCAGAGCAGAGGTCAAAGCATGCGGAATACTTTCCCGTACACATGCGCAGTGTCACGTTGGGTCTCTCATGAAGTAATGCTCGGAGGTTGTGTTGGAATTTTTATTTGTGAAGGTGTTCTGCCGGCACCCTCTTGTTGCGGTGAGATAGGGTTCACCTTGTGCATGTTTTCCTAGTGTCCCATTGCTTTAGGGCATTTGAGCTCTGCCTGCTGCCTCATGAAAGCACACATCCAGCTCATCACAAAATACATTTTTCATTTTGCTTGTAATTAGGAATACTCATCTTAATTTGCTGTTGATCACGCTGTAATGAATTTCCTGCCAATTTCATGTGCTTGCTGTGCTTTTGAGTCCCAATTACAACTTTAAACACACATGAATACACATACAGTTCACAGAAAGACTCTACAACAGGTCTGCTCTGTAAACATCTTTGGGCTACGTTCCCGAGAGCATCCCTACTGTTGAATAGTGTGATAAACAAAACATTGGTTGGTTGTTTATATTCTTTGCTTCCCAAGTATCATTCTTTATTTGTGCCTTTGAGGCAAATCGGTAATGCAAACAGTAGTTGCTGTAGGAGCAGAAAGACTGTGTTAAGCTATGTTTCATATTAAGTGTGTAAGTGGTAAGTCCATTAGACTAAAAATTTAAGCCCGTAGAAAAACTCCATCCAACTGAATCTCTCCTCTCATTTGCCCTCCCTCACTCTGTCCCTCCCTCTGATTTAATGGGGTTGTGTGGCTTGGCAAGATAGCTCTTTTTAGGATCTGTGTTGAATATGAAGGAGACCGAGACACACACACAGACATGCACGCACAGACTGGTCTTGTTAGCTACCCTCACATTCTCTGGCAAAGCCAGTTTGTTCCAGTTTTATAATGAGGAGATGGGGACTTTTGAAGCTATGCCACTGATGCACCAAAGAGAATACTGAAACACACACACACACACACACATACACACACCAATCCGGTATCCATTCTCTTTTATTCCCTCATATTTAGAAGGGAAGGCCATTTTCTATTTTAGCAGCAACTTTATGAAGTTGCAGACCACTAAAATCTTATTTAGCAAACTAGAAATCAACCCAACAGTGTAGTCCACATGGGTTTATTTTTATCATGCTGTGTGGGGTACAACTTTTTAGATTGCTTCACCCTTGGCTGTTTCATAGAATAGAAAGAGACCTTCAATGCTTCACACCATTACTTTAAAGCAACATTAGGTAGTAATTTTATCTATCTAGTATAAATTAACAGCTTCAAAATCTTTTTCATGGTACACTGACTTGTATAGGGTGAATGGTGTCTCTGTCTCTGTTAGTGCCACTCCGGCCTCGCAGTGCCTGCTGCTGCACTATGTAACATTGGAATCCCGAGCAGGACATTTATTACGACAACGGCGTAATACTTTACGGCACTATGAAGCAAAAAGTATATAAAAATGTAAGTTCCTTGGAAGAAGCTAGCACGGCATTTTCAGTATGGAAATCAAGGCAGAGGCTGCGAAGAGACCGAAGAAGACGGAGGAAGCGAAAAAGGAGAGACCAAGCAAGAGACCGGACAAGAGTAAATAGGGGACTGGCTTTTACTCGTTGCAGGACAGATGCTGAGCTGGCCTTCTTGCTGTTGGACTAGTAAGATATAACTTTTTAGCTTTATATGTCTTGTGGTGTTGCACTTGCTTGCATGTTTGCCTGTCTTAGCAAAGTTGTCGACTCAAGCTAAATCAGTCAGAGGTTTCACAAAAACTATAAATCTCGAATCGATGTTGGCAAACTTATAAGGCACTGTAACACAGTCGGACAACTGTAATGTTTACTGTAAGTACTTTTGCCCGGTTGCTGTCTAGCTTTGTTGGCTAGCTTGCCAGCAGACTCTATGGACATAACATTAGCTAATGGCAGAGGCGAAGAGACCGAAGAGGATGATGACAGTGGAAGCTAAGAAGAGAAAAAGAGATTGACCATGGAAGAGGGTCCAAGGCATTGGCGAGAAAAAAACCAAATCTTACATAATGTTGCTTTAATTTACAATGCCAGAGATCAGAGATTTGTTGAGTGGACTAATAATGAATCTACAAGTCAAGGATCAGAAAGTCATGATCGTGGTTGTAAAACATATACAAAGAGTACTGAAGCTCTCAACAAACATGGTATTGGTTGCTGATGATAGCAGGGCTTGCATTAACTAATAAATAGTCCTGCACCATCATACTGTGCTGTAACATCGTTATTCACTTACATTACTTTAGTTTACACTTAAATAAACTGACAGGGATCTGATAACAATCAGGCATTGAAACAGGCCCCTGGCAGTCCTTCAGACCAGCATTTCTCACTTCTGTTGCCATTCATTTGACATTTTTTCTCTATATTTGCTTCCTCTTTATCTGAGTTTCTTGACATTATGTATTTTGAGTCATTTTGTTTCTCACTTAACTTGTCTGTACTAAGCCCCCTCGCTGTTCTTTGTTCCTTTCATCTTCAGGTTTCTTTGTGTTTTGTAGTGCTCTATGTACCTGCCTGATTCCTCTCTCTCTCTCTGCTCTTCTATCCCTACTCCCCTCCCCTTTCCTTTCACTTTCTTTCTCTCTGTCTGTCTGTCTCTCTCTCCCTCTCTCTCCCCTCCCCCTCCTACCCCTCTCTCTGTCTCCTTTTAAAAGAGCTGGCTTCAGCAGTCTGCCTGAAACGAGCGACGCATGCCCACACATACATACTGCCGTGGTCCACGCTAATCACAGGGTCCCTCTGTATTTGTGTGTGTGTGTTTTCAACTGACGTGTGCGTGTGTGTTCCTGGCTGCAGCTCAGCAGTGAGGATATGTAGCTTCCCGTGTGCTGCTAGGCAGCCCAATCTCATTCTGCCGCATGCCGCTTACCGCCACCATTACGCAGAGGAATTCCCTGCTGTCTCCGCTACTGCTGCTCACAGAGAGTGTAAGTGTGGGTTAGGGAGAGGAGAGAGGAGACATGCAGCAAAGCAACACTGACAGATAGAGGACAGAGCTGGATTTCACTTTGGATTTTACGTGAAGATGTGCAGTGTGTGCATGCGAGGAAATCACGCTGTTTATGGGATTTATTGCTGACCTTTGTGCTCCTGAATTGCGCACGTATGTAAGAGGGAACACTGTGTATTTATGTGTGTGAGTGTGAGAGAGAGTGAGTGTGTGAGCGTTCGCGTTGGTGTGTGTGTGAGTGTTCCTCCCTGATGCGGTCAGAGCGAGCTAGCCGTGTGTGTATTGTTGTGCTGGAGGAGGTGGAGGAGGATGAGCCCTCTTCTTCCCCCCCACCTCCTCGGCCCAAATCGTCCCCAGACCGCAGATCCCATCATGCCTCTCGAAGGGCTGGCGCTCAGGAGGACAAGGTGAGATTGAGTCCCTTTCTTTGGTTCTTCATAGGTTGAACGAGAGTTTTCTGAATCAGCTGAGGGTTTGCAACGTTTAAGCTTTATGTACAGTTTTTTGTGAGAATGACAGCACTTACCGGGGTTTTGAGCACACCAGTGCATTTTTCACACCTGGCCCGAAGTTTAATCCTGTGCTGAAGTACGTTGTTACACATCCCATTGCATAAAAATACAATGCACTCCCAACACTCGTCACCCAGTGCTAAATATAGTGCCAATATAATCACTAATATAGCCTTGCCATATAAGATGACTGCTGGATTGTATAGGTTATCTGCAAAGCCTCGGCCTTTGTAGTCTCCAGTGTTGGCTGTATAAAGGGCAAGCCTATCATTGAACCAGGGTAGTCTTTTCATCCTATGAAAGGTGTTCTTTGAAGTGTACATGGGGAAGGTGGAAAGCCAGAGAAGATGTGCCAGCTCTGATGACAGGGTTTGTGCTCTCAGTCCGTGGCTACCTTCTCTGATCTCTGACATCATTGCCGTGGCCGTCAGTGTAATAGGCACGAGACAGATGCCGGCATGCCTGACAGCCCCACTTATTTTTAGTTGGGCCGAAATAAGAGAGGGATGGGGAAAACAGAGAGAGTGTGTAAAGGAGTAGATCCTCCATCGTAGTTACGTAGTAAGCCCTTGCTGAGGAAAAGGTGTGCTTTTGACAAAATTTTATCAATGAGACCCACAGTACTTCACTTGGTAGATTGCAAAGGAGGGAATGTCAATACTCTAATTTAGAAGGGCCTTGGAATGTGAAGCCTCTCCAGACTTCCCACAAATCAACATCATCATGTTAGTGTTCATATGTTTTAGTCTGTCAATGCATTTTCAATAATGCAGCACAAAGGAAAGCACTGCTTATAGTAAATTGTCAATCAGAACGATTTTCCTAGTGAAAATCCTTCAACTAATTAAAACATATTCAGACAAGGAAACCGTCTGCTGCTGTAATTATTAGATAAAAGAGAAAAGAGAGAGTAGTCTTACTGTACAGATAATATAATCACTTTGTCTCTTAGATCTTAGTGACAAATACTGATTCATAACCATGGTCAGAGTAACTAGTTTGTCACAGTTGTGCAATTGTTTAGCAATATATTTCAATATCAGCTGTGTAATAAAATGTTTACTTAGTTTGCAGACTTACATGTAAAATTAAGCTCTTGTGCTTTGTAAGATGATGTAGGGAAAAAATCAATATGACATTAACCATAAATATAAGAACATCACGAGGGTACTGTATTTTGAACCCAGTATCCCGAATTGAATTGTGTGCTTGAATTAGTGTTACTTCCCTTAACCTTTAATCTGAATGGACTCACTGTTTACAAATCCCAGACAGTATCAGACACCATGCTGTCATGATCATGCCAACTGTTCAATCACGCACACACACATGCTTACGTAAATAAAACTAAACTAAGGATAAACTACAAGTTCCCCCCCTCCTTATCTTTACATTGCTATATACATTCTTCACAAACAACAAACATTTACGTATCGCCACATGTGTTTATGAGTTTATTGTATGCTGCAGCTGTTGCTGCTGTCATAAACAAATTGGTGATATACTGCCATTTGTGACCTATGGCTTTCTCCCAGCTCAGGATTATAGTGTCTGTGTGTGAGACTCTTCCATTTGTAACTCTCGTAACTCTCACTGATAACACAGTTGTCAGCAGTGAAAATTACTGCCTTGCAAATCAGGTATGTCGTGTACATCTGCATTTCCTCGTCTTTATTTTGTATTTTTTGTCTCTGTAGCCGTCTCTGTTAAGAGCCATCTTCAACGTGGACCCCGATGAAGTTCGCTCCCTCATATTCAAGAAAGAGGATGTCAACATTCAGGTGAGTCACACTCTTCTTTTAATTTCACCAGATTTTCTCCGAGTATATGTGTGTTTGTGTTATAATGGCAACCCTGTGTATTAGTCTTTGACACTGTAGCTTCACGAACACCACTATATATAAAATAAAATAATAATAAAAAACACCAAGGAGAGCAGTCAGCCAGCACGCTACAATTGATCTGAGTTCCTATCGATCCATTGACTGACTGGGAGTGCCTTTTGGCAGCTTCCCTGTCTTATACAGCTGTCAGCCAGGGCAGGACACATGAACTGTACATAACACTACCCCCTCCGGTGGTTTTAGGATATAACCTTCACCTGATACCACTTTAGCTCTCTGTCCCTAGTCTTTCTGAATATATTTCCTCAGTTTACACCACATCCTGTTTTCACGTTTTTTGTTTTTCCTCTACGAGCTGTCTGTAGTGCTGGGGTCATCACACTGAGTCTTCTGGAGTCAGCAACACTGGCCCAGGCCTATTGCAGTCACATGACATTTGTTTATAGCCCAACTCTGTTGATTGCTCTTCTACTGCACTGAGAGAGAGAGAGGTGGGGCAGCAGGGTGCGTTGAAGTGATGGAGCGAAGTGAGGAACACAAGTGAACACATGAAAGACTCTCCTCATGGCTCTAGTCTCATGTTTCTTGTGGTATGCCACGGTGTGAGGTCTGTAGATTTTGTTCGGGGCATGTCAGCCACATTATGATGTGTGTTTGTGTGTGAGTGTGTGTCTTGAGGCTTATGTTTATATAAAAAAGAGTAATAATACATAACAAGCTTAAATTTGTGTTTTTCTGTGTCATGCCAGGACAATGAGAAGCGGACGCCTCTGCATGCTGCAGCCTACTTGGGAGATGCTGAGATCATTGAACTACTCATCCTCTCAGGTAAACACTACAGCCTGGCTTTGAAAGCTGCATTCTTTCAATCTTTGGAGCCATCCATTCAATTTACACCTAATATCTGTCCACCTACAATATCAGTTCTACTTGAAGGCTTACTCATCCATCCACACTGGCTATTAGCAGCCATCCCTGTATGCGTCCATCTGATCCTGTTTTTCGTACACATTAGCTCTCTAAATGTGTCTGTTTATGAATTCACATACTTAGAGAATTTCATTGCGCAGTCAGTTGTTTAAAGGAATACTGAACTAATGTATTTGTCTGCTTTATGTTAATCTTTGAACTAAAAAACTAAATTGGAAACAAATGTATTGTCTGTTTTTTGACTTGTTTGAAGAAACATGATTTGAGTCGCATCTGTTTACCGCAGCCTCTTTTCCAACCCACCACGCTTTCCCAAACTCTTCAAAGCCACATGCTGTTCCTCGTCTCTCTCATCCTCACGTTGCTCCACGCTCCCTCAGTAGTTTCCATGCCAGCGTTACTGCTCACTGCTCGCCCTCTCTTGGTGACTAGTGATTTATCAACCATCTGATAGGGTCTATGTCGGCTTGACTTTCTGTGAAGTCAGCTGAGCACGTGGGGCTAACCCAATAGTAACAGAAGCGTAGTGTGGAAGGGTGTGTGTGTGTGTGTGTGTGTGTGTGTGTGTGTGTGTGTGTATTCTCTGTTTCTCAATAATGTGAAGAGCAAGCAACAGGTGCAGCTTTAGGGCTATTTTAACCCCCAAGCTGTGCCAAAGAGAATCACGGGAGTGTTTTCTCTTCCAGGCACTATTGGCTCACCCCCTTCCCACAAGTCATGTAAAAAAAAGTTTGTCTTTAAGGTTTTCACTCTTTTTTTCTCTCAATTATGTGTCTTGGGCCTTTTTTAATGTATCTTTAAATGATCAGACATTTGTACACGTTTCCACCATGTTTCTCTATTCGATGTCTGCCATTTTGGCATCTCTCTCTCTTTCTTTCTCACTCTCACACTCTCTCACTCCCCTTCTGTCATCCAAGGAGCCAGAGTTAATGCCAAAGATAACAAGTGGTTGACTCCTCTTCACCGAGCTGTCGCTTCCTGTAGCGAGGTAACACATTAACAAAACACACATGTTAATGTTCTTTGCGTCTCACATACCTTGGAGAAGCCACTGTTTGATAAGATAAATTTGCCACCGGCAAAATAGCACTGCAACAAAAATGCAGACTACTAATTTCATTTCAGCAAGAGACAAAGCACATGTTAGTGTGGCAACACACATACCAGATAGAAAACCTTGGAGCTGCCTTACTGGCATGAGATTGAGAATTATTGCTGCTGGGATAATGTTTACAGATTTGTACAATCTGGCCTTAAAGGGGCAGTGTGTCGGTTTTGATAAACCTTCAAAATCTCTATACCTATTCCGCTTGGTCCTGGGCAATATGCCCACACTAACACAGCCCCCATGTGTTGTTTCTCCTTCTCAGTGCTATTGTCGGCCCCCTAAGAATAGCAAAGACTTTTATAACCACCCACACACAGCCACCTGCACACGCTGGCATGTACTTTGTTATATCACTGAGGCATATTATAAAATAGACCTTCTGTCTGCACACTCTGACCCATTCACATTCTCCATCCAGGATGCAGTGGCAGTCTTGCTGAAGCACAGTGCAGATGTTAATGCCCGGGACAAGAACTGGCAGACGCCGCTCCATGTCGCTGCTAGCAACAAGGCAGTGCGCTGTGCCGAGGCTTTGGTTCCGCTGCTTAGCAACGTCAACGTATCTGACCGTGCTGGACGCACTGCCCTGCACCACGCTGCCTTCAGTGGGCACGTAGAGGTTGGTCTTTTTTAGACACCCACAGTAACACTTAAATCCGTGCGAACATCTAGTTAATTTGCTTTCGTGTGATAGATGGTGAAGTTGCTGCTGTCGAGAGGAGCCAACATTAATGCATTTGACAAGAAGGACAGGAGGGCCATCCACTGGGGAGCCTACATGGGTGAGACTGTGCATGTCTAATCCAAACACATTTTTTTATCAAGCTAGATGAAGCGTCTGTCTCTCCCTGGTCATACACACTGCTTTCTTTAATGGTTTATTCCCCTTGTTGTCACTTCCATAAGCAGGACATGGCAAAACAAAACTTATTTATATTGGACTAATGTCATTTCCTCCCCTCCCTCATTTGTTTCAGGCCACCTTGAGGTGGTGAAATTGTTGGTGGCCAGCGGAGCCGAGGTTGACTGTAAGGACAAAAAAGCTTACACCCCGCTCCACGCAGCCGCCTCCAGTGGCATGAGCAGCACAGTGCACTACCTGCTGAGCCTGGGGGTCCACGTCAGTACAGACACACACATATGCATGCACTAGCAATGTCCTTGATATGTATATAATGTGCCTTGACCTTTTGACCTAGCTACGTCTTTACCTTTTAATTATACAAGCTTTAAATAACATTCAACGAAGGTTAAAGTCAAGGGCAACTGGACTTGGTTGAAGATATTGGAAGACGTTTCGTCCCTCATCCAAAGGACTTCTTCAGTTCTGACTGACTGGTAGGGAAACTCAGCTATTTAACCTCAGTGGGGTCGTTTGCCAGGGTCATCGATACTGCTGGTTCGTTAGTGTTCCTGGCTGGCATAACGACGTCGTTATGGTCGTTAGGACTACCCGAGGCCAAGACCATCATTGGCCAATAGGTTACCTTTGTTGAGTTTCCTGGGAAGTGATGAAAGGACAGCATTGTAAGTTGGGGATAAGTGGTGGCGTAGACCCCCTCCCCTGTTCAATGACGGCTTCTCGACCTGGGTGTAGATGGCTTCCTTGACACGTCTTTCAAACCATCCATCCTCTCTGTCTAAAATGTGCACCTGGTGGTCCTCAAACGAGTGTCCTCTGTCCTTCAGATGTAAGTAGACTGCAGAGTCTTGACCTGAGGAGTTGGCCCTTCTGTATTGAGCCATGCGTTTGTGTAGTGGTTGTTTAGTCTCCCCAATATACAGGTCTGTGCATTCCTCACTGCATTGGACCGCATACACTAGATTGCCTTTCTTGTGTTTGGGTGTGCGGTCTTTGGGGTGGACCAGCATCTGTCTTAGTGTGTTGTTGGGTTTAAAAAACACAGGGATGTTGTGTTTGTTGAAAATCCTCCTGAGTTTCTCTGATACTCCAGACACGTATGGAATCACAATGTTGTTGCGTTTGACCTTCTTTTCCTCCTCCCCTGTAGTTTTGTTCTTCTTGGATCTTGTGGCTGTCTTCACAAAGGTCCATTTAGGGTATCCACAGGCTGTAAGTGCCCCCTTCAGGTGGTTCTGTTCCTTCTCTCTGGCTTGGGCGCTTGTTGGTATGTTTTCTGCTCTGTGGTGCAGTGTTCTCATGACCCCTAGCTTGTGCTCCAGTGGGTGGTGTGAATCGAACAGTAGGTATTGGTCTGTGTGTGTGGGTTTTCTGTACACACCAATCTGCAGGCTCCTGTCCTCCTCAATGTGTACAGCACAGTCCAGGAAGGCCAAACTGTTGTTGTGAACATCTTCTCATGTGAACTTGATGTTACTGTCCACAGAGTTGATGTGTTCTGTGAAGGCTTGCACTTCCTGGCTTTTAATTTTGACCCAGGCGTCGTCCACATATCTGTACCAGTGGCTCGGTGCTATTCCTCTGAAGGAGTTGAGGGCTTTGCTCTCCACTTCTTCCATGTAGATGTTTGCCACAATCGGGGATACCGGTTAGCCCATGGCACAGCCATGCTTCTGTCTGTAGAATCCTCCATTGTACTGGAAGTAGGTGGTGTTTAGACAGAGGTTGAGTAATTTACAGATCTGGTCAGGGCTGAGGCTAGTTCGGTTGTCCAGGGTGTTGTCTTGTAGTAGCCTTTTCCTCACGGTTTCTACTGCTTCTATGGTGGGGATGCAGGTGAACAAAGAAGTCACGTCATAGGGTGAGTTCCCTACTTGACAGGTTTTTCACCCATGTGTTGTCTGTTTCATGGGTTGTGGGGTTGTTGTCCTTTTTCCTCCAAGACAATTCTCTCCACTGTCTCTCTCGATATAACATTAAGTCAAAAAGCCCTACAACTTGTACTCTGTTCCTGAAAAGTCATACACAGCCTTCTCTCCTTGCACAGGTCAACGAGGTGAATGCCTATGGCAACACTCCACTCCATTTGGCTTGTTACAATGGACAGGATGTGGTGGTCAGTGAGCTCATCGATGCAGGGGCCAACGTCAACCAGGTGCGTGCGTGTCTCTCTGCACAAGACTGTATGTGCATGGCAGTTGCGTGTGTTGTAATTGTGTTATTTGGTACCTTGCTTCAGGTGAACGAGAGGGGGTTTTCTGCTCTCCACTTTGCCTCCTCCTCACGCCAGGGGGCGCTGTGCCAGGAGCTGCTGTTGGCCCACGGAGCTCACATCAACACACGGGTGTGTCCATATGCAGATACACAGAAACACACTGCTTTAACTAAGAAACAGCTTTTGCTTTTTATCGATATTGCTGAAGTACTGTACAGCCTGTGTCCTCAGTTCTCATCAATGTATGCTGCTAGGTATCTAGTAGGAAACTGAAATGACAGTGTTGTTAACACTTTGGTAGCAGTGATGGAAACATATATTGGGTTCCCACAGCCTCAAGATGCAAGGCCATATGGGCTGATGAAAGGGGGGTGGTTGGCTCCCCGAGGCTGCAAGCTGCTCACGGAATATGTGTGTGGGTGTGCGTGTGGTCCACGATTGCTTCTGTTCATTTAAAGCTTTCTAACAATAAAGTATTATGCTCACAGTTGAGTCAGGTTTCCACACTGGAACTTTAATGTATGTCTGCATGCACTGCATCACTGAAATATAGAGTTAAAACTCGACAGAAAATCACAATCATCGTCTTTGTCCCTCTCTGCTTCTCTCCACTGTCTCTCCCTCCATCTGTCCAGAGTAAGGATGGTAAGACTCCCCTCCACATGGCAGCTACCCATGGAAGGTTCTCCTGTTCTCAGGCCCTCATTCAAAATGGTGAGACTCTGTCCAGTATGCTTCATGCCTGAATTCAAATTAATGTGGCACAATATGCAAAATTATCTGGGTTTTTTTCACTGAGTAGAAATACATATACCCTTTGTTTACGTGTGTGTGTGTGTGTGTGTGTGTGTGTGTGTGTGTGTGTGTGTAGGAGCTGATATTGATGGTGAGGACAAGAGCAGAAGCGCTGCCATTCACATCGCTGCCCGCTATGGCCATGAGCTCATCCTCACAGCACTCATCAAACACGGAGCCAACACAGCCAAGTTAGTAACAATTGACATTTACATTCAACCACCTGTCTATCTTCCCACTATAATCAATGCTTCAGTAAAAAGAAGCACAAATAAAAAAGGGACAGATCAATAACTGGAGATGGTTAACCTCAGGAAAAAATATTCTTTCAGCCTCTTTTTGTTTTGTTTCTGTCATTACAAATGCACCCATGCTGTCACACCTTACCCTCTATGTCCTGTGACGACTTGTCTTCTCTGCGTTCAATCCTCTCAGGAGAGGCATTCATGGGATGTTCCCTCTGCACCTGGCAGCTCTCAGCGGCTTCTCAGATTGCTGCAGGAAGCTGCTGTCCTCAGGTAAATTCATGCTGACACCGTTCTTGTCACTAAATCACCTAGTTGACACCCTAAATGATGCCAATTGCATATTTGTGCAGGGTTTGACATAGACACCCCTGACGACATTGGAAGGACCTGTCTACATGCTGCTGCAGCTGGAGGGTGAGTCATCATTCCTGCTTATTTAACAGAATTCACCTTTGTCCATCTATTTAGTATACATTTTGAATTTTGTTTGAATGGATATAGTTGACCATTGTGGTTTTAAAAGAAAATAACAGAAAGCTCATGTGCACTGAAATATTATCTGCGCACTTGTTTACAATAGACTGGTATGCAACATCACTGTTAAAGCTTTCTCTCCGACCAGGAACCTGGAGTGTCTGAACCTGCTGTTAAACATAGGAGCGGACTTTAACAGGAAAGACAACCATGGAAGGTGAGCCAAGCAGGCAGGTTTATTCTAGGAATGCCTGGAATAGAAATAATATAAGGTCTGAAGACAGAGGTACACTTTTGACCACGAGAGTAGAGAGAGGGTATGAAGTCCTCGCTGATGTGCTCACTCTCTCACCATTCAGGACTCCACTACACTATGCATCTGCAAACTGTAACTACCAGTGTGTGTTTGCCTTGGTGGGCTCTGGGGCAAGTGTCAATGAGCTGGACGAGAGAGGCTGCAGTCCCCTGCACTACGCTGCTGCAGCTGACACTGATGGAAAGTAAGTCCTAATGTTTTAATTGATTTAGTTTATAGCTAACTATCAAAGAATCATCATTGTCAGACGAAGGGTTTAAAAAAAAGTATTTTGTCTGCTAGGTGTGTGGAGTACCTGTTAAGGAATGATGCTGATCCAGGAGTGAGAGACAAACAGGGTTATAGTGCAGTGCACTATGCCTCCGCGTACGGACGCACACTCTGCCTGGAACTGGTGCGTACAGCTCCCTCGCTGAGTGAAAATATGTTGTGTGCCCTACAGAAAATATGAAAATCATGCAAATTGAAAGCTGATCTCTTCCTTGTGCTAAAAGTTTTTAGAACTGTAGATTTCTCAACAGTTCTCTTGTCGTGGTATCATAAACAGGCTTTTTCTTTGTTTCTTTCAGATGGCAAGTGATACACCGCTCGATGTGGTAAGAAAGAAATTTCAATCATGTACTGTAACACAACGACCCCTTACAGTGATTCTTTGTACGTAGCTCCCTCTGGTGGACAGATGGGGGGAAAACAGTGGTTAGCTCATCTGGTGAGCAGATGAAGCTACTGTAAAACCTCTTCTGTCTTGTTATAGGTTTGATAAAAATTGGCAGGTCAACGTTGTATGCATTTCGCAAAAAAATTGCTTCTTAAATCTAAAACTCCTCGTGGGCACAAAGCTTTGCAAAGCACTCCTAATCACCCGTGCAGCTGCTTATTGTCTGAAATGAGAAAAATGTGAACCATCTCTCTATTTCAGTTATTGGAGACATCAGGAACAGACATGTTGAGTGACTCACAGAGCCAGGCCCCCGTCAGTCCACTCCATCTGGCGGTGAGTTCAAAGATGTTCAGTATATGGCTTTGAGTTTGTTTCGCTCACACCCAGGATTTAACAGTCACTGCCGTGTCTATTACCATTAGACATAAAAGACTTGTATCTATTGGTGTGTGTCTTCCATTGACTTAGGCTTACCACGGACACTGTGGAGCTTTAGAGGTCCTCTTGTCGTCCCTTCTGGAAGTGGACGTTTGCAGCCCAGAGGGCCGGACCCCTCTGAGCCTGGCCTGCTCTAGGGGTCATCAGGAGTGTGTCTCGCTGCTGTTGCACCATGGCTCCTCGCCCATGACCCGTGACTACACTCACAAAAAGACAGCCATACATGCTGCAGGTATACACACAGGCGGTTACACACACAGACGCATACAACCAGAGAAATCTGTTTGGAGGGGGCACCTTCACGTCATATCAATAATGTTTATTTATTTTCTCTAGCTATGAATGGCCACCCAGAGTGCCTGCGCCTGCTCATGACCAACAACGACCAACACATTAATGTGGACGCACAAGACACAAACGGACAGTGAGTGTGTGTGTGTGTATAGTGTGCATACAAAATGGTTTAGGCTGGAGGCTTTCACTGAAATTATTATGCAACTATTTTGTTTGAGGAGATTACTTTAACTAATTTTACTTGCAAAATAAATCAAACATGTGTTATGTCATATTTCCACTCTGTTTGCAGGACTCCACTGATGTTGGCAGTGCTGAATGGACACACAGAGTGTGTGTTTTCTCTGCTCAGTCAAGGAGCCAGTGTAGAGAATCAAGACCGCTGGGGGAGGACGGCACTACACAGAGGGGTGAGAAATTCACACAAACCCAATAACTTAATACTATATTTTATTATAATGTATTAACTTGTGATTTATAATTTAACTAATGATTTCCACTTGGTAAATTTTCACACAGGCAGTGACAGGCCAGGAGGAGTGTGTGGAGGCCCTCCTCCAGCGGGGGGCCAGTGTGTGTGTCAGAGACATCCGGGGCCGCTCCCCTCTTCACCTGGCATCTGCATGTGGCCGTGTGGGTGTCCTGGGTGCCCTACTGCAGGCCACCAACACCTCACACACTCACAGACACCTCACTGACAACCAGGGCTATACACCACTGCACTGGGCATGCTACAACGGTACGAGGACACAACATGACAAACATGTCTGTTCTGTATAAACTTCATATTTACATCCGTTCCTCCCTTTGCACTTGTGTCTTCTCTCTGTTTAGGATATGATGCTTGTGTGGAGGTGTTGTTAGACCAGGAGGTGTTCAAGAAGATTAAGGGCAATTCGTTCAGTCCACTGCACTGTGCTGTGTAAGACAATGTGTCTGTTTGTTCCAATAATTGTTTTTATGTAGATCGGCACTGGTCTGAGGGTATGTGACGGTGTGTGTTGTGTGTTACAGTATGAACGATAACGAGGGAGTGGCTGAGATGTTATTAGACTCGCTGGGCACAGCTATTGTCAACACCACTGACTCCAAGGGCAGGTGACACATGTTTTTGGTAAAGTTTGTTTTGGGTGAGCACAAGCTCTGCTGGTATATCGTTAACTGTGTTTGTGTCAACGCAGGACCCCCCTTCACGCTGCAGCTTTTTCCGACCACGTAGAGTGTGTTTCCCTTCTGCTGAGCCACGGAGCTCAGGCAAACGTCGTCGACACGCACATGCGCAGGACGCCGCTGATGATGGCAGCTCTCAACGGACAGACCAACACTGTGGGTCAGTACAACCACTGCCACATAGATACACTATGATTTCTAAAACTTTGACATGTAACAGTCTCTGTTAATGTGTTGCAGAGGTGTTGGTGAACAGTGCTAAAGCAGACTTGACACAACAGGATACAAGCAGGAACACAGCATTACATCTGGCTTGCAGCAAGGTAACAACCATTCACAGACAGGAAATGCTTTTTTAATTCACTGGCCATGGTGAAATATGGATAGTAACATGTCACCAGGCACATATAAGGATGACTAAAGAGAAGAAAAGTAGTTACAGATACAGTGTTATCTGTCAGCTGGTGAAAAGGTTAATTACACATCCAAATAATAGTGATTTTCTTTGTTTGTTTTGTTATTGTGAATTAAATAAAGGCTTTCCAAAATTTGTGTATTTGTCCTACATGTAGGAAGAAATAAGCAGGTAGTCTGAGTTCACATTTGAAAAATATACAAAAGAGGTAATAAATTATATAAAAACACGTCAAAGTGACGCTTTTCTGTCTTATCACAAGAGGTTTTAATTTGAAAGGCTTAGCAATGGTTAGAATGGGACAACTGGACAATCATATTGTGCAATTCATGATTATACTTGTTCAAAAGGTCAGCATCAGGGCCTTTAATAATCCTTGAGCACCTCCATGTGGACAAATAAAATAGTCTGTTTCAGTAGGTTAATTTCGGCACCATCATGTAGTATTAAGGACTTGGCCAATCATGGAAGGACTCTAATACCAGTCAGTGTGTTGCTGATAGCGGTTGACTCATTGGCAGGATATATTTTATATCCTTTCAATAATTCCATCCTGGATTTCTTGTATTAAGAGTCTTTTGTGGACTGACAGATTCTGTGTGTCCATTAGGCTGAGGTTTGAGTATATTACTGTTAAGGTTACGCTCTATGTACAGTTCTCATTTATTTCATTCAGTGTACTCTGCTACAGCTAAAAGGCTTTAATGCAGTAACTTTGCTTTCATATTTGAAGAAGTGCTCTGTTTGCTTAATGTTACTGTTTTTTCAATATTATTCAGTTAAATTTAGTTCTATAGTAGCTTCATGTAGGTGGAATAGTGGTAATATGTGTGTGGTAGTTAATAAAGCACAGTTCTTACCGGACTATCTAAATTCAGGCAAGCAACTACACCTAGGGATTCTTCATCAAATAGGAGGTCTTAAGCTTGGGCTCACACAAAACATCGCCTTCTCCATCACAATACTTGTCATTTTTCTCTGTTCTTCATTCCTCTCTGTTCTTCTCAGGGTAATGAGACGAGTGCCTTGTTGATTCTGGAGAAAATCAGTGACAGGAACCTCATCAACTGCACCAATGCTGCTCTCCAGACGTACGTAGTATTTCTAGGGTGCAGGCAGACACTCAGCTGTGCAGCAGGGTAATCTACTAATTTCAGACTGGACATATGTTTTGACAGTGTGTCTCCCTCTACCTGTAGGCCCTTGCACATAGCAGCCAGGAGGGGATTGACTGTGGTGGTCCAGGAGTTGCTGGGGAAAGGAGCCAGTGTGCTAGCAGTGGACGAGAACGGTGAGCTTTCATTTTAATGCTGTAGCACGCTCCTCACTATTCATGTGTATTTCTAAAGTGAAATGTAATTTTTTATTTTTTTTTTTTTTTTTTAACTCTTTTGCACCTCTCTTAACCCTAGGTTACACTCCAGCTCTGGCCTGCACTCCCAGCCGTGACGTGGCCGACTGCCTGGCGCTCATCCTCAACTCCATGATGCCCACCTCCCCTATGGTCACCATAGCAGCTTTGCCTGCCCTTTCTCTTACTCAGACTGTCATCAACCACCATACCACCTCCAACCACATCTCCAAAGGCGTGGCCTTTGACACCCCACCTGCCCTGAGGCCTGACCATGCCTCATACTGCAGGGCAGAGCGTCTGCTGTCCTCTGTCACTGGCGACGATGAACTGAATGACTCAGATTCAGAGACATACTGAGAACATACCTGCAGTTAGACAGAGCCCCATAATACTGGCAGGCTAGCCAGCCACTCAGGAGCCTTAAAAGGTCGCTGACCAGGAACAAAAAGAGAGAAGAGAGTGGGGAAAAAAGACAGTGTTCAGGTTTTTTTTAGGTAAGCCTCTTCAAAAATAACCATTGTTGGAAACTAGATGTTTGTTCCCTTGGGGTGGAAAATAATGTACTAAAATATAGAATAAGGTGAATACACACTACATTTGTCTCAAGACACTACCACTGTATGGTCAGTAACATGGCCAGTGTCTTTTTAAATTTAGCCCATATTCTGATGGAGTGTTTTTAAGCCTTTTCACAGGTTTTCCTACTGGACAAAAGGCCAGAGGACTGCTTTTTTTGTTAGCATGATTGTCTTAAGAAACAACAGAGGGACAATCTTACGGGACCAGGAGATTGATTACTGTTTGTGGTATTTATGAATTTTTAGTTGGAGTTCTTCAAGCTATCATGGCTGTCACTAACGCACATTGGTAATGCTGCGTTGTTTTTGAACCACTTTTCAATTCCTAGGAGAGGAAATCATTATTGAATCCTATGAATTTATTCCAAGTGGAGACTGAATCCTTGGGAAGTGATTCTGGCAGCAAGTGAATGGATGTAAGACGCAGAAACTGTATGATTGTATCAGGAGTCATTTGATTGATGACCAGAATGAGCGGCCCAAGGAACTTTTAACTTGCAATGCTGTAACTACTCAATGTCTGTACTGTAATGGAGACAGGGGAAAGTGTGTGTGCGCGTGTGTGTGTGTGTGTGAGAGAGAGAGAGGGAGAGAGAGAAATAATATTGCCTTCTTAGGAACAAGCTACTTTCGGGCAGAGGATGCACGCAACTTGGTGCAATGTTTGTATAGATTAAGTAATGAAAGAATGAATAAAGAGATTTGTTTTTGATTTACTGTAGTGTGTATATGACAAAAGACACAAAAAAAGCTGAATTTTCAGTCTTACACAGAAGAGTTGTTTTGTTACATCAGTTCTTAAATGTATTTGATTTTTTTTCTCCTGAGAGAGAGAGAGAGACACACACACACGTACGTCTATTCTGAAGTAGCTCATTCATTGTCCAGGTGATACATTCGTCCGTACAGACAGGCAGTGACCAGCCCACCAGACATGTTTGAGTGTTTCATGGTCACTCTGCCATCTAAAGCCATTTCCAGATGCTCTGGCTGCTCCAAGACCATTCTGCTAGCCAAAACTGATGGGTACACATATCTGGTCTCAAAGTTCCCCTCCAACAGGAAGTCCATTTTAGACTCGGCCTCTTCCACTTCCTGTCCACAGGAACTGACGTCCAACCCCGCACAGCGGACTATTGCACACACCTGCAACAGAGACAAGATAAATGTGACAACAGTTTCATTAAGCAGTTTTAAATATCTAAAATTCTGCTGGTTTATACCTGCAGGGCATAGTGTCCATTCACAATGTGTGTTCCAGCGAATGCTCCCAATGCGTAGAGCTCTTTACCACTGCCTTGTAGTGACCGCTGGTACTGCAGGTGACAGCAAAAGGTGCCATTACACACATTCACTTCATCCTCTGTCTTCTTTAAGAGGACAAATGTAAAAGTGTCGTACATCATGGTTGAGATGAAGGTGGTGGTGGAGGGAGGGACTGAAGAAGCACTTTCTGGATGATGAGAATCAAAACAGCTTTCCTGGTGACAGAATCCAGAGCCTGTAGCTGCAGTTGATGTTGACTCAGTCCTAACAACCCCCTCCTCCGTGGCCACACTTTGCCCCATCCACAGTGGGTCTAAGACTGGCACCCTGGCCACCAGCAGCCTGCCCTCCTCTGGGTCTCCTCTCTGGGCGTGGTGGTAGGTGGCAGAAAAGGGGGTGAATATGCCACTTCCTGTCATGATCAGTCGGTCTTTACGAATGTTGGCTGCTAGCAGGGTGACATTGGCACCCAAGCTGAATGCCCACTGGTACTGGATTGTGTCCAGTAGGGGGAGCTGGTTCATCCAGGCTGTGGGAAAGATGAGCTGTCGCACACCCTAAATGTAGTCCAAAGAGAGGCAGATGTTTGGAAAATAGAAGACCAAACAAGAATGTAGAGTTGGGTACAGAATTTAAATGGCTGTATTTCTACCTTCTCCACCAGGGTGACTGTGGGAACCTGGAACAGGATGTCAAAGCAGGTGATGAGGCCAAACCTCCCAGCAAAAGGTGTGTCAAACGTTATGATCTCAGGTTGCGGCGGAGTGTCAAAGGCCTCCTCAAAGTAGAGGTTGTGTTTATGGTAGCGTGCCACCAGCAGGCCATCTGACCTGTGTAAAGGAAAGTACTGTGAACACAGTTCACAGAGACAAGTAGGGAATTATGTTTTGGTGCACTTGCTGGACTTCAGCTCAACTACTTCTATTTTAAGGTCTACACTTCACCTGAAAACCACATTGGTGTTGAACTGCCAGCGTCCGTCAGAGGGACAGCAGGAGGAGGGGTCGGTCTGCAGGGGGCAGGGCTGCAGGTCAGCCATGTTGGCCACCAGGTAGAGGTTGTTACGCCGGGCAATACAGCTCAACTGCTGGAGGACCTGTGAAACACAACCATGTCAGTATGCCCGTTCAATAACAACATTGAATCTGTAAGTATGATTGTGCACCTCAGTGTTGTTATGTCTGCCCGGCTCCGTGCAGGGGTTCCAGCTCTCCTGCTGGGGGTCAGGAATGGTTTCTAGATAACCAGAGATGGATGAACGGCTGAAGTTGAAACCCTGCAGGCCATCTTCTGGAAACACCAGGATCTGGGCACCCTGACCAATAGAACATGAAGGCAGAGAGACTTAATTACTGTAGTCGTGACCTCTGTGACATTAAATGTACTTCCTAATATGGGTGTAAGGAGAAAGCCAACTTCTCCTGATGACTGAGTTTACTTGGGAACAACACTGACTCCTTTGCAGTAATATCTGCCTGCCATCATGACAATCATGCCATCACAAGGAATTACCTTTTTTATTTAATTATCCTGACTGCTTTTTAGTTATCCACTGATCAAACAGAAACTGATTATTAAATTTACTCTTGTCTGATTATGATACAAGATCAGGTAACTGTTAAATATTTTGCAATGGCAGTGACCGACTTTATTTAAGGGGTCCAAGGACCAACACAATGACAAGTCTGAGATTAAAATGAACAATACTGTGATATTGTTTGACTGTTTCAACAATACATGACAAGAAAAGTCATGACATACAGGACAAAGCACAATACAACTGTTAATTACGAAGTAAGCAATAAGCAACACTGATTCTTTGACTGAGAAACCAAACGCCTCCCCTGTCCTGACCATACCTGATCAGCGGCCCGGGCAGCCTGCTCCTCGTAGATATCCAGGTTTTTCTGCATATGCTGCAGGGCAACGGAACGGGACAGGGGGACACGAGGCTCCGGGTTCAGGATTACGTTGTGCTCGTACACAGCAGCAACATACGTGGGGTCCACGACGGGCTCTGTTTGAACAACGGCCGACCTTAAGAAAGAAATTATAAAAACGAAAACGAACAAAAACATTGTTTCTTCCCTGAGAGACATGAATGGTGTAACCGTGACGGACTAGTTAGACCAGAGAACCTGTGAGGTCAGAAGTCCTAACTGTTACTGGAGGCAGAGATAAACAGCTGACTTGAGTAACGTTACAGGATAAGAAAACTCCCCTTGCGAAAAAGTGTTGTGTTGACGGTATAAATATGGATCCACATGGTCGTAGTTTGTACAGTAGCTCCGTTTTACATTTTCAAATACTTATCTACTGGACTGCCGGCTTTTTCACAGCAATAGCGGCAACCTGGCAACTAGACATAAACAACCCCTTTATTTTGAAAATATAAAACAGGAAACGTAGGGTACTTAACCCGGAAGCACTAGAAATCTGAACTTTGTACAACCAGCACAAACCCTGAGATAAGAGCTTAGACTGTTTAAAAGGAGTAACTTTGTACTTCATGTGGACTAATTGTTTAAACATATAAAGACGCTGTTTAGAAACGGGCTCTTGCTTATTAGGGGTCCAAGCCCACTCGGGCTGTTCTTCCGTACATTTTCGCCTAATTCCGATACTGCAGCCTAGACGGTAGCTGCTAGGGACGCGAAAGTCACAGGGTAGGTTCAGGCCCATGAGACGACGCCATGCGAAAAAAATCACTCACTTCTACCTCTAGGGGGTGCTATAAGCAAGGTCAACGCGTTTGGGCTTGGAACTCCCGCCTAAACTTTTTTTTTTTTTCTGCTAAATCGCGAAAACTTAAAAACCTATTTTAATTTACTCCTCTGAAGCCACAAGTCCGATCGACACAAAACTTGCCACGGATAATCTCTGGATCAAGATGATGAAAGTTTATAGAGGAAATTTTTATCCGACTAAAACTGTCGAAATTATAGGCTAACAAATGTTTGCGAAAAACGCAACTAACAGGAAGTGAGGTCATATCTTAGGTTTGGAATGGCCGATCGACACCAAATTTGGAGCAGTAATGTAGGACGCCACTCCGAGGGCCTGTGCAAAATTTGGTGCAACTAGCCCCTAGGTGGCGCTAAAAAATGTTCCTCTATAACCACAAGTCACATTGACATGAAACCAGAGCCGAATTCTTCAGCATGGTCCCCTTACTACAGGCACCAAAGTTGACCCAAATGTGCCAATAGGTGGCGCTGTTAGATGTGTGGTGGCTGCAGATTAAAGATGTCAAAAAAAAACATTGACTTACATGCATTTTATATCTCCATAACCACAAGTCCCATCGATACCAAATTTGGCCAATTGTTCCCCATGGGGCCCTGATGACACCTGAAATGATACCGTTGGAAAATCCCATTCATTTCAATGGAATTTTCAACCAAAGCACATTTTGCCACATAACTACGCGCCACTACATCGCACATTCGTAAACCTTATATCCACGTGTTTGGGGGATTCTGCCGATTCCGATGGTACAAAACACGCCTCTGTGCGATGACGTTTTCATTTCACTATTTTAATTAACTCCTCTGAAGCCGCAAGTTCGATTGGTACGGCCAACTCTGGACCGAGACGATAAAAGTTTGTAGAGGGAATTTTGATCCGCCAAAAAAAATCCAAATTATAACCTAACAAATGTTTGCGCAAACGCTAAAAACAGTATGTCATGTCAGATCTTACGTTTGCAATGGCTGATCTACACCAAACTTGGGCACGCCCTCCCGAGGGGCTTTGTGAAATTTGGTGTCAGTCGGCCTCTAGGTGGCACTATTAATCCCATCCATCCATCCATCGTTAACCGCTTATCCTGTGTACAGGGTCACAGGGGGCTGGAGCCAATCCCAGCTGACATCGGGCGAAAGGCGGGGTACACCCTGGACAGGTCGCTAGTCCATCGCAGGGCCACACATAGACAGACAACCACTCACACTCACATCCACACCTAAGGACAATTTGGGAGACACCAATTAACCTAGCCTGCATGTCTTTGGACGGTGGGAGGAAGCCGGAGCACCCTGAGAGAACCCACGCAGAGGAATACAACCACTCCTGATGACTGACTTTACTTGGGAACACTGACTCCTTTACGGTTATACCTGCCTGCCTTCATAACTATCCTGCCAAAGTGTAAAAAAATTACCTTTTTATTTAATATTATCCTGACTGTGCTTTTTAGTTACTCACTGCACCTGACCGAATTGGCTACCTTATATTAAGTATATGATGTTGAACGATAGAACTGTTATTTATGAAGTGAGCAATAAGCGACAGACTTTGATTTATAAACCAAACATTTAAAACTCTCCTGACATGACTGTATACCTGCTGAGTGGCCTGGGCAGCCTGCTCCTCATAGATATCTAGGTTTTTCTGCATCTGTTCCAGAGCTTCAAGGTGGAACTGGGGGACATGAGGGTCTGGGATCAGGTTGTGCTCAAACACAGCAGCAACATCTGAGGAGTCCACACTGTGCACTGTTTGAACAACGACAATCATTGCAGAAAAACTGACAAACAAAAAAATAGTTTCTTCGTGGAGAAACATGAGTAGTGAAACCCAGACGGACCAGTTACATGATAGCACCTGAGGTCAGACGTCCTGACAGAGATCAACAGAGCTGACTCTTTTCTGTTTTTTAGAGGTGTTAAGAAGCTCCACTTGCAATATAGTGGTGTTTCCTATTTTTGCTGTGACAATGTCTGTGAGAGAGCCCTCGCGCACTTGACGATTTGACAGTGGGAGAGGCCTAAGCTCGATGTCCACACTCACAGACACACAGACTTTGAGAAGCGTTCCAGCTCCAGCAAGTCTGAGTCTGTCAGCATGAGCGCATCAAGATTGGGCTGAGAATACTATGTTGGAAAATACAAAGACACACAGTAAAGTAAAAACTAACACAAGGGGAAGGGTAACACTAAATAAAACAGGAAATAAAAACACACAAACCCAAAACCATGACAGTATTCAGGCTGCCCAAAAAAGTACCTTAAGACGCCACTTGATCCAGAATGCTGCGGCATGTGTACTGACAAAGAAAAAGACATATTTCTCCTGTGTTAGCTCTCTAATATAAATAAATAATAGATTTAAATCATTCTGCTCACATACAAATCCCTTAATGTTCAGGCACCAGCATATCTTAAAGAGCTCGTAGTACCTCGTTGCCCGACTAGAACACTGCACTCCTAGAATGCAGGGTTCTCCAAAAGTATAATATAATTTTCACTGATATTTGTATCATTAGCATTATTGCTATTATTTTATATCTCTGTGTTGGGCTACTG
The DNA here is from genome assembly GCF_021292245.1 of Micropterus dolomieu. Taxonomy (NCBI): domain Eukaryota; kingdom Metazoa; phylum Chordata; class Actinopteri; order Centrarchiformes; family Centrarchidae; genus Micropterus; species Micropterus dolomieu. Next base: position 18,512,022 of record NC_060158.1, on the reverse strand, counting down.
TGTGTTCTCCTTCCAGCCTACTTAACGTTACTGGAGTTCCACAACTACTGAAGCCATTGTCTATGAAGATTCTCAGTCATCCAGGTCATAGTTATCCAACGAAGGTTAAAATCAAGGGCAACTGGACTTGGTTGAAGATACTGGAAGCTTCCTGGCTGTCCTTTCATACTCCCGTACCAATCTGAGGGTGTTCATCCCAAAATGATTAGCAAGATGTCTATGAAGATTCTCAGTCATCCAGGTCATCCAGGGGGCACTTACAGCCTGTGGATACCCTAAATGGACCTTTGTGAAGACAGGCACAAGATCCAAGAAGAACAAAACTACAGGGGAGGAGGAAAAGAAGGTCAAACGCAACAACATTGTGATTCCATATGTGTCTGGAGTATCAGAGAAACTCAGGAGGATTTTCAACAAACACAACATCCCTGTGTTTTTTAAACCCAAGAACACACTAAGACAGATGCTGGTACACCCCAAAGACCGCACACCCAAACACAAGAAAAGCAATCTAGTGTATGCGGTCCAATGCAGTGAGGAATGCACAGACCTGTATATTGGGGAGACTAAACAACCACGACACAAACGCATGGCTCAACACAGAAGGGCCAACTCCTCAGGCCAAGACTCTGCAGTCTACTTACATCTGAAGGACAGAGGACACTCGTTTGAGGACCACCAGGTGCACATTTTAGACAGAGAAGATGGATG
>NC_060158.1:18501687-18511211 GCF_021292245.1 Micropterus dolomieu | reverse complement strand
AGAAGATGGATGGTTTGAAAGAGGTGTCAAGGAAGCCATCTACACCCGGGTCGAGAAGCCGTCATTGAACAGGGGAGGGGGTCTACGCCACCACTTATCCCCCTCTTACAATGCTGTCCTTTCATCACTTCCCAGGAAACTCAACAAACCTAACCTATTGGCCTCAGGTGAAGATACCAACGATGGTCGTTCAGTCTTGGCCACAGGTAGTCTTAACGACTGTAACGACTGTCGTCACAGCAACAAGGAACACTAACGAACCAGCGGTATCGATGACCCGGGATAACGACCCCACTGAGGTTAAATAGCTGAGTTTCCCTGCCAGTCAGTCAGAACTGAAGAAGTCCTTTGGATGAGGGACGAAACGTCTTCCAGTATCTTCAACCAAGTCCAGTTGCCCTTGACTTTAACCTTCGTTGGATACTGAAGCCATTCAAACTTTGTCCTGTCCCAATGGACTTGTGTGTAGGTGAGGTAAAGTGGTAAAGCAGGAAAACCACTGTGAGGCAAAACAGGTGTGGACATCTAATACTTCCAAACATACAGCACATATTTTTGCCCCATCTGTGTTTGTATAATTTTACAAGGCTACATGCGGAATTATTTTAAGAATATATCATTATAATGATATTTGTAGGGGGAGAACCCTCAGATGGGGTTGTTCCTCACCCCACTGACCCCCACGTTTAAAATGGCTCAAACACGGACTACAAAGTATCGTGCAGATGTCCTTGCAACAATATCACACTAAGCACTGCATTCAAGTGAGAAGTTGTTTGGTGGTATGTGTGTGTGAGCGAGAGACAAAAATTCATATGTATTGCCTTTTGAGGAACAAGCTACTTTCGGGCAGAGGAAGAAGTTTGGTACAGCGTTTGTAAAGATTAATAAATGAATGAATAAAGATATTTGTTTTTGTTTTATTGAACTGTGTAAATGACACATGTGCAACAGCTCAATTTTCATTATCAGTCTTGGTCAGAACAGTCGATTTGTTACATAAATTAAAAATAAAATGATGTTTGATGTTTTTCTACTGATACACACGTCTATTTCAAAGCAGTTCATTTATTGTCCAGGTGATACATTCGTCCATACAGACAGGCAGTGACCAGCCCACCAGCCATGTTTGAGTGGTTCATGGTCACTCTGCCATCTAAAGCTTTTTCCAGATGTCTAGGCTGCTCCAAGACATATTTGCTTGCTAAAACTGATGGGTACACGTATCTGGTCCCAAAGTTCCCCTCCAACAGGAAGTCCATTTTAGACTCAGCCTCTTCCACTTCCTGTCCACAGGAACTGACGTCCAACCCTGGACAACGAACTAGTGCACACACCTGCAACAGAGGTATGATAAAAGTGACAACAGTCTTATTTACGCCATTTTGAATATACAAAATGATTCTCATTCATACCTGCAGAGCGTAACTTCCATTCACCAAGTGTGTTCCAGCAAATACTCCTAATGCATAGAGCTCTTTACGACTGCCTTGTGGTAACTGCTTGTACTGCAGGTGACAGCAAAAAGTGCCGTGACACACGTTCACTTCGCCCTCTGTCTTGTTTAAGAGGACAAATGTAAAAGGGTCACCCATCATATCTGTGATAAAAGTGGCAGAGGAGGGAGGGACTGATGAAGCAGTTTCAGCATGAGGAGAATCAAAACAGCTTTCTTGCTGAGAGAATCCGGAGTCTGTAGCTGTAGATGGTGTCGACTCAGTCCTAACTACCCCCTCCCCTGCAGCCACGCTCTGCCCCACCCACAGTGGGTCTAAGACTGGCACCCTGGCCACCAGCAGCCTGCCCTCCTCTGGGTCTCCTCTCTGGGCGTGGTGGTAGGTGGCAGAAAAAGGGGTGTAGATACCACTTCCTGTCATGTTGTGTTGGTCGTTACGGAGGTTGGCTGCTAACAGGGTGACATTGGCACCGAAGCTGAACGCCCGCTGGAATTGTACCGAGTCCAGTAGGGGGAGCTTGTTCATCCAGGCAGTAGATAAGATGAGCTGTCGCACACCCTAAATGTAGTCCAAAGAGAGAAGGATGTTAGGAAGAGAGAAGACCAAATGCAGGAATGTAGAGTTAGGTACAGAATTTAATTGGCTGTCTACCCTCTCCACCAGGGTTATTGTGGGCTCATGAAACAGGATGTCAAAGCAGATCATGAGGCCAAACCTCCCAGCAAAAGGAGTCTCAAACGTTATGATCTCAGGTTGCGACGGAGTGTCAAAAGAATCCTCAAAGTAGAGGTTGTGTTTATGGTAGCGTGCCACCAGGAGGCCATCTGACCTGTATGAAAGAAAGTACTATGAAAGGTTCACATGGACAAAGGTATGAGAGGCCGTTTAGGGTAAACATTTAAAGACAGGCAGTCACACACACTGACAATGTGCACGCACGCACTGAAAAAACTGAAATACAGGCACACATGCACAAGGAGAAAGGGGACGTGCACATTGACAATAAGCTCACTAAACTGAAAACGTGCACATACACACTGAGAAGTTCCACCACCTTCAAAAGCTGTGGGATACAGGCAACATGTTTGTTTGTAGTTGAGCATGTGCATGTAAAAGTATTTCAGTGCACCCTGAAGTTGTTTCACTGTAACAGGAAGTCGTTCAGAGCTGCAACCTGAACCTGCATAGCTCCACGGGGTTGCCCTGTCAAACACGAAGACGCAGTTATTTCTATTAATTGTAGTTGGCCTTTTAGTTGTGACCCGCATTTGTCACTGCTAATATTAACATCATCATCATATTAGCATCACAATATCCACACAGAAAATAAAACAGCAAAAGTAGCATTGGTACAGAAAATGAAAAAATGGTTCTGATAATTACAAGAGAACTTAATAATAGAACTAGTAATAATTGTGGCAGCAGATGTTGTTCAGGAACTGAAGGGCAGCAGGTGACTCGCAGCCATAACACATGCAGAAATTGATGAGAGGAGAGGGAGAAGAAAGCACACGACTACAGAACAACAACTCTTGAAGAGGCGCTAATGGTCGCTCAAGGTACGATTTGACAGCAGATCAGATTAACCCTTGTTTGGATTTAGAGGAAGAGGAGTTTGCAATCATGGTGGAGGAGTTGCAGCAAGAGGATTCGGGCAACAATTATTGACCATGTCATCAATTATGGCTTGTCCTTTAGAGAGGTTAGATGATGGCGTTCTTTGCCACATACGACTGGTTCCACCCGACGAGAGAGGGGTGTTGAGGCCTGGCATGACTGTACATGTGACAATTTGGAACAATGTTGCCTTCCACCTCTCCTGCCTTGTGAATTAACGGTTTGCTGCACAGCCCCGCATGATGATTCAATTCGTCCCTGCATAGGTTCTATTTCAACTCTATTTTGTTTTTGGAATATTTCAAACAGTTACTTTTGGTTGCTTTTATGTTTACTGTATTCTGTTTTTATTTACAGCATTCAGCATTTGATGCAGTATAATAAAACGTTTTGTTTGAGTATTTCTGATTTTGGGTGAAATTCTTTAATGGTTCTTTGAGGACGCAAGAATGCAGTGCAAAAGCTGTACCATAATGAATGTCTGAAATCTGCTAGTCTAGGTATGTACTTTAGGTCTTACATGTCAACGACAGTTCATGGGCACAGAAAGACCTGCACACAAGAATACAGTAAAATGAATGAAGAAAACTTTCTTTGAAAATGTCTCTTTTTAAATTTTTAGTTAATTTTTTTATTTTACAGGGCATCTCAAAAAGTGTAAGCACAGAATAAAAGTGCAGGTGCATTGCCAAGCAGGGTTTGTTAACTCTCGTAAAATCATCTTTGGAGAAAATAATATAAATATAACTATAAATATAATATCATGCTGTGATATTTTTGCTTTACGTTTTTGGCACATACTATAACTATGTAGAGTATGAATAAATTGATAGTTGTATGTTGATAAATTTGCTAGATGAGTTTCAAATAATTTCAAGAAATATGGTGTTGCGCTGAACAAAGACTCAGGGCCTGTGATTCTTATGATACATAATTTCTGTGGAGGCGATGTGTTGCAAGTAGGGTAGCCTACTTAATTTTAGTGAATGTAAAAATACTGTATAGAAATGAATAACACATAATACCCTCATTAGAGTTTAGGAGGTGGTGTGTGCATTTTTAGTATTTTGTCATTTGTTATGACATGTATTTTGTCAGCAAGTCAGATAATGAGATTCTCTGTGTACAAGAGGGAAACAAAGTGATATTTCATATTGCCTAAACAGCCTTTCATACTAGGAATTTATGTTTTGATGCACTTGCTGGACTTCAGCTTTACTACTTCTGTTTTATGATCTACACTTCACCTGAAAACCACGTTGGTGTTGAACTGCCAGCGTCCATCAGATGGACAGGAGGAGGAGGAAGAGTCGGTCTTGAGGGGGCAGGGCTGCAGGTCAGCAACATTGGCCACCAGGTAGAGGTTGTTACGACGTGCCATACAGCTCAAGCGCCGGAGAATCTGTGAAACACAACGATGTCAGTATGCCCGTTCAATAACAACATTGAATCTAAAAGTATGATTGTGCACCTCAGTGTTGTTGTGTTTGTCCGGCTCCGTGCAGGGGTTCCAGCTCTCCTGCTGGGGGTCAGGAATGGTTTCTAGGTAGCCAGAGATGGATGAACGGTTGAAGTTGTAACCTTGAAGACCGTCTTCTGGAAACACCAGGATCTGGGCACCCTGACCAAGAGGAGATGAAGACAGAGTATAGAGACTAAAATTCTGACATTAAATGTACTTTCGTATGTGAGAATCCAGAGAAATACAACCACTTCTGATGACTGAGTTTACTTGACTTCTTTGCAGTAATATCAGCCTGCCATCACGACAATCCTGCCATCACAAGTTTAAGGAATGACCTTTTTATTTAATTATCCTGACTGCTTTTTAGTTATTAAACTGCACCTGTCAGAATGAGCTACCTTATTTAAAGTTTTTAAGTTTTGAATTTGAAAGGATTGAAACACTATATAAACAGAACGGTTATTTATGAAGTGAGCAATCTGCAGCATGGTTTCTTTGATTAAAAAAACCAAATATTTAAAACTCTCCTGTACTGACCATACCTGCTGAGCGGCTCGGGCAGCCTGCTCCTCGTAGATATCCAGGTTTTTCTGCATGTGCTGCAGGGCAGCAAGTCGGGAACGGGTGACATTAGGCTCCGGGTTCAGGATTAAGTTGTGCTCGTAGACAGCAGCAACATACGAGGAGTCCACAATGGGCTTTGTTTGAACAACGGCCGACATTATAGAAAAACTGAAGACAACAAACAAAAACATTGTTTCTTTGTGGAGAGACATGAATAGTGAAACCCAGATGGATTAGTTATATGATAGCACCTGCTAGGTCAGAAGTCCTACGTGGGGTAAAGGTAAACAGAGCTAACTCTTTTAGAGGTGATAAGAAGCTCCTGTTGTGAAATAGTGGTGTTTTTACTGTATAAATGTGGATCAACAGGGTCGTAGTACAGCAACTCCATGTTCTCATTTGTCTTGTTCAAAAACTTGTACTGGACTGTTACATTACAACCTTGGTTCTCAAAAATATATTCTCTCTACAATAGTCCATATTCCATTATGTACTGGGAATGATCCCCCTGCTGTCAGGGTACATGGATTCTTTTTTAAGACAAAATGGGTTGCTCAGCCACGCCCTATGGAATACTTATAAAACACCTTTGCAGCGTTAAATCATAGACAGTTTGGTTGGAACACGTCCTAGAGGCTTAAAAGCTGGAGTCTCTCTTTACTCAGAAAATCAATGTTACAATGAAACGCTGTAGTTTTCATTTTAACATTGGAGGGGGACACAAATTAGACTGGAGGTCTGGGGGTTAACATTTTTAGTGTCATTTCCTGCATTCTTGTACATTTTTCTGTACCAATTCCTGCGTTTTATGCATCTATTTAGGGTGGCAGGTGACAATTCAAAATATGAAAATACAATGGAATATAAAGCAGTAAGTCTATCAGGCAGTCTGTATTGCTTTCAAATCTATATTCTACTCTAGATCTACCATTCCCATTTATTGTCATCCAGCAGAGTCAACACACATGTAGGCATGATTTAGGCCCCATCCACAACAGAGTTTTAAAATGAATACAATCTCCATCTACACCAGCGTTTCAGAGTTGACCTCTGTCTACATTAAAACAACTGAAAAAGCACATCTGGTGGACGTTCACGTACACTGGGCATGTGCGTGCCGGTGTAAACATGAAGCAGATGGTCTATTCCGTAGTTACAGAAGATTTGGCGAAAGAATAAAGTGAAGCAGAGGAGGAATCAGACCTGATTTTTTTTTTTTGCATGGACCAAGAACAAGCTGGGACTGTTACTGAATGTAACACGGGCGGCAGAAAACAGACTGGGAGTCGTTGCAAAGTAAATGGCGACCTGCACACCAACTTACAAGTGTAGGCTGTAAGTGTTCTTTGCACAGTACAAGATATTTTAATAAAAATACTAAATCCAAAATCTTGTCAGTAGCATTGTGTTTCTGCTTTGCATGACTTATGAGACCCAGTCAGAGAGCCAAACGTGAGCATCTACATCATCGTTTCTGAAGCACTCCGTTTTTGCCCGTCCCCACTAAAATGCTACCCAGGAGTTTTAAAATGAAAAGGGGCTCCGCAGCGTTATCAGACTTCTCTGTTTTAGGTTTTCGTTTTCGCCATTTTCGCAATCGTGTGGATGGGGCTTTAGTCTTCCCTGCTCTTTTGTGTCTTGTCAGGTTTAGTGAAGAGGCAGAGTAAAAGCAGGACACCATGCATATACATTTTGGTGTTTATTAATGATTAAACAGAAAGGAGAACGGGCTTACGCAGGAATTAGGCAGCCATAGTCAAAACACTGGAGGAAAATCCATGCAGAAGGCAAACAAATCTAACAGATAAAAGCAAAAATCCAAAGTTAAAAAAAATCCAGAAAGTCAGGCAACAGGTAATTGCAGAGGAACACTGGGACACTTGACAAACTCATGAAGATTAATGGAAAGACACTTACTCATATACAACGAGGGAGGTGATAACCAGACACAGGTGACGCTAATCAGGGAGGAGCAAATAATCAAACAAGCAGAAGAACCGAGACATGAAGTTGACTAAACAGAAATGAGAGGGAAAGAAAATAACTCAGTAAAACAGGAAACACAGAAAAACATAGACGCACAGTGGGGGCCTTTCTCACTTCCCAAATTTGTGCCTCCTGGAGCCTGAGACCCGGAAATTGATCTCAGCGCACCATCTTGAAGGAATTCCTAAAATGCACCTTGAGGAGCGAGGAGGCGAGAAGGCACAAATTTGGGAAATGAGAAAGGCCCTGGGAAGACACAAAGACAGGAAATTTTGTAAATACAAACACAGAAGGAAGCATTTAACGTTGCCTGAATAAAATATAATAAATCAAATATATAATATTGAGAAAAACTTAATATTATGAGAATAAAGTCATAATTGTTCAACAATTAACAAAATTGTTTAATACCTGCCCTGTACTCTGCTGTGCATTAGCCTATGTTATTGCTCTGCTGATATGATAGTATCCCCTTCAGACCATCTGACACACAAAAACATGTTTGGGGCTGTGCTGCATGAGACAAATGTGCTGCTCTTCATTGGAGCTGAAAAACCGGGCTAACTTAGAACACTTCCGATCGGGCATAAATTTCACCACAAAACCACAAAAATGTTAACTTCAGCCCCTTCGATTTCAATATCCATGTGAATAAGAAGATTGATGCTAAAGCCATTGCATTCCTCAATACTTCGGACAGCCTTGAGTTAAAACCGCTTGTAACGGAGTCCAACCATAACCTTGGCAACACTCTTCATCTAGTCATCTCCAGAGTGAAAGACATCATTTATGGGTAAATTATATTAATGTGTCTGATCATCATTGTGTATTTCTATTCTAATACCTTAACAATTCACTCAAAACCGCAATTTAAATCACCTCACCAGGACATTAGGACAGAGCACTAGCAGATTCCATTGATTTAAATATTTTCAATGATTCTATTAACTGAACTGTTGAGGCCTTCAATAGTGAACTAGGTGGCATGCTTAGCAAAGTAGTTCCTTTAAGGTCTAAAAAAAAAGGTCCTATAGCAAATTGTCACCTTGGATAACTAAAATGTCCGTGACCTAAGAGGGTCATGTAGGAAAGCTTAGAGAATGTGGAGGAAAACTAAGTTACAGGTTCATTGTGACAATCTAGATAAAATAACTAAATATAAAACAGTTGTTCAAAGTAAGAGAAGGATTTACTTCTCAAAGCAAATTGCTAAAAACAGTGAAACCCTAGGTTCCTGTCCTCACCCACTGATACGCTTCTGTGTCAAACACCTTATTCAGGCATCTGCTCTGAAATGTGAAGAATTTACAAGCTTCATTATAAATAAAGTCACCTCTAAAAGGGCAACCATTGCAAACACAAGTATTTATTTTGATAATGAATCTATTCCCCAGGCCCCCAAAGTTTCAAACACTTCAAAATGCCTGATGAAGGTCTAGCACGGAAACATTGCCATCAAGGTAATTTTCTGTTCTGAAGAATGCTATATTCCTATTTATGAAATCAAAATAGAACAGCGGGAAAAATAGACACATAAAGGTTAAATGCTAAATTTGTGCAACTGAAATAAACATGTCCATACTTTTCTTTTTAATGTCAAAATTACTATGGTGGATGCATTAATTAATAATGTACAGTAAGATGTGTGCTATACAAGGAGAGATTCAGAATCACAATTTATGTCTTAAGGACACTGTTTAAAGGTGACTTAACCTCACTGTAAAAACATTTATTGTGTGTGTATAGTAATGTGAAAAAATGCTGTAAAGCAAGAATACTTTTAAATATAGGCTCGTTAATAGATTAGAATAGATTATATTTATCAATTAACAAACTACAAAGTTAATGGACCGAAGAAAAATCTAAATCAAATCAACAGTTGGTGCGATCACCCTTTAATACAGCATAAATTCTTCTAGGTTCACTTGAGTTGGCCCAAACATGTTGGATAACTACTTGCAGTTCTTCTGTGGAAGGACAGGCAGTGTCAGTTTGACACATTCTGCGTGTCGGCCATGTTTATGTTTAGCCCTCTGTGAGCTTTCGTTCCCCTTCGAGGGAACTCGAACTGCGTCGGTTACGACACTATGGGAACGCCTCTAGGCATAGCAGGTCTGAACGTGAATGAAATCAGCCTTCGGGGGTGTGGCTTACCGTGTTATCGGGTTCTTCCATTCGGCCTGGCACTTTCCCCTCGCACATTCACCAAGTGTATGGATGCAGCACTGGCCCCGCTGAGGCTCCAGGGCATCCGGATTTCAACTACATTGACGACTGGCTCATCCTAGCCCAGTCTCAAGAGTTGGCGGTTCGGCATCGAGATGTCGTTCTGGCTCATCTGCAGCGTTTAGGGCTGAGGCTCAACGCAAAGAAGAGTGTGCTGGCGCCCACCCAACGGACTACGTTCCTAGGGGTAGTATGGGATTCGACAACGA
>NC_060158.1:18499078-18501667 GCF_021292245.1 Micropterus dolomieu | reverse complement strand
CGAGACACCGACCACCAGCCCCGAGGGGTTGGTTCCGTTGGCAGACTTTGCAGAGGCTTGGCGGAGCCTGACGAACATTTCTCCGTGGGTCCTGCGCACTGCCATACATGGGTTTCGACTACAGTTCAAAACCCGCCCTCCAAAATTTTACGGGGTGGTTTGGACTGTGGTCCGCCTGGAGCAAGGTCCGGTGTTGGGACAGGAAGTTCGTACTCTGCTGAGGAAAGGGGCCGTGGAACGTGTCTCCCCCCCAGACAGAGACGCCGGTTCTACAGCCGGTACTTCATAGTCCCCAAGAAGGATGGAGGGCTGCGCCCCATTTTGGATCTGCGGGTTCTAACCGGTCTCTGAGGAGATTCAGGTTCAAGATGCTCATCATCCCCGCCATCGTGACGCACATCAAATCTGAGGATTGGTTCGTCACGATAGATCTAAAGGACGCCTATTTCCACGTCTCCATCCGTCCTTCTCACAGGAAGTTCCTGAGGTTCGCCTTCGGGGGTGTGGCTTACCAGTATCGGGTTCTTCCATTCGGCCTGGCACTTTCCCCTCGCACAGTCACCGAGTGTATGGATGCAGCACTGGCCCCGCTGAGGCTCCAGGGCATCCAGATTTTCAACTACATCGACGACTGGCTCATCCTAGCCCAGTCTCGAGAGTTGGCGGTTCGGCATCGAGATGTCGTTCTGGCTCATCTGCGGCGTTTAGGGCTGAAGCTCAACGCAAAGAAGAGTGTGCTGGCGCCCACCCAACGGACTACGTTCCTAGGGGTAGTATGGGATTCGACAACGATGCGGGCACAATTGTCTCCGGCACGTGTCGACACCATGTTGGCTGCCGTGAAAGGGGTGAAGTTAGGCCACGCCATCACTATAAAACACTTTCAACGAGTGTTGGGTCTCCTGGCGGCTGCGTCCAGCGTAATACCATCTGGACTGCTGAACATGAGACCCCTGCAGTGGTGGCTAAGGACCAAGGGTTTTTCCCCGAGGGGAAATCCTCTCCGTCTGATTTGGGTTACGCGCAAGTGTCCTTGTTCCCTATCAGTTTGGAAGGAAACTTGGTTCCTCTCCCAGGGGCCCGTGCTGGGAGGGTCTTGTCGCCGGCTGGTTCATTTTGACAGACGCCTCCCTCACGGGCTGGGGCGCGGTCATGGACGGCCGCTTTGCAAGGGGATCCTGGCAGGTGCATCAATCCGAGTGGCACATCAACTGTCTCGAGATGTTGGCGGTGTTCCAGGCTCTAAGGAGTTTCCTGCCCGATCTCAAAGGCCACCACATCCTGGTTCATTCCAACAACACAGCAGTGGTGGCCTATCTGAATCACCAGGGCGGTCTGCGCTCGCGACCTCTGTACAGACTGGCGCGTCAGATCCTCCTGTGGTCCCTGCAGAAGTTACTTTCGCTCAGGGCGATGTATCTCCCGGGGATGCAGAATCAGGGAGCAGACCTGCTGTCGAGGCAGGGGCTGAGGCCCGGGGAATGGAGACTTCACCCCGAAGTGGTGGAGCTCTTGTGCGAAGAGTTCGGCCCCATAGACGTGGATCTGTTTGCGTCTCAAGAGACTACGCACTGCCCGCTATGGTTTTCTCTCGTTCCTCCAGCCCCGTTGGGTCTGGACGCCATGGTACATTCGTGGCTGAGGCTACGTCTGTACACTTTTCCCCCAGTCGCTCTGCTCCCGGGGGTTCTGGAGCGGGTCCGCCAGGACAATGTCGGCCTACTGCTCGTAGCCCCGTTCTGGCCAACCCGGGTGTGGTTCTCGGACATCATGATCGCTCCTGGACGGCCCGCCGTGGCGGGTCCCTCTGAGGAGAGACCTGCTGTCCCAGGTGCAGGGCCGGGTTCTTCTCCCTTGCCCCGCCATATGGCGACTGTGGGTCTGGCCCCTGAGGGGGCACAGTACCTAGAGGCGGGTCTAACGGCCGGAGCAGTCGAGACCCTCCTCAGCTCCAGGGCCCCGTCCACACGGATCCTCTGTGGTGCCCGTAGGATGAGACCTGCGACTCGGTCCAAGGTTCCCACTTGGGATCTGGCGGTGGTTCTTGGGGCATTGGCTGAGGCCCTCTTCGAACCCCTGGAGTCACCTGAGGCTAAGCACTTGACCCTCAAGATGGCCTTTCTCCTTGCTATCACCTCTCTGAGGAGGGTGGGGGATCTCCAAGCGCTTTCGGTTTCTCCGCAAGCCTGGAGTTTGCCCCGGGGAATATTAGGGCTATCCTGCACCCTCGTCCAGGATACATCCCTAAAGTGCCTTCTTGTGCGGCAGGGTCCACAGTGCTGCAGGCATTTCATCCTCCACCTCATGTGACGGCGGAGGACGGGAGACTTCAACTGCTCTGCCCTGTCAGAGCACTGAGTGTTACACTCTGAGGTCCTCCCGTTGGAGGAAGGCTGACCAGCTGCTAGTGTGTTTTGGGTCCCCCAGGGCTGGGCTCCCTGCATCCAAACATACTATTAGCAACTGGATTGTTCAGACTATTTCCCTGGCCTATCAGGTGCGCGGTTTGCCTTCACCTGTGGCTGTGAGGGCTCATTCTACCAGAGGCATGGCGGCCTCTCGAGCCCTCCTTTCCGGGGCCTCTTTGCA
>NC_060158.1:18493448-18499058 GCF_021292245.1 Micropterus dolomieu | reverse complement strand
CGAGCTTGCACACCACGGTGCTTCAAGCCTACCAAGCCGACCTGCTACAGGAGATGGTTCAGAGGGGGGGTCCCTCTGAGGAAGATCTGGCGGAGCTTCGCAGAACCATGAAGCGTTAGACGCAGGGCGAAGCGTTCCGCCAGTACCTCCCTCGCCGGTCTGGACCCAAGGCAGCTGAGGCTGCCAGGCGTAGGTGCCTTCCCTCTACGAGCTCCTACGGAGAGGAGAGGAAGCAGAGTGTCGCTTCTCGGGGGGCCCCCCCGAGGAGCTGGGGCAGCGAGACGGCGCTCTCACCCTCAGCCGTCTGAGAGACGCGATCTGAGGACCGTCATCCAGTCCCGACGGAGCTCAGGGAAGACCGGGGTAGGGGAGTCTTTTCCGAAGAGAACAACACAGCGGTGGTGGCCTATCTGAATCACCAGGGCCGTCTGCGCTCGCGCCCTCTGGACAGACTGGCGCGTCAGATCCTCCTGTGGTCCCAGCAGAGGTTACTATCGCTCAGGGCGATGTATCTCCCGGGGACGCAGAATCAGGGAGCAGACCTGCTGTCGAGGCAGGGGCTGAGGCCCGGGGAATGGAGACTTCACCCCGAAGTGGTGGAGCTCTTGTGCGAAGAGTTCGGCCCCATAGACGTGGATCTGTTTGCGTCTCAAGAGACTTCGCACTGCCCGCTATGGTTTCCCGGGGTTCTGGAGCGGGACCGCCAGGACAATGTCGGCCTACTGCTCGTAGCCCCGTTCTGGCCAACCCGGGTGTGGTTCTCGGACATCATGTCGCTCCTGGACGGCCCGCCGTGGCGGGTCTCTCTGAGGAGAGACCTGCTGTCCCAGGCGCAGGGCCGGGTTCTTCACCCTTGCCCCGCCATATGGTGCACAGTACCTAGAGGCGGGTCTAACAGCCGGAGCAGTCGAGACCCTCCTGAGCTCCAGGGCCCCGTCCACACGGAGGATGTACGGCCTGAAGTGGAGTGTTTTTCTGGCCTATCAGGTGCGCGGTTTGCCTTCACCTGTGGCTGTGAGGGCTCATTCTACCAGAGGCATGGCGGCCTCTCGAGCCCTCCTTTCCGGGGCCTCTTTGCAGGATGTTTGTTTAGCGGCTGGCTGGGCCACTCCGCACACATTCATTCGGTTTTACAGTCTTGACCTTCTTTCGGCACCTGGCACTCGTGCACTCTCCTCTTAGTCGTGCCACTTTATTGCACACAGGGGCAGGCGGGGTTTTCGGCACGGTTTAGTGGGTATCTCGTTCCCATAGTGTCGTAACCGACGCAGTTCGAGTTCCCTCGAAGGGGAACGTCTCGGGTTACGTATGTAACCCTGGTTCCCCGAGAAGGGGAACGAGACACTGCGTCGGCCCGCCGCACCTCTCTCCCCGCCTGAAGCGCCTGCTTCATAGTTTAAGCTAATGATGAGTGTGTACAGGTGTGCTTTATACTCCTCCGGTTATTCCGTCACACCTTACCGTTTTAGCAACAAGCCAATAGGATTGGAGTGATTTCATTCACGTTCAGACCTGCTACGCCTAGAGGCGTTCCCATAGTGTCGTAACCGACGCAGTGTCTCGTTCCCCTTCTCGGGGAACCAGGGTTACATACGTAACCCGAGACGTTATATTTGATCAGTATAGTATCTGTTATTTAGTCTGTTGTGCTTTGGGGTTCAGTCCTGTCTGCTGTCCTGTGTCCAGTAACCTAGTTTGTATCTGTGTATAGTGTTTTCCTGTTTCCCAGTTAGTTCCGTCTCTGTTCCCTACTTCATTCTGTAAGTCAGTTGTTTCTTGTTTTGAGGTTCGGTTTCTGCTCTTGTGTTCTCTGTGTAGCCTTGTTTATTATGTTTGTGATGGCCACAGCCGTGGCCTCACAACCAGATGAAGAGCGGTAACCTCATGCACTGACTTTGTTGTGTTCTTTAAGATTAGTTTATATATATTCATACACATTAGACAGTTTGTAGGAAATATTTATTTGGTTACAAATAAACTTACAGGACACTTAGTTTATTTCACATACTTTATTTTAGTGGACTATACAGAAGCATCTTTTGGAACACACACCATTAGTTAGTTTTGGATTTTCATTTTGTTATAATTCTTGTTTCTGAGCTTACCAGTGTTGGATGCCACACCCAGGAGAGATCCAGGAAGTCTGCTGGCTTAAAGGGTTGGTGCTCGGAGCAGGAGCAGCTTTATAGGAGAGGTGGCCTGATTGGACACTACCACTGCTTGCTATGTCTGGGGGGTGGCTTTATTCTCTCCTTAAATATTTTGGGGTTTAGATTTATATTATATTTGAGTATTTTTGAGTTAAGGTTAAGTAAATGTACATTTCTTTTGGAATAAGTTTTTACATAAGTATTGTTGTGTTTGCAGTTATGATGTAGTGTTGTTGTTGTTAGTCTTCCCCTGTGTGTCAAAATTGGTCTGATCAGCCAATATATAAGTCCCCTTTGTTTGTTGTATAGCAGGTCAGTTGTATTTTTGAGTCTCTTATGTTCAGAGCTTTAGTTTGTTTGTTTGTTTGACCTCTTTTAAGGGCCCAAAACTTTATCTTTTGTTGTAATGATTTTTTTGGTAAATAAAACCCTTTTGCTTTAAATTTCCCTCTTGACTCCTCATGCCTAACTGCCTGGTCCCTCACAATGTTATTCATCCGCATCTTTAAGGTTACTTAGTATCTGTCTTGTCTCTCAGGTTTAGCTCTGCATCTCAGCCCTGTGTCCTAGTTCTGTGTCTCAGTTCATGTCTTAGTGTTTACTTCTGGTCTGTGTACTTATGTGTTCTGGATTAACTGTCTCTCTGCCAGTTTTCCTGCTGTCTCTCTGCCTGCCTCGTTAACCTGATCCCGGTCACCTGTGTTGCTCCCTCCCAGCTCGTTAACCCAAGTGTGTGTATATAAACAAAAAAACAAAGTGTGTATATATACTTGTTTGTTTCCTCAGTCTGTGTCTGGTTATGTTGTGTGAATTCACTCTGTTGTGTCATGTGTGAAGCATCCTGTCTGTTTCTCTGCTGTCTTGGATTATGGATTAATCTACTACCTGTAAACCTTGTATATTGCTGTTGTTTGGATTAAAATCCCTGAATTGCATCTCTGCTCTGGTGTCTTGTGTTTGGGCTCACACACCTCCTCTGCGCTCACCCACGAATCCTGACACAGTTCTTCTCTCTGTTCATGCAATTCAAGACAGACTCGATAATGTTGAGATTATGGCTCTGTCGGGGCCATATCATCACTTCCAAGACTCCTTGTTCTTCTTTAAACTGAAGATAGTTTTTAATAATCTTCTGATTGCAAAGAAAGTAAGCATGATGTGTCTTTCATCTGCTACAGTAAGTTTCTTTGGCCAACCACTGCATCTACAGTCATTGCCTGTTTCTTTATGGTTCTTCAAAAGAGCTTGGACAGCACATCTGGAAACCCAGAAATGTCTGCCTGTGAGAGACCTAGCTGATGCACTATAACTACTTTGAGTCTTGTTGCGGTGCTCAGTCTTGCCGTGATGTATGACTTTTAACAGTAAACTTAGTAAACTGACTTAGTCAAAAGTGTCAATAGTGATTGTATATATTTCCAGTTGTTAGTCATAGAAACAAATGCAGGTTCACAAAGGATTTCCTAAATAATTCTTTATACTTTGTGGGACTGTAATGAACCAACAAACTTTTCAGCATAAACCCTACTGCTGACCACTGGGAAGATATCCTAACTAATTTTCCTGTCTTAAAAATAGTGTTTATCTTGGAAAACACTAGGAACATTAAAAACATACATTTCCCCAAACTGAGTGTTGTAGCATAATCAACAGGAAACCATTTATTTGTGATGTTATTTTAGAAAACATACACTGTAAAAGACACATGTGCAACAACCTATTCTGAAGTAGCTCATTCATTATCCAGGTGATACATTCGTCCGTACAGACAGGCAGTGACCAGCCCACCAGACATGTTAGAGTGTTTCATGGTCACTCTGCCATCTAAAGCCATTTCCAGATGCTCTGGCTGCTCCAGGACAAACTTGCTAGCCAAAACTGATGGGTACACATATCTGGTCTCAAAGTTCCCCTCCAACAGGAAGTCCATTTTAGACTCAGCCTCTTCCACTTCCTGTCCACAGGAACTGACGTCCAACCCCGCACAGCGGACTATTGCACACACCTGCAACAGAGACATGATAAATGTGACAACAGTTTCATTAAGATGTTCTGAACATGCAAAATGATTCTTGTTGATACCTGCAGGGCATAGCGTCCGTCCACAATGTGTGTTCCAGCAAATGCTCCCAATGCGTAGAGCTCTTTACCACTGCCTTGTAGTGACCGCTGGTACTGCAGGTGACAGCAAAAGGTTCCATTGCACACATTGACTTCATCCTCTGTCTTGTTTAGGAGGACAAATGTAAAAGGGTCGTACATCATGGATGAGATGAAGGTGGCGGAAGAGGGAGGGACTGATGAAGCAGTTTCAGGACGAGGATATGCAAAACAGCTTTCCTGCTGAGAGAATCCAGAACCTGTAGGTACAGATGATGTTGACTCAGTCCTAACAACCCCCTCCTCTGTGGCCACACTCTGTCCAACCCACAGTGGGTCTAAAACTGGCACCCTGGCTACCAGCAGCCTGCCCTCCTCTGGGTCTCCTCTCTGGGCGTGGTGGTAGGTGGCAGAAAAAGGAGTGTAGATACCACTTCCTCTCATGTTGTGTTGGTCTTTACGAAGGTTGGCTGCTAGCAGGGTGACATTGGCCCCCAAGCTGAACGCCCGCTGGAATTGTACCGAGTCCAGTAGAGGGAGCAAGTTCATCCAGGCAGTGGGAAAGATCAGCTGTCGCACACCCTAAAAGTAGTCCAAAGAGAGGCAGATTTTAGGAAAAAAGGGAACCAAACACAGGAATGTTGAGTTGGGTACAGAATTTTAATGGCTGTTTTTATACCCTCTCCACCAGAGCAATTGTGGGCTCGTGGAACAGGATGTCAAAGCAGATCATGAGGCCAAACCTCCCAGCAAAAGGTGTCTCAAACGTTATGATCTCGGGTTGCGGCGGAGTGTCAAAGGCCTCCTCAAAGAAGAGGTTTTGTTTGTGGTAGCGTGCCACCAGCAGGCCATCTGACCTGTATGAACACAGTTCATATAGACAAATAGGAAATTGTGTTTTGGTGCACTTGCTGGACTTCAGCTTAACTAACAAAGTCCTACACTTCACCTGAAAACCACGTTGGTGTTGAACTGCCAGCGTCCATCAGATGGACAGGAGGAGGAGGGGTCGGTCTGCAGGGGGCAGGGCTGCAGGTCAGCAACATTGGCCACCACGTAGAGGTTGTTACGACGGGCCATACAGCTCAACTGCTGGAGAACCTGTGAAACACAACCAAACACAAATGTGATTTATTTTCACACACTGGTGTTGCATGAATGAAGACTCTTGGCCTCCTAGTAGTGTCACCACATCAGAATGCCCATTCAATTACATCAAATCTAAAAGTATGATTGTGCACCTCAGTGTTGTTGTGTTTGTCCGGCTCCGTGCAGGGGTTCCAGCTCTCCTGCTGGGGGTCAGGAATGGTTTCTAGGTAGCCAGAGATGGATGAACAGCTGAAGTCTTAACCTTGAAGAC